>NW_028277062.1:641666-962500 GCF_059951505.1 Python bivittatus
TGAGCAGCCAACACAGGCCCAGGCCTGTTGCCCAACAAAAGGACTGTTTGCAACACAGCACACTCCTCCTGAATCTTGCTCCGCGTCCCAAGAAACATAATCCTTACCTCTGCATCACCCTCCCCGCTTTACAGGATCCTGTCCCCTCCCCTCCCCACCCAAGCAAAGCTGCTCATCCTTTAAATTCTCTCCTCCGGTTGCTTTCCACTTTCTTCCCAAATGGCTCTCCAGGACATTCTCAGCAAGGACGTCCATCCACGGGCTGCCTCTTGGCCTCGGCCGCCGCCCGGTGGGCCAGTGGCGACCCCCCCGTTCCTGCTGTCCCACGGCACCACCACCCTAGCCTTCCGCTGCCGTCACGGGGTGGTGGTGGCAGCAGACACTCGTTCTTCCTGCGCGGGCCTGGTGGCCAACCCGTCCTCCCGCAAGGTCATCACGCTCCACCCGCACCTCCTGGCAACCACGTCTGGGACCTCGGCCGACTGTGCCACTTGGCTCCGTCTCCTGCGTTGCTCCCTCCGCCTGAGGCAGCTCTCGGAAGGGCAGCAGCCCAGTGTAGCTGGGGCGGCCAAGCTGCTAGCTTTCCTGCTGCGGGGATGCCCCAACAAGGATCTCTGCGTGGCCACCCTGCTCTGTGGCTGGGATCACCAAGGACCTGGCTTGCATTATGTCTACAGTGACGGGACTTGTTTCTCCGGAGATGTTTTGGCCGTCGGGTCTGGATCCACTTACGCCTACAGTGTGTTGGATGGCGCCTATCACTACGATCTGCCACAGGCAGAGGCTTTCTTGCTGGCCCTCCAAGCAGTGGCTCACGCTGCTCACCGAGATGCCTATTCTGGTGGCAACGTGGACCTCTACCACGTCCGGCCAAACGGATGGGTCTGTCTGTCGCGGGAAGATCTGACTCAAGTTTATCACGGCTTGGAGCTCAGAGCCGAAGAGGACGGAGACTGCAGAGGGGAGCCGCACGAAGACACCAACTAACCCCCCCTCTACCCCCCACCAGTAGCCATAATAATTCTGATCTGGAAATCACTCATTCCAGAACGTGAGCATGAAGACCGCCATAGATGGATTGTAAGGCGGGGAAGAGAGCCAGGGTGCAAATAAAGCAGCTTGGGCCAGACATAGCGTTGCCTCCTTTGTTCTGCTCAAGGTAAAAGAGATCCGTAGCGGTGCCTCGGAAGATGAAATCATTAACCAATATGGTGGAAAATAATGAACACAAGCCACCAGCTTGAGCCAACGTAAACCAGCGTGAGCTGACATAAGGTAGACCATGTTGGAAGGGAACAGATGGCGATGCAGCACCCGTTACAAGAAGCCTTAGGCCAGTATAAACCAAGATAGGACAGGCCATGCTGGTTCTGAGTCTGCCGTAAAGGAGACTCAGTGGAAGATTGGTAACCAAAACTGGGTTATGGAGTAAGCAGTCAGCTACGTCTAAGGCTGTCAGGTCAGGTCTGGGGTCCCCAATTTGTGCCCCAGAAATTTGAACCAGGGACCCTCAGGCTCCCTCCAACTGGGTTTCTGAACCGAGGACTGAAGACACAGGATGTGGCCATTCCAGACAACAAGCTGACCAGCCACTATCGCCCCAAGGCTGGATTCACACGCTCAGCTTTCTTAGCGCTGACCTCGGGTAGTTTATTTTCTCAGAAGGCTGCCCAAACTCAGCCGCGTTGACAGCTGAGGTTCCGCGCACGGCGCGAGTCCCGAAAACGAGCGAGTCCAGCAACCGCGATGTGCGGCCGTGCGAAGGCGACAAAAGCGAAGCCGGCCGACCCCTCCTCCGCCTTCCCACCGGCGGCTGCGGAGGGAGCCCAGCCGAGGCGCCGTTCTCGCCCGCCGCCTCCAGCGCTGCGCGCCTGCAACGAGCGGCGGAGCGAGCCGGGCGGGGCCGCCAGACGCCCCCTGCCTCGCGCTGCGGCGGGGGGAGAAGGCTGCTGCCCAGCTCGCCCCCCCGCCCCCCAGTGCTCACGACGGGCCGAGCCGGGCCGGGCGGAGGGTGAGCCGCGAGCTGATTGCTATTCTCGGCGCGCGCGGCGTTCCGCGGCCGGCGCGCCACGGTCTGCCGCCGCTATCTTAATTGGCATCTCTCGCGCGCGGCCGGGCTGGCAGGAGGGCCACCGCGCCGCTCGCCTACCTGCCCGGCCTTCCCCCCGCCCCGCGCCCCCTCCCGCTTCCCCTCGGAGCGCCTCCCGCGTCTTCTCCTCCCCTCCCTCATCCGCCAGCGCCTCCCGCTGGAGCGCCCCACCTCCCCACCCCCGGCCCGCTTTGCAGCCCGGGGCTCGCGCCTGGCTTCCGCCCCCTCCCCTCTTCTCTCCCCACCTCCGCCCCCGCATCTTGTTTACGCCTCTCCTCCCGCCACGTGGCTCCCGCCGCGGGACAGGGGGCGTGCGCGCGCGCCGCCAGACCTGTCCATCACGGCTGCGGCGCGGTGGGGCGTCAGTCCATTAGCGGGCGCCGCGGGGGGGGACGCCAATTATCTGCGCTTTAGCAGCTTCACCTGGAGGCGGAGGGAGCGGGAGGGAGGCGGAGAGCGCGGGGAAGGGGGGAAGACGGAGGGACGGGATGGGAGCGGGGAAGGAGCGACGCGGTCGGAAAGGTCTGGTTTTTAGGCCAGGGATGGGAGACCACAAGGAAGTCCCAGGGATGTAGGAAAGTCTGGGAAGCGGATGGAGAGAGGAGCATCCGGCAAGCCACTACACAGCGGCCCTCCAAAACTACAGGACGGAGGCTCAAGTCGAGGGAGTTTAGCTTTGCCCAGCCAAGAGGGAGCACCATCTAGCCCCGTGTTTCCCCACCTTGGCGAGTTTAAGATGTGTGGATTTCAACCCCCAGCATGCTAAGAAACCCTGATTTAGCCCCCACCCCCACGAGGGATGGGGGACCACGAGGACAGCCCAAGGTGGGGTCCAGATCGGGAAACCGAAAAAACATCGCGGGAGCAAAACGGCTCGGCGCCATTGCCAAGAAAGCCACGGGAAGGCTTCCAGCTTGCCCTCAAGAGACCAGGTCGATCCCGGGGCATCTTCGGAAAGGAAAGAGCGAAGGGTTGCCCGGGCCAGAAGCCAGTGCCGGGAAGCGAGCCAAGGGATCAGCGGCGGATGAACCGGCGGGGGAAGGGGCCGCGGCAGAGAGGCGGAGCGGGCGGGCGGATTCAGCAGGGCTGCGCTGCGCTGCGCTGGGCTGGGCTGGGCTGACCCGGCGGGCGAGCGAAGAAGGGGCTTCTTGCCCGGGCCCGGGGCCCGATCGGGACAATCCAGAGAAGAGGGCGCCCGTGGGCAAGAGGGTGCCGGGAAGCTGCCTCCGCCTCCTCCTCCTCCTCCTCCTCCCCCCCGCTCGCAGAGAGGGGAAGGGAGCCTGAGCGGGGCGCCCCGGGACCCGACGGAGCAGCGGGGTCTCCGCCGCCGCGATTAATATGCTCGCGCTGCGCCGGCCAGGGGAGCGGGCCTGCCCTCCTCATTTGCATCTAAATTAAACGACAGACAAAGCCGCTGCCGCGGCCAGAAAAGCAATCAAGGTTCCGGGTCTTCCAATCTGCCCCCCAGGCCTGTTTATGCCCCCGAGAAGCGCTCCCGCCTCCCCCCGTCAGTGCGCCCGCTCCCGCTTGAGAGGGGAGCGGGGCTGCCGGTGGGAACCGCACGCGGATCCGCGCGCCCCCCTCCGCGCCCCCCGGGGTCAGCTGCGGCCCGGCTCCTGCCCCCTGGGCTGTGTCCGGAGCAGCTGCTGCCCCACTTTGCCCCCAACTGGTCCGAGAAACGACGGGGATCCAGCTGCTGAACCAGGGCTGGGCTCAAATTCCACGAGGATGCTCGCCACTGTCCCCTTTACCGCCCCGCAGGGACGGCGCGTCCGTCCCCTGTGCTAACTGGAAAGGCTGGACAGTGGCTGAGTACAGTATGGGAATAATGTCCTCTGTGCATTAAGGAGAGCATGACTCATCCTTGATTTTGAAGAAGAGACGACTGGGCTCCCCTGGAGAAGTTCAGTCCGGCCCCAGACAGCCCTGCCAAATTCTCCCTTACATTCTGAGCAGTCTTCCACATGACAATGTCACGCATGTCTCTAGGACACTTCTACAGTACATCACTTGTCATGTTTGTCTCAGCACGGGCGATGCCGTGATTGGAAGTGAAAGGACAGTTCTGTCTTGCCTTTTTCAAGAGCCGAGGGTCTCGGCCAATAGCAGAAACTGAGAGGACCATGAGGATGGGAGACCACGAGGAAATCCCACAGCTTCAGACTAGACTGGGACGTTAGAAAATCGCCCTGGAAGGAGGAAGTGGTCCACCGCTTCCACATATCCAAGAAAACTCCTTAAATATGTCCATCGGATCAGGAGTCTTGGCTTGTAGGAGAGTTTATGTTTAATAGGATTGGAGGCTTAACTGGTACAAAAGAAAGGTATCGCCTTGTTCAGGGGACCCACGAGGCTTGCATAAATAGAAAATACACATGTATACAAGCTAAAGCGACACCCGTACTCATCCAAGCAGGACTAAGCACAATTGGAAGCTGCTATTACATTTTTGCAAAATGCCAACTGGGGGGAAAAGCTGGAAACATTTGGGTGCTCTGGCATCCTGGAAGAGAGCATCGAAAGAAAAACAGAGCAAGGGAACATGGCCACGTTTTGGGAGCGGTTCTCGTCATTTGGCCTCCTCCCACCAGATGCCTCTAGGTAATTGGGAGTTCGACTCACGTATCTGCCAGTTAGTGCTGCCAACGACTGTGCTAGATACGAGTTCGGGGAACTCGGCTCATCTGGGAACATGATGCTTGGGATGGCCGCTGCGATGAACAGCTGCTGAAGTGCTGCTGTTGAAATTGCAGGGGCTTGTGATTGTCGCGTTCAGGCTGATGGAGGAAAGGGCATTTTTCTAGCTCATGAGCTGGCCGTGCATCATTGGGTAACCCTAAGGTCTGCTGTCAGGCGGGAGAAGGAAAAATATTTATTTTCTTGCCCAGCGCGCATGCATTTCTCATTTTTTTTCGCATGGTCCTTTGGATTTCCTCCCTGCATGCAAAAAAGAAAACACGTACGTACCTACGACGGCTCCTGCGTGACTGCTGGGAAGGAGAGGACCTGAAGGGCTTGGTCCAAAGGCCCCGTGATAGACTTGGTGCTAGGACTTGTCACTCTGCAAATCAACCAGCCATGTTTTAGCCTGGTGGGTTGTGGGAGCCCAGTGCATGGGGTGCCTTTCTGATTCAGTGTGTGGTGAGTAGTCTGAAAACAGAGGTGGATAAACCATAGGGCAGGTTACGACGAGGAGCAAGCCGCGTGGCAGAGAAATTGAGTAGCAGCGGCTTCAAGTGCCATCGGAAATCATCTCTGAACTCACGTTAGAGCAAATTCCCAACTTTAGGACTTCTCTACAGCAGCATTTCCCAACCTGATGTGTTAGACTACAACAACCATAATCAGGGAATTATGAGACGTGCCATCCAGCCAATCCGGAGGCTGGCTGGTTGGGGAAAAGGGCTCCAGACAGCCCCCTCCTTTTCTCTCCATGCAAGCCCCTCAAGGTTTCCGGCAAAAGAATAAATCCGGTGAGATTTTCATTCTCTTTCCCTGTTGCGTTCCGTTTAACCCAGCGGTTGATTTAAAGAGCCTTAAACGTCCCCCTTTGATTTCCAGAATTTAACTCGCTTAGTTGCAGCCTTTCTGACACCTTTATTTGCAGGCTGAAGGGGTGTGAGATGATTTAGGGGTGTTCACGCAAGTGCTTTCAATCTCTCTCTTTAATATTGCATGCTGTTTTTTTAGGGGGGGGAGAAACAATGATCTGTGTCTTTCGGTGCCAGACCTGACCTGCAGGTCTGTGCACTGCAGTAGGGCTCTGCAAAATAAATGCTTTTTTGTTTATCTTCCCAGCACCCGCCTTCCGTATCAAAGATGGCAGAGTGTCACGCCAGCATTTTGCCTCATAGGTGCCAACGCTTTTCTGCCAGGGAGAGGAGGAAACAACTTGGCCAATTTGCTCTCGGAGGATGTTCTTATTTCTAAACAGCAGAAGAAAGAAATTAAGGATTCAGAGGGTGGGTGTGTGCTAGAAGTCAGGGTGAGCAGGAGAGGGAATAAGAAACATTGTGCAAATGGCCTGCATTTATATGTTTTACGTGCCCCGGTTGAGTTGGCGTGGGGAGAAGGAAGCAGAAAGAGAGGGGGGAACGTGCTTTAAAAACCCAGAAGGAGTCCCTGGTAGGGAAAAAGGAGGATTTGAAAAAGAGGGACATATGGTTTAGCATCCAGGTACTAGTACAGGTAGTCCCTGGCTTAAGAACGCCTGGGTTACAGACAACCCATAGAATGGATCCTATTGTAGCAGAATTCAAGTTAAATCCACCATGGTTCAAGTTCCTTGCACAATACTACTTACACAGTATTATACAATCATACTGTTCCGACTTACGTACAAATTCGACTTAAGGACGGACCTTGGGAACAGAACTCGTTCTTAAACTGGACCCCCCCTGTAATGCTGAAGAATAAAGAGCACGGGCTAAGTGATTTTAGCGCCAAAAAAAATTACAAACAATCCGCTCCGATTTGGGATTAAGATCAAGAGTTTTCAGGACGTGAGTCCCAGGTGGTCTTGAACCTTTTTCAGACTGAAGGATAGGAATTTTTAATTGTATGAAACGGTGGCAAGAAATGACAGAAGGGTAGAACCAAAAGATCTTTTTGCTGGCCCGGTCTAGGCATAGGGTCTCCTGCCTCCTGAAGGAAAAGTTTCTGTGTCTGAAATCACTTATTTAACAACCCTGAAATTTCACTATAGCCCACATAGGCCAGGAATGTTCTTCCACTCCTATCTGGAGCTTCTTTCTCTGTTTGCTATTTTTGATCAGAGTCTGGAGCAGTGTTTCTCAACCTTGGGGACTTTAAGATGTGTGGACTTCAACTCCCAGAATTCCCCAGCCAGCCATGCTGGCTGGGGAATTCTGGGACTTGAAGTCCACACATCTTAAAGTTCCCAAAGTTGAGAAACACTGGTCTGGAGAGTTGTTGGAAAATCGGGCACACCGATCTCCCATCCCCTTTTCTCTGGGTGGAGAAATAGATGGCTCTGCCCCAAGAGATCAGTGGCTAACTAAGCTGGGGACGATGAGAGTTAGGAAAGGCTCCTTCCTTGGGACGAATATTGTGAAATGTTGGCAGTTATGGAAGGTTTTGCCTTAAACCAAGCTTGGCAGCTTTGGATTGAAAAGTCCCTTCAATCTGAACGTTTAAAAGCCCCCTTGTTCTTCGCCTACCCAATTTAACCTACTGCTGCTTCTTGCAATTAAAAAGACCCTTGAGGGACCAGTATATTAGAAACTAGTTATGTCCTTTTTCCTGGGATTCCAGGCGCCTGATCAAATAAAAACCCTTCCTCCAGTTAGTTATGGCTGCAACAGATGTGTGAGGAGTACAGTATCCAGAATATCCAGCCAACAAGACCCATTTTTGGACTGGAGCCACGCTGGCACCGTTCCCTCCAAGACACCACTCTCTGGCTCGCGCACACAACTCACCCTGGCCTTCTTTTAGAAAATAAATTGTTTATTACGAAATTATAACATGGATGTTCCCACCTGACACCGATTTTGCCTGAACTCCCTAGAATAACATTGGCCTGGATATGCACCGTTCCCCGCTTTGGTGTCAGAAAAGAGAAGGGCGTAATCCAGAAGGTAAAGTCCAAGTTTAGTCCTTCCACCGCGCTGTAAACTCTCCACTTGAAGAGCTCCTGCAGAAGGGGAGGCCCAACCGTTGCCCGAGCGGATTGGTTCTGCTGTCAGGGCTTGGGAGATGCAAGCTGAATGAGAGGTAAATCCATGCTGGCAAGACTGGATAATATAGGATCCAGGAAGGTAGGAGTTTGGAGCCAAGGGATTTGGGGGGAAGATGAATGCATAGAGTATTTTATATAGGAATTGTGGGGAGGGGGGAAGTAACGTAAGAAAAACAGCACAAATCATGTAAAATTAAAAGAGAACCTTGCAAACGGAACAGAACGGTAAAAAAAAATAGCAGAGACGAAGCACCTTTGAATGAGGAGGGGAAAAAAAAAATACAAGGAAATGGAAAGGAGGAGGAGAAGACAAGTAAACAAGGCTAAAGTGCAGAGTGGACAGAGGGGGATGAGAACCAAGAGCCTGCATAATGCTCCAAAAAAAAAAGGAAAAAAAATAGGATATACAACCAAAAGAAATGGAAGGAAAAACATTTGTGAGAGACAGACACACCAAAGCAATCGCAGGTAGACAGGAAGGATTTGGGAGTCCATGAGGTGATGCAGCTTTTCAAGGACAAATTCCAACTGAGGACGAGGAAGCTGCTGGACAGAACGGAGAACAAGCAACTCAAAACAGAGAAAGGGAATAGAGATTCACACTCTTCCGCGGAGGCATCGGGCCCGAGATGGCTCAGGTCGGAGGCGGACCCTCTGGGGCACCATACAGCTCAGCCAGCGTTCGGAAGAGTGGCCCCCATTCTTCCAGGTACTCATAGCCCCCAGCATCGCTGTCGCCAGCGCAGGAAGAGCCCGGGGAGCTGAGAGAACCGGCAGAGGAGCCCTGACCTTCGTACCCATACACTTGGATGGAGTCATAAGGGGGCACAGAAGGATCGGCGTCCACCTCGCTCAAGCGGGCGGCCAGGAAGCTGGCCACGTCGTGGGGCTGTGGGGGCACCCGGGTGGACAGGGACGGCGGAAAGTGTGGACGGGGCAGGACGTCCCGCCGGAGAAGGCGCCGTTGCTGGGAGGGTGGCGGGGCGGCGTCGGGGTTCTGCAGGGCGGCCATGTCGAAGGCCTCGGTGTCTTCTTCCCCACCACCCTCATCGTCGTAAGTGATGATGTTCTCACGGACATCTTCTTCCTCGAAGGGCAGCAGAGCAGCCTGCTTTTGCCTCCGGAGGGCGACAAAGAGCAGCACCAGGGCTAGGTGCCAGCAGGAAGTTGCATTGGCGTGAGATGGACGGACCACGTGGGAGGAGAAGATGAGATGTTAGTAAGACTGAACAGGTGCAGGCCACCCACCGCGAACACCCTGCATTGCTCCTTTCCGTATGACATGGTATGTGGGAATGACCTTGGGAGACAGGGAGAAGAGATGCAGCCAAGGGAACGGTCAGATAAAAGGCAGCTTAGCCCGCAGCTGGATAATGGGCGGGGAAAGAGGCTCAGAAGGGACCCTCCCTAGTTTCTTGGGCTGTAAAGGAGATAGTGGGAGGTTGGGCAGAAATATGCTTTCAGACTTGCCAGACTGATGTCAGCCTTGTGAGGCAGACCAAACAGGAAGCACGGCCAGATGAACAAATTCAACTTGATTGTAAGGTTACAACGACAGAATCTTGCAAGTCTGAAAGGACGTCTCCCCCCCCCCACCGTCTCCTTTACAGCCTGAGAAACTAGGGAGGGTCCCTTCTGAGACCTTTCCCATGCCCACTATCCAGCTACGGGCTAAGTTACCTTTTATCTGGCCGTTCCCTTGGCTGTGTCTCTTCTCCCTGCCTCCCAAGGTCATTCCCACACACCATTACTGCACATCGTCCATCCTCCTGGAGAAATCCAGCATTGCTAGTAAAACATTCCCCAAACCTCTGTGCCTTTTGTCCACACGGCTGGGGAACCTTCACTCAAGGTATATCCCCACCTTGTCTTGTTGAGACACATCTCCCTCCCACTTAGAAACTCTTTTTCTTTTCCACATGAGAAGTTCTCCAGGGCTACTCTTAGAGCCCTACTCTTAGAGATAAACAGCTTCACCCCTTCGCTGGGTGAAATTCCCATAATACTGTCCTCCTCTCTCTGCTCCACCCATACCATCAGCATACGAGCCTCAAATCCTTTCTCACCCAGCAGAGTGCCCACGCAGGCGAGGATGGCAAGCAGAGCACCGGTGCTGAGGCCAGCAGGAGATCCAAGGGCCTCGGGCCCACAAGCCTGCATGGCCCCGTCTCGCCGACACCGGCAGATGCTCACTGTGAGGGTCGGGGAGCCCGTGCGAGTGGGGGAACCACCATCCACTAGTTCCAGGGGCACAAGCAGAGATCCGCCTTGCGCAGGCAGACGGGCAGCCCGGAGCAGCAAGGAGGCCGAATTGTCTGGAGATGAGAAGATTCAAAGGAGAAGAGTGAATTTAGTCTACTGTATTTCTAAAATTGGGTTTTCCTTGTAGATAGTAATAACCAAAGCCCCACACTGTAGGTATGTATAACCATATTCATGTGGACAGTGTAATATAATGTTGATGCAATAAACCACTGAATTCTATCAATTCTTGAATTGCATTGTACTCTCGGTGGAAAAATGGTGGAAAAGGAGGATAATAGCTAAACACCGAGAGGTCTGTGTACTTTTTGTACAGTCTATAGATTCTGCTCGTGACCTATTTGTATTCTTGAGAATGTCCACTCTCCTTTTATCAGCAGTGCATGTTCCTGGTCCATAGTGTCAGGGAAACCCCTGAAAGGGAAGCAGAGAGTAGACGAGAGTGGACGCTACATTTTCAGATGGGTGTGCGTGCCTCACCCTTATTATCCCGCACGGTGACGTTTGGTTCTCTGGCCCCGGGTGGGGAACGGATGATGATACGGGTCGTGTTGCCGTCCTCATCTTGGTCCACTGCTCGGATCAGCTGCACCAGCTGGCCAGAGACAGGAAGCGAGAAAGCGAAGTGCCCAAGTCTTTCCCCCTGCCAGTGCCTTCTCTCCCACCCCACCCTGCCCCACCACCTCCCCAGGTACCCTTACCTGGCCCGGGGCAGCGTTATCACAGGCAAAAGGCTCGTAGTTCTCTTCCAACTGGGGTGGGTTATCATTGACATCCAGAATTTGAATGGCCACATGGACCTGGGAGCCCCGTGTGGGGCTGTCTGAGAGCAAGAGTCAGGGGTAAGGAGCAACATGGAGCCAAGCGACAAGATGCGCCAGACAATTCAGTCGAAAGGCGGGAAGACAGGCAGACCGCCGAGAACAAGTCATTGACCGACGAGGACACAAGATCCAAAAGGGAGGAGGAATTCACCCACGCAAGGAAGCCATGCAGGTCATCCATTGTGACCCAGTGCGATACAGGGCCCCAAATCCAGTGGGGTTGGGTGGGATCCCATTCATAACCCCCCGAAAGATGCCATCGTCGAAAAGATGGAGGCGCCCCACGCAGACCAGCAGAACCAGACAGGCGAGAATCACATCAAGAGGTTGAAAGATGTTGGCAGACGTGCAGAGCCAAAAGGATGGAAGCAAGCAACAGCGCATGATGAACCATATTTGTGCATGGGTAGGCAAACATAAATGTCCAACGTGACCAACAAGCGAAATCAGGCAGCCATATACAACCAGCCAGCCAACACAGGCCATCGATCAGTCAATCAATCCATCAAAGCACAGGGAAACACACAGAAAACAGGGCCCCACTCCACAATGTGGGTGTGCAAAAAAGTGCACCGTTCCCCCATCCGACGTGCAAGACAAAAACAGAGAGTAGAAACCATTCCAAGCGACCGGCAAACAGGGATGCAGAAAGGAAGAAGGGAAAGAAGGGGAAAAAAATTAATAAACAATGGTCATTGCCTTCTCTATACGCTCCTGCACCGAAGAATCAAAATATGAAAAATATATATTTCCAGTGAAAACCTCCCACCGCCCCGGATCCCGCCCGCCACACCGAGCCCAATCCGCCCGGCCCTTACCAAGTTCCGTTGCCAGGACGGTCATATTGTGCCAGGGCAAAACCTCTCGGTCAAGAGGCACCGAGGTCAGAATCGTGCCATCCTGGGGGTTGATGCTGAAATAGCGCTCCAGGTCCGTGTGCGGCAAGATGGAGTATCTGGAAGATGGAGGGGGGGAACCTGGGGTATCAGGTTGTCATGGCAACGAGGTATAAATGGAGTAACTGGAACTTCACACACACACAGAGACAACAAACACCGGTTCCCACCCTGCGGTTTCGACGTTCCCCCCAGCCATTACCGGATGACACTGCTGGGGGAATCAAGGTCCACCGCCGAGACTTTGCCCACGAGAGTCCCCGGAGGGCCGTTCTCATAAACGGCCAGATGATACTCGGGACGGGAGAAGGCTGGGGGCTCGTCAGCATCTTCCACCGTCACGCGGACGGTGGCCACGTCCTTGAAAGGGCCCTTCCGGATGTACTGGGGGTCGATAAGCGTGTTGGTGGCCTCCACTCGGAAGGTGTAAGAGCGGCGGGATTCATAATCCAGAGGCTGCCCATCAGCCCAAGGAGAGGTGTGGAGAAGTGGGAAAGAGGAACAGCAACGAGAAAAAACTTATTATCAGAAGCAGGCGGGGGTAGACGCCACAGCGAGTTTGGGAAGTATGTGAAAATAGCCGAGAATGGTAGGTGAGATCTCTAAGGCCCCATGTTGTCCAAGGAAAAATCAGATAATGGCTCCAGGAAGGAAGGAAGGCTGGAGAAGTCCTTCATTCTGGGGTTCTTCACCAACCTTTTTCACAGTGATGATCCCATCCTGCCCCAGCATGTCAGTGTGAATGGCAAAGGCCTCGGATCCATCTCCATCCAGGATACTGTACGCAAGCAGGGCGTTCTCCCCTTCGTCAGGATCATGCGCGCGCAGTCTCCCCACTGCGGACCCAGGAGGTGCTGTTTCCACCACAGAAAACTGGTAAGAACCTAGAGTTTTGGAAAGAGGGTGGGAGAGGCACGGAAGGGGCATAAGATACCTTCCTTCCCAGACTTCCTACATCATTTGGAACTTGGTGTCCTCCAGCTGCGTTGGACTACAATTTCTGTCCTACTCAGCCACGCTCTGGTGATGGCTAGAGTCATGTTCCCCAACTCTAGGGTTGGAGCGATTTCAGATCCAGGTTCTTCCTTTGCCATCAGCTGTCTTGCTCCAAGGAGCATGTGAGCTGGAAGCTCTCCATGGCATTGCTTGCTGGACATAATTATTCCAATGTTAGTCTACTTCTCCTGATCTTTAGTCCCTGCCTCTCTGGCCCATCTATTTCACACCTCATGAATATGAACCTGTCAGGCAGCTGCTAAAAATTGATGGATTGGTGGGCTGGCTGGCTTAAAATATTTATAGTCCCCCTGCTATCCAGGTGATCTGGTGGTGGGTTGTAATCCATAAAAGGAATCCTGTGGTATCAACACACAGAAGAGGCAGCAGTGGAGTGCAGAGAGACTTCTAAGGGACAAAGAACATGTGGACAATCTGTCCTGGAGGCAAGAATGAAAAGCCATGTTTTTGCCAGGCCTTGAAAGGCAGATACAGTAATACCTTGGTTCACGAACGCTTCTGTTCATGAACAATTCGGTTCACGAACAGCACCGCTCGCAAAATTTTGCTTCCGTTCGCGAACTCCGCATTGGGTGACGAACACGACCCGTGGCCATTTTCCCTGCTGTGACACGTGGTCGTGGCTTCCTGTAGGCGCGGGGGGCTCTCCCTCCAAACGATAACCGCCTCCCCACCCGCCTTCCTGTCCTCCACGCCTCAAGCAAGGTTAGCGTTCTCTCTCTTCATACTGTACTTTGTGTCATATTTTTGTGGTTTAAAAAAAAAATACAAATGGTTCAGAACGGATTAACCGTATTTACATTGAACCTTATGGGAAAATTTGATTCGGTTCGCGACCAATTCGGTTTGCAACCAAAGTCGTGGAACGAATTAAGTTCATGAACCGAGGTACCACTGTAGTATCCATGCCTATATTCCCTGACACCCAAGGAAAGGACATTCTCCAACGAGGCAGATCCTTTTTACTTCCTTGTATGGTCCATGCACTCAAGCAGATACCAGATGGCCCTTCATGTTGAGGTCCAAGCTGTTAAGGCAGTGTTCCTCAACCTCAGCAACTTTAAGAGGTGTGGACTTCAACTCCCAGAATTCCCCCAGACAGCATGCTGGGTGGGGGAATTCTGGGAGTTGAAGTCCACACCTCTTAAAGTTGCTGAGGTTGAGGAACACTGTATTAAAGGCCTTGGGTGTCACTGCTAAAACCTTGAAGTCCAGCAAAACATGGACAACCTGGGCAATTCATTGAGGAGTGGTGCTCTGTGGTCTCTGAAGGGTGTCCAGATAACAGCTTTATTGTCACATCCTGCACCAGGATATAGTTTTTGAGACATCCCTGGAGTATGCAGTAGGTCATTCCTATCTAGGGCAGGCTGCTGGGCCTGGCCTAGCTACCCAGGTGCCCTCTGGGCCACCAATGCTCATGCATCTAGGAACACGCTAAGGGTGGGCCCCCAAATCAACCCACTACTCATGGCGGACCTCAGGTGGCAGCCTCTTCCATTCTCTGGGCCTATAAATACAGCTATCCCCTTTCCCACAACCAGGCCCCTGTTCTCCCCGCATCCCACCACTTACTCTGTGGGAAGCGGGGAGGGTTGTCATTGACGTCACTAAGTGTGACCGTAACAGTTGTGCTTCCGGAAAGTCCACCAGCATGGCCTCCCATGTCCTTGGCCTGCACCACGACAAGAAATTCCTGTTGAGTTTCCCGGTCCATATTGGGAGTCGCTGTCCGAATCACACCTAACATCACGGGGGGGAGCAAGAGGAGAATCAGAGAATGACAGAAGAATTGGTTGATGGATCAGGCAGGGGAGAAATTCTGTTTCCGCAGTCCCACCCCACGGCAGAGAGAAAGGGATGAAGCCAAGGTTGTGGAAGACACAGCTGATAGAGAAGATGCACATCAGATGTATGGGAACAACTCCTTGAATGAATCACAACTTTCAGTGGTCTCTAGGCTCACGCGATGAATGAGATGAATAAATGGCTGGCTGGCTGGCTGGAAAGCTGATGAATAAAATTAGCTGTACATGGATGAATGTTAAAGGGGGAAGAGTATTACATCAACAGTTCCAACAGAGAAGGAAAAGGAAGGGCGCCTTCACCCTCAACAACGACATCTGCCCAGCAACCCACTGGAGCTCTACTAAGCCATAATTTCAGAAGCATTTTTCAAGATTGGGACTGAATCTGGGAGATGTGCTACAGAAGTGAGGAGGGCAAGACCGTGGCTTGGAGGGCAAAGTGGGTTATGGTCTAAAGATGTTGCTGGCCCCTTAACATCTCTAAGGTTCAGAGCATCTGCTGTCCCACCAGGCCATCACCACTGGCCAGTTCCTAAGATCCCACGGACCCCTGCTTCTTCTCTCCTACAGTGGGGGCGACATTTGTACCACTGCCTTCCTCCCCAAAGCTATCACCCCCTCCCCATTGTGTACCCGTCTGGGGGTCGACGGAGAAGAACGGCAAGCCCTCGAGTACCGTATAGACCAGCTTTGCGCTGTTCCCGTAGGTCGGATCATCCGCATCGTGGGCCGTCACCTGGATCACGGACGTACCTGCAGAAATGGGGTGGGAGAAGGAAAAAGATGCAGATCGTGTGGATGACAGCAGGAATGCAGGCACCCAGCTGAAGGGGGAGCAGAAGGATTGTCTTGAGGTAGCTCCTGGTTTGCGTAAGACCCTCACTAAAAATGGGGCTGGTTAGTTTGTGGTTCACAATCCAGCTGTTGCCTTAGCACGTTGTGTGAACCAGACCATTGTGTTATCAGAATATAGCTTATTGCGTTCAGCACACAGTATGTGGGCTCAGCACTTATTCCCCAGCATTGTGAAAATACAGCTGGACGGTCATAGAAGTACAGAACATAAGGGTGGAAAGGGATCTTAAGGTCATCCAGTCCAACCCCTTATTGAGGCAGGAATCCGCTACTACGGCATCCTTTCAGACAGCCTTCCAGCATCTCTTTAAAGACCTCTAGCAAAGGAGAGTAAGAGCAAACCTTTTATTCTGGCTGCCATTTGGATGTTGAACTTAAAAGAAGAACATAGCACCCCCCCAAAAAAAACAACCCTGGAAAAACTGAACTTTTAAATTCCTGTGTAAGTCTTCTAACTGCATTAGTGCAGATTGATTTACGTTTGTTTTTGCAACTTGCAGCCAGCCTTACTCTAAAGGGTCTAATATTTCTAGGGAACGTTCGAGTTCTTTAAAAAATATAACACCTGCTCTGCCCACAGGCTTACAACAGAAAAATGGTTCAATAGAGTTCCCAAAGCAACGTAGATCAAAACTTGCGCAAACAATCAAACGCAGAAGCTCCATTCAGAGCAAGCTGAGAACAGTTAGATCTCCAAACCAAATGCTGGGGGGTGAGGGGGACTTCCCCCAACCCAGTGCAAGGTCCAGTTGGCCCCAAAAATGTGAAATGCATTTCTTTGAGATCGTGGCTCTCACCTGGGTTGCTCTGAGAAATGCTAATTAACTAATGAAAATCCCCTATCGAGTTCAAGGTTTTCCATTCAGGAGGTGCCCTGCCACATCTCTGTATGATCCCTGTCCGGTCACTTCCAATGGGTAAGTACGATAGTTTCTCCCATCCGTAGACAAGGCCACTTGTAGCTGTATTGTGTGAGTCATGCCTAAGCCAATAGGAGTAAATTTATTGAGATCAGTTTTTCCTCTGACTAAACCTGTGTTTTTCAAGCTTGGCAACTTTAAGATGGGTGGACTTCAACTCCCAGAATTCCCCAGCCAGCATGGCTGGCTGGGGAATTCTAGGAGTTGAAGTCCACCCATCTTAAAATTGCCAACCTTGAAAAACACTGAACTAAACCATCCAGCATTTCGTGCTGTTAAGAATCCATGCACATTCCCCAATTATAATTCAGGAAAGAAACTCGTTCCTACTTGAAGAACTTTTTCACAGATCGTGTCAACACGCCTCTCTTTAAATTGTCTGTTTTAATTAAGGCTCTGTTCACACAACAGGGTTAACGGGGTGGCAGAATTAGCCACTTCGCTGGGTGCCAACCCTGCTTTGAACCATAAACTAACCACATTTAGCCACAAAAAGAGCAAATTGTGCTTAAAATTTCAATTTTTGGCATGTTCCATGAATCCATCTGTTAGGGCTTTACCTCTCCTGGAAGTTGCATGAATATCCCCAAAGTGTTTTTATCGTAGTTTTAACATTTTAAGGCGACATTTACTGTTTAGATGGTTCAGTGCTTGGATTTTGATTTTTTTTAAGGGGGGGTATGCCCTCCTGAGAGCTTCCATGGGAAAAACAGCACAGAAGTAACAAGAAGAACGACAACAGCAGCAGAAGCAAAATATAAATAACCAACCACCCCAACTATTCCTTTTGAGGTTAAGCCCTACAAAGTCCACTTGCTACTTCAGTACAGGCAGTCCTCACTCAACAACATTCATTTAGCAACATTTGAAGTTGCGATGGCACTAAAAAAGTGATTTACAACTGGTGCCTGAAGTTACAACCGTCACAGCAACCCTGCAGTCACATGATCGCAATCCAGGCACTTGGCAACCAGCTCACACTTACAACGGTTGCAGCGTCCTGGAGTCATGTGATTGCCATTTGCAACCTTCCCAGCCAGCTTCTGCCAAACAAAATCAATGGGGAACCATGTGATTCACTTAACGATGGTATGATTCACTTAACAACCAGAGTGGTTCACTTAACAGCTGCTGCAAAAGAGATTGTAAAATCGGGCCCAGTCACGTGATGATTCGCTTAAAGACTGCATCACTTAGTGAACTAAATTGCGATCCCAATTGTGATCGTTAAGTGAGGACTACCTGTAGTAAATGAGACGTAAAAGAAAGTCCATATATTTATTCATGCCAGTTTTAAGCCACATGTTCATTGTTAACCACAAAGTTGAAAACAGAATGATGTGAGAAATATACAACCAAATTCCAGTGCGGTTCAGATCTGAAGTATCTCTAGTTTCCCTTCACATACTCCAAGCCCAGGATCTGCCAGCAAACTTGGCCTCCTGATGGAGGACAAGCCAACACTGGATTTCACATCTCACAAACAAATTCCAAGGAGGCACAAGTGAAATACAAAACTCTGCATCATCAGTTGTAACATAGCTGCCATTTCCCTTTTTGTCTTTTCCCACAAGGGGACACAGGAAAGAGACTAATCAATGTCCTTGTCTTAGTGGGACCCAGGAAACCAACTTCCTCCAGTTTCTGAAATTTCTCGTGCAAGGAAGCATAGATAGGAAGATCGAAGGACCAAAGGCAATTCCTCACCCAGGCGAATGGCTCTTGTTCTTTTCCACTATATAGTTCAATCTTTCCTGCAACTCTATGCTTACGCCCTTGTGTAATGCCTTCAGATGTGTTGGTTCTCCCCCCAAATTCTCAGCCAGTTATAGGAGCAGAAGTCCAACCATCTGGAGGCTGAAGGTTAGGAGATATTCCCATGGGGAGAAGGAATTGGAGGCCCTTCCTCTTGGGATCAGCAACGTAAGGAATTCTGCGGCTTATCTGCAGAAGGTCCCCTTACTGGCCACACACCCACTCACCGACATTGCTCATCTCAGGCACGGTGGCATGATAGGGGCCCTGCAGGAAGACAGGCGGATTGTCATTGATGTCTTGGACTTTGATAATGAATTCAGACGGTGGTTCCAGAGGCCGGTTGGATGCCCGATCCACCGCTTGAGCGAGCAATGTGTACTGAGCCTTCTCCTCTCTGTCCAACGTCTTGGTGACATGGATGTTGCCTGTCTTCTCATCTATGACGAAGACCGTGCCTGCCCCTTCTCCAGTCAAGACATACTTGATGCGACCCTCACCACGATCCACGTCGGTGTGCAGCTGCAAAAGAGAAGGAAGACATACAGTACAGAAATTGGCAAACCGGATCTCTGGGGGATGGATAGGTGGGTGAATCCTCCAGAGATCAAGCCACCAGTTCTCTCTGGCTGCCATTGGTTGACTTCCTATGACTTGAGAGAATGGCAAGTCAGAACTGACCATGTACAAGGAGATCCTACAGGTCCAAGAGTTCCAGGTAGAAGAACCCATTGGTCCTTAAGACATTAGGTAGAAGTGTGTTGTTGTGTAGGTTTTTTTCCACCTGCCACCCTTGGCCAATCATTGTTCAGTATTAAATTGCACACTAAGACAGATAGCAACTGCCTTGTTGTAATGAATTCACAGCTCAGGCGAGATCTGACCTGGGGATTTCTTGATGAAAAACCAGTTTGAATTAATACCGTCTATTATATTGTTTCTGTATTCAGCGTCCAATTAGGGGACCTCTAATTGATTCAAATCTGGCCTTTGGTTGAATATAGAATTTTAAAGATTTCACCCCCCTCCCCAGTCAATTCCAGGAAGATATTATGTAGATGAGAAGTTTGGGAAAGGCGGGTTAATTTCTAAATGCAAGATCTGGCAATGGTGGGATTGGCCATGAGGGCTTTGGAGAAGCAAAGGCCAAAACACAGGGTCTCTAAGAAGGAGCATCATAATGAAGCCAGAAGCCCAAAAGGGGAATCAAACCTGGGGGAAAAAACTGCAGAAAATGGGGATGCCTCAAAACAACAAATTCCATCACTCCCTGCTAACCGTGGGGGTCCAGGGCTCACCCTTCCAATGAGGACAGGTTCCGGACCCGAATATTCTTCAATGACGAAGAACTGATTCCAGACCCAGCTGCGACGGGTCCTGAACAGAGGTCGTTCCCAACGCTGAGATGGGTTTCCCCGGAAGGATCCGGCCTTGGCTCCCTGGCTGGGAGGCACGAGGCGGCCTGCACAGCCACACCCTCCAAGCCACGCTAGGAGGAGCTGCAGAAAGCTGACCATGGCTTGGCCCCGAGGTTCAGTCGTCTTGCAACAGGACGCTCAGCTCATCCGCATGGCCCATAGGGATCAGCTACCCCATCTGGGTGGATCTGGATGCAAGGAGGAAGACTGGAGGTTAGACAAGACTCCCACCCATGGTCAACCACTGGATCCTCTAAAGAACCCATCGGCAGCACATCTGGGTGTCTTTGGGTTCCACGTCTGTATTGCAAATGCCAGAAGCAACCAGGGTCTCTTAACACCATCTTTGGATTCTGTGTTTAGCATGAGCCAAAGATCACATGCCGGGACAGAGTGTGTCCAGATGTGTGTTCCTACTGAACCCTTGGACACCTAACAGTAGGGAGTTCTGCAACGGTGGGGCTCAGCTGCTTCTCCTAAAACGAGGTGCACTGACCAGGTAATTTCCATCAATATTGATCCCCAAAAGTCGGCATTACGCTAGCCAGATGGATCCCTCTGGTGTGCCTATCACTTCCATCTTTCTAATTTTGCTTCTTTTCCAACTCATCACTCGGGGCAGGGCCTCTGTTCTCTCAGAAAGGTCGCAACCGAGATCGTTCAATTCTGGATTTCCATCTCCCTGCGCCCTGCAAAGTTCTGGTTGCACGACAGATAGATCCAGACACCCACACATCACCCTGGAACAGACTGGATCTCATAGTAACCAAGAATAGATAGGTATAGTGACTGAATATCAGAATTCCTGGGGGCCGGGGCTATCTGAATGTTTGATGTGTCTGAAATGCCGATTTAATGCGCATATAAATCCTTGGCTGAGCTTTCCAACCACACTACCCTAGCTACGATGCATGTCAACATTTTGTGCTTCAGCAAACTGTGAGCAGACAGCCACGGTCTTAGAGCGTTGTGTGAACCAGGCCTTCAGATTAAGCCATTCTACAGTTTCGGCACCGCTTGTTCTGTGAACCCAATGTTGTGTTTTGTTAATCCGCTCCGAGCGCAGCGGGCAAACCCTGTGCTCCCTCCCTTATCTCCCCAAGAAGCCCCTTACTCTGCATCCTTCAACTTCGTCACTTGAGAACAAAACCACCAGACCTCACTGGGGACCTGCCTGGCAGCCACCCCCAACCTACATCCACTGGCCTGGCTTGATGCTCAGGATACTGACCCTCCACCCGTCTCAGTGCGTGCATGTCTGGACCTCTTCTTCCCTTTCCGCCTCTCCCCACGCATTCCTCTTGACACCGCACTCTCTTTCCTTAAACACTCACTTGGTGCTCCTCCATGCGTCCACAGGGACCTTCAGCGCACCCATCGCTTCGTGCACCTGTCCATTACCCGCCTGTCCACGGATAGCCTTCCGCTATTCATTGAAGCCGTCTGCCTACCTGCCCATCCATCCGTGCAGATTATTTATCTCCCCATCCGCCGGCCCCTCCCACCCTTTCCTTCCCCAGCTTCGGTGCCTCTCCCCTGGTTCTCCCTTTCCCCCGGCCTCCTGCCTTCCTCTGCATTCCCCTCAGGTCCCACTCGCCTGGCTGCCCGGCAGACAAGGGAGAAGGGATGATGGATGGCGCAAGAAATGGACAGAGAAGCATGCAGTCGCAAGTGGGTCTGAGCAAGACAGACAGGCAGACCCTGCATGGGGACGCACGAACCGGGGGAGGCAGTCGGTCACCCCCAAACGTCCCCATGGGTGGAGAGGGAAACGCAAGGGGCAGAGAAGGAGCCCTTGGGGCGTCAACGGTGGTTTGCCCTGATTGAAAGTCTTGGAAAGGCGCCTCCTCTGCTCCTGATCTGGGGCTCACAGCAAGCCCAATTCCTGTTTTAGGATGCTTGGCAAACCTGCTGGCGGGTTAACAGCTGGCTGGCTGAAGCAGCAGCTTTTTTTCCCCATTAAAACAGGTGCCAGGCATCAAATCAGACCGAAACCATTCCTTCCAGCCTTGGAAGGCCATATTGCTAGTCTCTAATCCGGTTTGCAGCAAAAGAAAGGCCCTCTGCACTTCGGCAGGGAAACGTCTGGTTCTTTCGTGTGTAACAGCTGGGTTCACCCAACCCATTAGACTGGGCTGATCTGGGCTGGATATCTGAGGGTTCGGCTTCTTACGGGAATTTGGGGATTCTTTTTGCATGAACCAAGCGAGGTATAGTTAATCTGCTTGAGGGTGTGACGTGCACACGATAATGATGGGTTGTGTTGTTACTCTGGGTTTACAGTTTAGCATGTTGTGCAAACGCAGCCGATGCAGCTCAGCGTTAAGCGCTCCCACTCTCAGTGATCCTGGGATGAAGCGGTTCTCACCCCCTTTGAGCCAAGCTTGGCTCCTGTTGAGTTCATGGACATTTTCCTGCTGTTTCTTTGGCTGAAATATCAGCAAGACTTGCCAACACCTTCTTCTGGGATGATTCTCCTACTTCTCAGATTAGCCTACTGTCCTGAGCTCTCCTAGTGGTCTCCCATCCAACAACATCAACCAGAAATCCAGCCTTGCTGAGGTTGTTGAGATTAACCAAGGTCGGTTAAGTGCTGCCACCTGGCTGGGCATTCTAAGTAGTGCTTCCTTCCTTCCTTCCTTCCTTCCTTCCTTCCTTCCTTCCTTCCTTCCTTCCTTCCTTCCTTCCTTCCTTCCTTCCTTCCTACTTCCACTTAACCCTTTTATTGCTGCATTGTCCTCCTTTTCCCTCCCTTCTTCTCCTTGTCCTTCTTAACGACTCTGTGCAGCCCAATTAACCTCTAGGGCAGTTCAGCCTTACGGCGACTTGGCCTCGCTGCAACCTTTGCAGGCCATTCAGAAGCGCAAAGGTGACCCCCCTCCCGCACAACCTCTCCCAGCATCCCCCTCCCCGAAAGCTGCCCAGGCCGACCTGCCTCGGTGGCTTCCCGCTCCGAGAGTCCGAGTCCCTCTTCCCCCCCCCACCTTCTCCTGGCAATGGCTTGTAATCACTGTAATTCATTCAGGGCGACAACTGATTCAGTCACTTGGCTTCTTCTTATTGATCGGAAATGAAGATAAACAGCGAGGAAATGAGCAAAAGGGGGGGAGGGAAGGGGGGGCTTTCTCCACCGCCCTTCCAGATGCTGAGGGAGTTGGGCTCCCTTTCACCCGGCGTTATTTTCCTCCTGCACCCAAATGAGGAGGAGGGAGCTCACCTTCCCTCGCGGTGCCTCTGAGCATGGGCAGAGTGCACTCTCCTCACCCGTGGCTGGGTTTGCGCCACCCTCTTGAGGGCTGAAGGAATCCATATTCTGGGTTTCGGTGCCTTGAACTAACTGGGTTTGGGCAACACGCCAGGGATACACGGGGTGGACGTCACTGCTGGGGCTTTGAAGGGGCTGCTTAAGCGTGTGGGGCAAAACTGAGCCAGTCTGGGGCTGCCATCTGCCCCCCAACATTTGGTATTCGGAGGTAGCAGCTTCCAGGAATGACACCTCTCTTTGCAGACCCCTAAACTTTCAACTCAAAATGGGTCTGGGGGTTCAAGTGGAGCCCCATACCCAAATTTGTCCTTCATGCATCATCGGCCTCTGTCGGGTTTCCCACTCCTGTCTGTCCTCATGCAGAAACGCCACCCTGTTTTTCCCTGGGAAGAACTGTATGTGATCAGACAGGGCTTTCCCAGAAGTCCCTGTGACCTTGCAAAGCAGAATGGGACCAAAACCTCGGGCTGTGTGCCACAACCGCTTCGAGCCCTGCTGAGGTCAAAAGGGGCAGCCTGGTCCTCCCCTTACGGTTGCAAAGGTTTAAAAGATGCTAGCACAGTGTTTCTCAACCTTGGCAACTTTAAGATGTGTGGACTGCTGCATGCTGGCTGGGGAATTCTGGGAGTTGAAGTCCACACATCTTAAAGTTGCCAAGGTTGAGAAACACTGTGCTAGAAGGAAGAAGCTGATCTCCCCTGCAGATAGAAAGAAACCTGTTTAAATTACAAGAAGATGCTTTTAAGATCAGAGAGATCAGAGGCTGGGGCAGACAGTAGAAAAGCCCATTTTTCTGCCTGGAAAAGCAAGGCAGCTCTGGAGAAGCCCTTTCCATCTTCGCAACTTTCCAAGTTGGCAGGAAAGGAACTTCAGCCCAAGTTATCCGCGGCAGATCCTGTTCTTGGGGAACTACCCACCCCACGATCTCCCTGCGACTGGCTGGCGATCCATTTCAGAGCTTCTGACAAACCCTATTGTAGTGCCCCAACCTGGAGCTTCAGAGTTCAGCTGTCGAATTGACAGGCTCCATATAAATTTTTTTCCCGTGGGTAATCCTTCATTTTTTTTTTTGGCTTGCTTTCAAGTGTCAAAACCTTCATTGTCGGGGAAGCATATGCGTGATTTCAACCTGAATGACTGACCTCCTCTTGCACACGGGGCAGTGCCTGAAGACCTCAACAAGACTCCTTTGCTGGCATGTGCCCCAAAGCCACGTGTTCCTTTCATCTGAATTAACCCAGCATTAATTACCACTGGCAGGTCACTAACACAGGTTAGAATTAGCCCTGGGAAGCAGAGGATGGGGGAGAAACCATCACGCCTAACCTACATGAGGTGGTGTGAGGAAAGAGGCCGTTAAAGAAAGGGGATGTTATCCCACATTTGCATTTCAAGCTGAACTGAAAGCAGTCCAAATCTGGATTGAAGGGTGGCTTGCAAGTGGGAAAGCCAGAAAGCGAGGGGTGTGTGTGTGAGTGTGAAAGCTGATCACAAATCAGGAAGAGACTCTGAGCAATGTCATAGGGACCAAGATTCTCATTCATCCACCCCAAAGATCTCTGAGGTCCAGAGTCAGCCTCAAATATGTAAATCAGTGTTTCTCAACCTTGGCAGCTGTCAGATGGGTGGACTTCAACTCCCAGAATTCCCCAGCCAGCCATGCTGGCTGGGGAATTCTGGGAGTTGAAGTCCACCCATCTGACAGCTGTCAAGGTTGAGAAACACGGATTTAGATTGTGGAATAAAGTTGCAGAAGGTCAAAACACACCCCAAAGGGCCTATCCCCACCACCCCTGAAGGGGAGCAAGCCACGTTAGGCTGCAAAACTGTCAATTTGAGATCTCCCCCCCCCCCCAAAAAAGGGGTTAGCAGCCCCTCCGTGGTGACCCAGATTTCCTGCCTGAAGGAAAAATGTTGCTTTGCCAAAGATGCAGCCTGGACCATGACGAGTATTAAGGAGAAAATTAATTTGAGAGTAAATCTCTCTGGGAGTTCTTGAGGGCAGAAGCACTACCTTTTTAATTCACACCTGATTTGTTTTTCTAGCCCCCCACCCCCACCCCACGTCTGACTGCTGCTCGCCAGCACCTTTGGCAACCGAGAGGGAGGGCATTGGACCCATCCTCTATTTTTTTTTAAAGGGGGGGCGCGCCGTGGGATTGTATGGTGCAATTCTTCTTTGGTCTCAGCTAAAATCCTAGGGCTCTAATCGGCCAGAGCTTTGTAACTTGTTTTTGGACACCATACCCTAGGAACAGCCAATTATATTATTCAGCTTTTAAGGAAAAGTACTCTGCTTACGCTCAAGGCTTATGTGCTTATGCTCAAAGTGGTCTGAGTATTGCAAACCCATTTAAGAAATGAAGGCTGCTTTTGACGAAGAGGCGTTTTTCACAGCAGGGGCTAACAGGGGCTTTTAGACAGGACTGTTTTGTCTGGAGCGCACAACCATGCTGAACCTGATTCAGAAAGCTAAAAGCTTCCTTCCTTCCTTCCTTCCTTCCTTCCTTCCTTCCTTCCTTCCTTCCTTCCTTCCTTCCTTCCTTCCTTCCTTCCTTCCTTCCTTCCTTCCTTCCTTCCTTCCTCTCTCTCCTTTCCTTCTTTCCTTCCTTCCTTCCTCTCTCTCTCCTTTCCTTCTTTCCTTCTTTCCTTCTTTTCTCCCTCCCTCCCTCCCTTTTCCACTTACAGATTGGGGCAATGTTCAGAAGATGGTTTGCTTGTTAAAGTGAGTTCTAGTCTGTGTGAGGGACTGTGATTGTAGAAACGACTTCTTCTGGCTTACTGAAACCGGACTGATTGTGCTCCTATAACTCATAATCTCAATTAAGCAATTTTGAGATAGCCCATCTATCAATATTGGATCCTCCCTTCCTGTTCACCCAGCAGAGGATTCCCAACTGTTTCACCAGCCCTGTTTCTTTCGGCATTAAACCAGTGCCCCCCAAAGTAGCTAAGTAAAGCTTTTCCTGGCACGGAAGTGAAGAGATGGGGAGCAACAGATATCTTGTTCATTAATTTCAGCACAAACTCTTGTTAAAAGCCCAGGAGCAGCATCATGAAGCTAAGGGGCCAGCCCTGAACTCTCCAAATTTCTCTGTTCATTCTTCATTTTACCCCAAAAGAGAGCAACTGAGCAATTCTCCATTTATGACTTTGTTTTTTTTAAATGCCAATTTTAGTAGCCTCAGTAAACAGATATTTTGGTACCTGGGTTTCCTCAGAGGATCTGAATAGGAACCCCAGTTCTGAAGTGTTATATTAACCCACTGTGGGTCTTGTTTTTTTTTAATTAATTCCTCCTTCTCATCTTCTTTAATTCCTTCTCCCTTGCAGGCTTCTCCCTCTCTTTCCCTCCTGACCAAATCTAAGCAGATTTTTTAGGATTACTTATTCCCAGATGTGGGGAGAAAAAACCTGGAGAACAAAACCCAATAAATCTTATTTTGCCTTGTCAGAAAATTGACTCCAGAAGAACGGGGGGGGGGGGGGAGAGGGACAGCGGATGAAGCAAAGTGTGCAGTTTTCATTTGGGAGGGAGGAAAGAGCTGGGCAAATCCCCCCCCCCAAAATCATAGAAGGCAGGAAATAGGGAAAGATGCCCCCGGGGTGTTTTGATGGAGTTGTGTTGTGGTCTGGGTTGTAGAGGCTGAAATGGGTGTGGGGGGGGGGATTGGACCCTCAGAAGAAAGGCTAAGAGGGAACTGATGCTGAAATGTGGGGCTGGCAACACCGTCTGGCATCGTGGCTGGGATTGGGGAAGGGGAGGGGGCTGGCGGATTGCAGGGAGGGTGCGACAGGCCAGTCCCTGGAGTCCCAGAGAGCCAGCTGCCCCTCCTCAAAGAAAGATGCCAGCTTCTCCCCGCCCCCCCCCCCCCGAATCCCCAGGGATGGCCATGGAAGACAGGGGCAAAAGCTGGCAGAGGCGAGGGGAGAGATATAGCCAGAGGGGGATTGGCAGGGAGGGGGGGCAGGAGGTCAGGATGCAGCCCAGAAGGAAGGTTAGAGGTGGGGGGGTAGAGATGATGTTTAGAGGAGAGAGAAAAGGGGGGGCTTTAGGTCTGGGCCGCCAGGGGAGAGCAATGGGGATGGGATGGGTTAGGGGAGAGGGGGCAGAGGGCCAGAGGGGCCCTCCAGGGGCCTCCCCGAGGAGAAGGCGGGGGCCCTTGGAGGAAGGGGCTGGGAGGGCCAGCGATCCAGGGAGGCCGGCGGCAACGTGACCCAAGCGCGCCCCCTCCCTGCCTCTGTCTCGCCCAGCCTCCTCTCGGGGATGCTCGGCCGGGAGGCGAGGGGACCCCTGCTGACCCCTCCCCGCCCTCCGCCCCGCCGGTTGGGGTCTCCCCGCGCCCCCTCCCCGCACCCCCCGCCTCCCCGCGCTGCAGTCTTAAGATTCCCGGGGTAGATTTACAACCCGGAGCTGCGTGCCTGAAATTCTTAATGAGGCGCCTCGGAACCGGGGAAGGCGACCGAGGGGCAGCCGAGCAGCGGGGGGAGACCCGGCGGCTGGCAGAGGATGGGAGGACGGGGGGGAGGAGGGGGTCCCTCGCCCCCCCTCCCGCCCGGACGGGAATCCCGCCAGCCACAGCCTCGGCACGGAATTCTCTCCGGACGCGGAAGGGGGGAAGGAGAAGGCTCGGCGGGCGGAGGAGTGCAGACGGTCGTGGACCCCGGCCCCCGCCGCTCTCCACGCCCGTCCCTAAACCAACTTTGATCCCCGATTTCTTCCCGTCCACCCCACAGGAAGGCATGCGGAGATGGAGGTGGGGAGGGGGGAGAGAAGAAGCTGAAGAAGAGGGCGCCCACCTGGAGCGGGAAAGGGGGAAGGAGAAAGTGGGAGGAACGGAGAGGGGCAGGAATTGAGCCCCCCCCAAATTCACCTACTTGGTCTTCGGGGCCCCCGCGTGATGCATCTTCTCTCGCTCCCGTTGCCCCCCACTCAGGATTGCCTAGATCACGTCCCCCCAGCGACCCAGATAGCTAGAGGCTGGAGAAAGGGGTGGCCCCTCCGTGCCCCCTACCCGCAAAAAAACCCCAAAAAACAAAACCGCTGCCTCCCCTCCCCCTGCACCCTTTGGGGGCTCCACCCTCTCCCCCTCCTGCGCCCGCCCCTCCCGAAAAGTGAAGGGACCTACCTGGGTCGGTGGGACTCCGGGCAAGGGCTGAGACTGAGAAGGGAAGGAGCCGGCGATGGAGGAGGAGGAGGAGGAGGAGGAGGAGGAAGGGTGGGGGGAGGGCGGGGAAGGGGGCCGGCGGGGCGGCAAAGGGCAGAAGAAGAAGGGAGCGCAGCAGGAGCGGCGACGGAGGGATGCGGGTCTTCTGCAGCGCTGCCCGTCTGATGCTCCCACCTCCCTCGTCTTCCTCGGCTACTACGCGCTCCCCTCCCTCCCCCTCCCCTCTCTTCCCCCTTCTGCCGGGCGGGGGGGCATAGAGGTGCCTGAGCCAAAATTCAGGCTGGGAGAAAAGAAACAATCCCCCCCCCCCATGCTTGGCACTGCGACAACACCTTTGCCGACCCTGAGCAGCCCCCCCCACACTCTCTAACCTCCTGGACTCTCCAGAAGCCCCCCCCCCACATTCTCTGGAACTCTCACTGCCAGTCTCCCCTGCTTCCCCCCTCCCCTGAATCTCCTCCCAGGAATCTCCCCATTTTCCCTCCTCAGCCCCCCACTTGCCAGTGTCTCCATCTTGCACCCCATTATCCAGTCAAAACTTCAGTCCCTCCAGGTTGGCCACCTCTGGGTTTCGATCTTCAGCCCTGCCCTCCACCCTGCCCCACCTTGGATTCTGGGCCTCCAGGCCTGACCCACTGATCCCCCCTCTTTCCTCCTCCCTAGCACTAGAGAAACCCCCTCATGCTCTTCCTTCTCTCCATCTGGAGAGGTTGTAGGGCCCTCCCCCCCAAGAAAAAGCCCTCCCAACCAAAGGATCCCCTCTATTCAGAACGGATTCCTCAAGGGATTTTCCCCTCGGAATCCCTCTCAAAATTCCACCCACCATCTTGGCTCCTATATCACGCCTTTCCGACACACACGCTGTAAGGTTTCTCTTGAGCCAGGCTGAGCCCTAGAAGGATTAGGGGGACCAAAGCAAAGCAAGGAACCCCCCCCACACACACAAAAACTGGAAAATAGAGGGCACCTCTGGGCATGTACAGATTGCAAGCCATGTGGTAGGTAACATCCCCTGTCCTATTTCAGAGATTCATTAGGTGGGTTCCCTGGCGGGGGAAGATCCAATTTAAAATCTGAGGGGATAGAAATGTCCAAAATCAAAGGGTCCCTATTCCTCCCAACTCTTCCTGGCACTCTCCTTCCTCCAGCACCACCCCACCATGCGAGTAAACAGCCCCCCCCATGAATTGTTTAGCTGCAATTGCATTTTAATGAGCTCTTATATTTTAAGGGACCAGAAGCGGTGAAGGAGGCAGAAATTTGGCCTAGTTGCCAAGGGGTGCCAGCGTAGAAAAAGAGATGGGGAAGAACAGGGGATCTGTGCCCCACATCCTTTTTTCCTGACCTGTCTCAGAGACAGGGATTTGGAAGAGGGGGACCCCCAGAGCTTCCCCCCTTCTCTCCCCCTCCTCCTTATTTGTGGGTTTGTTTTGTTCCCTGAATTATTCACAAGGGGAAACTTTCTGAATTTCTAACAAGGGTTCATTTTAGAAAATTGATAGTGGAGTTTACACCAGGCAGAATGAAATAGGAGTGCATTTCCTTTGGTAGTTGGGGGGGGGGGGATGAGGGGACAGGAGCTGGCAGGAGGTAAGGGGGGAGGGACAAAGAGCAAACAGTTGCAAAGATAAAAGGATGGCCGAGGAAGGAGTTGACCCCGCCCCCAATAAGGATGTTAGGACACTGAGGAAGATGGAGGAGGAAGAAGTCTTGGGTGGGGCCCCAGATGATGCAGAAGACAGGGACCTCAGGGGCCACAGGTCAGGCCCCAAAGCCCTGGTGCTGAGTTCGGGGAGGCCAGGATAACAGCATTGGAGCGGGGAGCCTATGAGTCAGTCTCATCAAGGCCCAGCGAGGCTGCTGGGATATTCATTATTGGTCCGCTTTTAACGATCGATTGAGGTTTAATTAACTGGCTGCGATTATTTGAGGGAATTTAAATAGTGTAATTAACCCGCCAGGTGGGGGATTGGGCTCTGCTTTGGAAGAGAGGCAGGAGCATCTTGGGCTGGAAGGGGGGGAGACGTTGGGGGCTTCAAAGGGGTGGGCTAATTCCCGGAGTCTTCCAAAGAGAGGGTGATTCCCATTTTTCCCTCTGAGAAGTTCGGGACTCTGGTTTTATTGGGGCGGGGGTCTGATTGGGCCATTGAGCAGAAAGGGAAGGCGAGGGGGGCTGAAGTTAAGCACAAGATTCCCCCCGAAATTCTTGAGGATGGTTGAGGTCTCCGTAGAAGAAAGGACATTAGAACCCAGCACCTTGAGAAGGTAAGATTAGACGGAAGTCAGCAGAGCTGGAGAAAGGAAAGGGGGAATAGAAGAGATGGGTGGGGGGGAAGAAGAGGTCAAAGTTCAGGCCTGGGCTGGGTCCTCTGGCGAAGGAGCCCCCTTCCCGGGTCGCTGCTCAGCATCGGTTTCTGAGCAATACCCTCATCAGGAAGAGGTGAAGGTGAACGGAAGAAGCCGAGAGGGATAAAAATAGAGTAGACCTGCAAAAGAAAAATGGGATTTGTGGGAGAAAGGCAGAATCCCCCGCCCCCCCCCCCCGTGCAGACATCCCCTGAGAGGTGGAAGCGTTTTCTCTTTCCGCCATCGTCCTCCTCCGCTGCCCCGTAGCAGAAGTTGGGCCCGTGAGCCCAAGAAGAGCCGCAGTAACACATACACCTTTCAGGACCCCCCTCCAGTCTGCAGATGTGCAATGGAGCGGCTGCAGCTGGAAAAGACAAGGGCCGGGCCCCCCTTGGGTGGGGAGCAGGAGGCGGCAACAGCAAAAAGGGAAAGAGCGAGAGGGGAAGGGAGGCCGTTTTCAGCCAAATTGCTGCCCGAAGTGTGTGTTTAACTGAACACGTACAGATTTTCAGTGATGTCTTTATCCGGTTGTTTGTGGTTACCTGCCTCCTGGATAAAGGCCAAGGAACCAGCTGTGGAAAATATCAGGATCGGCCCTCCAGAAAAGCCACATCTGCGTCTGCAGATGCACCTTTGCCATTCATGGAGTTTCCCGTTTCCTCGGGCCACCATGAGGACTAGAAGCCATCTTTCAAAATAGATTTGCTCGGCGGGCTCCTGAAACAGCACACTCCATCCGAAACCCAGCGTCCGTTTTTAGCTTAGGAAGAAACCGGAAAGCGGAGAGTCAGGCGGACGATACTTCTCCGAGGGAACAGCAATGCTCTTCAGGATAATAATTCTTGGCACACGCCACCAAGCGTTTAACAATTCTTGGCATGAACCACCAAGCGTTTAACGACCAGATCATGTGGACAGTGGTATGCAATTCGAACGCAAACCTCCACCTCCAGAGGCAGTCTATCCCCAAAGGCAAGGGAACAGAGGCGAAAAGGGCAATGACATTGCTCCTCGCTGAAGGCGTCTCTTGTGACCTGCTGCTGGACGGAGCAGATGACCGGATGTGCTTTTCGAGTGCAAGGCGCTTAACCTCTCACGGCGTGTCCCCACCCTCCCCTGCCTCTCTTGGCCCTGGGTGGAAAAAAAAGAGAGTTGCTGCAGCAGGGAAGCTGGCTGGCAGCACGAAAGCCAGGGCTGTAAATAACCACCATGGGGTTTGGCGCGTGCACACGGATGACAAAGAGCTTCAGAACCCACCCAAAGAGACGGAGTTGGCTTTAGCACTCCCGTGCAAGCGCTGGCTGCAGAGCCAGAAGGGCTTCAGGCTCGCCCAGGCCCCTGCCTCCAATTTCTCCTCTCCCCCCACCCAAGCCACAAAGGTCCCCCGCTTCTCTCTCTCCCCCTCCCCGAGAAACAAGCAGGAGGACTGGATCCGGAGGAACCGGATCTTGGAATCTGCGGAGAAAGCCGTCGATGGGGGAACGTGCAGACGGTCTACCCCACTCCCGTGCCTGTGTGCGCCCGCTCTGCGCCTCTCCGGAGGGCAGGATCAGTTTAGGCACTCGAGGGCGAAAGACGGAGGGGCACCGCCCTTGGTCTAAAAGGCTCGTTTAGCTCGCCACCATGCACAAATGATGCCGAAGCCGTGGAAAGAGGGCAGAGAACAGCAACAAAGATGATAAAGAGTCTGGAGGCTAAATCCTACGAAGAACAGATAAAGGAACTGATTCAGAAGCTCTGAAATGGATCGCCAGCCAGTTGCAGGGAGATCGTGGGGCAGGTAGTTCCCCAAAAAAGGATCTGCCCTGGATAAATTGGCCTGAAGTTCCTTTCCTGCCAACTTGGAAAGGTGCAAAGATGGAAAGGGCTTCTCCAGAGCTGCCTTGCTTTTCCAGGCAGAAAAATGGGCTTTTCTACTGTCTGCCCCAGCCTCCGATCTCTCTGATCTTAAAAGCAGCTTCTTTAATTTAATTTAAAGTAATTTAAACAGGTTTCTTTCTATCTGCAGGGGAGATCGGCTTCTCTTCCATCTAGCACAGTGTTTCTCAACCTTGGCAACTTTAAGATGTGTGGACTTCAACTCCCAGAATTCCCCAGCCAGCCATGCTGGCTGGGGAATTCTGGGAGTTGAAGTCCACACATCTTAAAGTGGCTGGGGTTGAGAAACACTGGTTTAGCTTAACAAAGAGAAGACGGAGGGGAGACATGATCGCAGTCTTCCAATACTTGAAGGGTTGCCACAGGGAATGTATTCTCCATAGCACTGGAGGGTAGGACAAGAAGCGATGAGTGGAAGCTCATCAGAGGGAGATCCAATCTGGAAATAAAGAGGAATTTCCTGACTGGGAGGACAGCTTGGGGACAGCTTGCCTCCTGGAGTTGTTGGGTGCTCCATCGCTGGAGGTTTTCAAGGAAAGATGGGGTGACCATTTGTCCCAGATGGTATGAGGATGCCTCCAGGGTCTCTTCCAACCCTACAATTCTGGGATTCTGCCTCCCCAGCCCCACGGACCCAGCAGCAAGCCTTGGGATGGGGAATGCGCGGCTTCTGAGAAGGGGGAGCGGAGAAAGGAGGTGGGGGGGAATGCAGGACACAACTTTAAATTGCATGATTCCTCCTCCCCGAGAAGGCAAGTGCTGGGGAAGTTGAGAGAAACCCGACCTAGGAAGAGAAGCAGGGGGGAAATGGGATTACAGTTCCCATCCTCCACAGAGCCTTGCCTGGGGACGAGAGGAAATAGAGCAGACCCTCCGGGGGGGAGCTCATGTTGGGCAGATTAAAAAGATGAGGACACGGCAAGCGGGTGAAAGCAAAACAGATGGCTCGAAGCAGGAATTCGGCAAGGCGTCAGCTGCAAATGTCCCTGGGGGGAGTCAAACATCTTGTGGATTCTGGGGGGGGGAACCAAGATCTTGGGGGGGGTCAGTAGATGAAAGGGATGAGTCTGGGGGCAGAAATGTTGTTGGTTCTTGCTCACCCCCTTTTTTGGGGTCCAATTTGCCCCCTTGTCATGCGCGTCTGTGTGCGTGAACTGTCTCCTTCCTTTGACCAGGTTGTGGAATTAGCAACGGGAGACCGGCGCCACCTATCTGCCACGAAGGGAACCGCACACCTGATAAATGCTTGCAGGGTCTGGGTGGGGGGCGGCTTGCATTATGGACAGCAGCGTTCTGCAAATCATCGGCCAGTGTGGCCTTAGTTTTGGCTGGTGCTTGTTGAAATCCTAGCTGGAAACCTCCCTAGTTAATCTTGTATCAATCAGGCCTCTCCATCCAGCCCACTTCGCAGAGCAGAGCGGAAAAGGGAAAGGAAAAGAACCGTGAATGCCCCTGAAAGCTCCTCGGAAAGGAGGAAATAAAAGTGCAAAAAAAAAAAAAAAGTTATTTGTCAGATTCCACTTGGGGCAAAAAAAAAAAAAAAGTTTGCAAATCATTTACAAGAAGAGCACGTTATTTTTAGTTTACCTCTCATGTAACACGTTCACCTATTTTTGGATCTTATTGGAATATTAAAGATCGTGTTTATATAAGCTTCTAAACAATATTAAGACATCAGGCCTGTTGCCAGCTAAGGTTTTTCCCGAGTGCTACCTCCCACACTTTTAAGCCTATTTTTCCCTGCTACCCACTTTTATTACGGCTATAGCCTAGGAATCCTGAATTCAAAATTCCTTTTCTTTTCAAATATTTGCTTCTGCCTTTAGGCTCCTTTGCTTGTGAGCTCTTAAGCCTTTTCCTCCACCTTGCTTAATGTTGCTTTTGCCGAAAGGGAACAGCGTGACGGGCGAGCGTGTACATATGCTGAATTCTCCACTGTGTTCAGTTTTTGGTGACGGAGCTGAATCTCAGAATTCGTGAAAGAAAAATTAAGATGGGGCAGCTTCTTGACAGCTAAACAGACAACGAAGGAAGACTGCCCTATTCGGGGGGTTGACTCCCAGCCTGTTTTCCTGAAATCCAGCCTGAACAGCACAGGTCTCAACCGGAAAACTCCCGTGCCCCTTGCAACCACAACAATGGACCTTCTGCACTCAACTGGGTGGGTGGGCTGGGAACAAATTCCATCACAACTTGCTGGCAGTCTCCCCCGCTTTGTGCAAACACGGGGAGACCCTGCGCACCAGAGCCGAATTCAAGTGACTTTGTGAGGGGAGAGCAAGGTATTTTCCCTGCAACGGGTCTGGGCTCCCCTTTCTCCGTGCCCTAAAAGAAGCAGGACAGCAGGTTTAAAACTAACGCCATCTCTTTATTATGCTCTCTTTCCTGTATCATCAGAAGAATAAAAAAAACATTTTCCCAAAATAAAATACAAATCAACGGGAAGGACACTGGCTCCAGAAGAGAGAGTGGAAGGGCTGGGAATCAAACTATCCCCACACAGGGGAGGAAGAGCCCTGCTGCTTCTGCCACCCGCCACGCCCGACCCTTCTCTGCCCTCCCAGCGCTGGAAAAAGAAACTCAACCCCCTCGGCTGGCTTTCCCGCTGTTCCTCCTTCCTCACAAACTTGGAGCTCGATTTGGGAAAGGGCCGCCGCCGCCACCATCTCCCCCCCCAGAAGGTCAAAAGAAAGGTTGGGGAATAGCTCAGCGGCGCCCCCCTCTGTCCTGTACAGGCGTGCTACGACTCCGACTTCGGCTGTGGCGGCTTTTGGCCTCGCGCCGTTCCCGGTCTCGGCCGCTGCGCTCGCCTGCCCGGCTGGCCCCACTGCTGGTGGCGTTGGGGCGCTCGCGCTCCCGTTCTCGGCTGTGCTCCCGCCGCTTGTCCCGCTCAGCTTGGCGGCTGCGTTCTCGCTGGCGGGCCTCCTCGGCTTCCAGTTCCTTGCGCCGGCGCTCACGCTCTCGAGCCCTGGCCGCCCGCTCGGCCTGCTTCTGGACGCACTGGGCGAGAGGAAAACCAGGAGGGAAGAGCAGCTGTTAACAGGTGACTGGCCTGGGAAGGCTAGCCCAAGAAACGTTTCCCCAAATGCCTGGAAAGCTGAGGGTGAAGGAAAAACACATTCCACTTCTTTTCCCCAGACGTTTCTGAGTCCCGCAAAGATGCCCAGAGTTCCTCTTCCTCCTCCATGAAAAACCAGAGTTGAAGAAACCCAGAGCCCACCTCCCGGGCCATCAAGTCACGCCAGTTAGCACCCGTCCCTTCTCACCTGAATGTCCGTGAGGGGCAGCCAGTAAATGCAGGGGGCTGCCTTGGTTTTGCGGAAAAGATCGTCCAGAAGTTTAGCTGGGGGCTCCTCCTGGGCCTTTTCTGTTGGGGAGAGAAAGTGGGGGGTGGGGGGGAAGGTGAGACAGTCGGCCGGAGCTCTATGCTTTATCTGCTGGGTTTAAGGGAGAGCTTTTGCAAAACGGCTGGAGAAGGCCAGGCCTGCCTGTCCCCCCACCCCATTATCTTGGTCATCTGAAAAGGCGGGTCAGAGGTCTGGTTAAAATGGACTGGCTAAACCAACATGAGACCCCACCAATGTTATCCCCAGACTCATAGCAGAAAGTCAACCTCCTGATATAACCAGGCTTAAACTTAAAAGCTGAGCCTCCAACCAGCCCCTCCCAGACAGCCATGTTCTCTAGGGACAATGGGGGGCTGCCCAGACCTCCCTCCAGCTGCCCGTCACCTTTCTTCTCCGCTTTCTTCTCCTTCGATTTGGGCCTCTCCTTGCGGCGTCTCTCTCGGGACCGGGAGCGAGAGCGGGGCCCCTCGCGTACCTTGTCCCGGTCCCACTCCCGCTCCGCCAGGGTCCGCTCCCGGCGTTCCATCTCTCGCTCCCGTTCGGCCCACTGCTCCCGCACAGCTGCTTCCCGCTCCCGTGCCTCTGAGCGCCGGGGCAGCTCCCGTTCCCCCCGCGTGGCCGGGCCCGCCCCCGGGAACGTGGGCGCTTCATCTGCCTTGGCCTCTGCAGGACGGTCGGCCAGAAGGCCGCGATGGAAGTCCAGCTGAGGAAGAGAAAGGAAGCCCTCAGGTAGGCAGAGGGAGGTTCAGGCCACTTTGGGAGATACAATCGCAGGAGACCCGTCTTGTGGCATCGATCTTACTTTCTTCCCCCTCTGACAGAAGGACAGTCACATCCTGGAGACGCTGACAAATTGGTGCAGATGAATTTCTCCAGTCCTCCTTTGGCCATCATAGCTAACGGCCAGAGAGACGTGTCCTCTGCAAATCCACCACTTTCAGAACATGTATTTCGGTTTCATTTTCCTGCACTGGGCTCCTGTTTCTATTCAACCTGCTCTCAAGGACAGCATAAGCCCCACACTCCTTTCTCTAAGACAGACCTCTTCCCTCCCTGCTTATGCTTCCCGAGACGCAAGGGCAGAGAGCGCACAGGGCTGGACCCATCCCCACCCCTCCCACATCCTTCTTCCCCGCTGAGGTCCGTACCTCATCTTGCTCAGCAAAATCTGCTGACAAAAACTTGGGGTTTGACTGCGGCCACTTCACCCCATGGAGGGCGTTTCGAGTTGCTACGGCTTCTTCCACTGTTGAATACTGAAAGGAAATGTTGGGGGAAGAGAGAGATGTCTTTCCAGCTATTTCTCCACCCCCACCCCCCAAAAATTCCTGAAGTGTTTCCATACATACTCTTAAAGGAAAGACTGCTTAAACATTCTCTCAACAAGATTCTGCAGCACCTTTAGACTCAGGGGCAGTATTTTGCACCCAGTGGCCTAATGAACCAACCTGGACCATTTGGCATCCTCTGTACCTCAGCTTTATATTTAACCTTAAAAAGCACCCATTTGGCTCTTAACAGAGGTTGCCGAGCTTCTACGTGAAATGCAGCCACAAATTCTCTGGAAAGGAGGTGCTCCTTCTGAGGAGAAGACACCCAAGAGACTCACTGTGACGTAGCAGTGTGATTTGATCTTGTCAATCCAGAAAGCCTCCTCTACCAGGGTGCCCGTTCGGCCCAGCAGCTCCTTCAGCTGCCCCAGAGTGAAGGGCCTCACCTATCCACGTGGAAAAACACCCAGGGATTAAGAAAGGACCCTGATCCCAGACTCTTCCCAAATGGTTACGCAGCCCCGAAATACTCACCAGGTTGCAGATGTGAACGATGCAGCTGACCTTGCCACGTGGTGGGGAGGGGACCTGGGCTGTGCGCACGGGGTCGTCGATGGTGATGGAGACCCCAGAGCGTTGCTGGCTGATGGACCGCCGGGTGAGCGTATCGCTCAACGTGACTGTGGGGCGGGGCGAGGGAACACAGAAGCCCAAAGGTGACTCTGCCTGCAAGGCCAGTCTCTCCCCCACCTCTGCCAGTCGCCCTCCAGTACCTTTTTTCACTTCATGCTCTACGGGTGGAGGCAGCACCACCGTCTCTACAGCAACAACAGGAGGAACCTCCGGTTGCTCTTCCTCATGGACCTTCTCCTCTTCCTCCTCCTCCTCCTCCTCTTCCTCCCCTTGGCCATTCTCTTGGCCTTCAACTGGCACCACCTGCGAGAGGGAAGGGTCAGTGTGGGACAGAGATTTCTCAGGAGCAAAGGACCAGGGTCATCTTGACAAAAAGAGAGTTTTGCAAGGACTGGTCCTGCTCTAAACTGATGGTGGGGAAAAAAAAAAACCTGCCACAATAAAACGATTTGCGCAGGGCATGGTCGTGCTAAAATATGGCCTCCCCAAAGATAAGAACCTGACAGCTAGATGGCTCTGGGCCAGGCTGGGGTATTATTTTACTTTTTCCAAGCTTCTTAACCTGAGAATTGCCTGTTAGCATTTCCCTTCTTTTAAATGGTTTATTTTACGGTAGATTTGCTGTTCACCACCCTGGAATCTATTAGAGACAAGAGAGCACTGAAACGTTTTACCTTAACAAATAAGCCATAAAGCGCATGGCCTCGTAGCTCTCCAAGTCCCCCAGCCCTGCCCCCTCTTACAGAGAAGTCCGAGTCCCCTGGGATCAATCGGGACCGCTGACCTGTGTGACCGTGCGGCAGATCTTGAGAGCTTTCTCGTGGGCCGGCTCCTCCAGGTGGCGCTCGGCTTCATCCTCGGAGATGCGCGAGTCGTCCGCGTGGAGCTCCACCACGGCTTCTTGCCCTCCTGCTGGCGGCTTAATCTCAGGGATCAGACTCTGTGGGAGGAGGGAGAAAGGTGCATCAGGGCCTGCTCCCAGGGCTGCCCCAAGGTGACCCTCATCCCCACCTCCAGTACCTTGAGGGATTCTGTGGTGATGCTGATAGAAGGCTTCTTCTGGGTGGTGGCTGTACTAGCCCCCCAGCGCCGTTTACGGCCTCCTGGCTGGCTTCCTTCCGTGTCACTGTTCGTGGCTATGGTCCCCTTGGCCACGGAGGATGCTGCAACCGGAAGAGCCAACCCCAATCTGAGCACCTTTCCAGGGACGCAGTGGCAGCAGCGCATTGCGAATCAACAATTTACTCTTGAGGTGGCCCGTATGAGCAAGTCAGTTCACTGCTATCCTTTCCCCAACCCCCATCTTCTGCACTATCCGCCAACGCTGGGTTAAAAAAAAGAATCTAGCCAATTTTCCTTGTAAAATCACAACTGCCTTTATTACTACATGCATTAAATGGACCATGTTTCTGCTCCCCCAGTGCTACATATAGTAAACTTGCCGAAGGAGTTTTGTAGTGAAAAAGGATGATACAATTGAGAAATAAAAGTAATTTTACCAGGCCACCTGAATACCAAGTATTTTAAGCACACAAGGCCAAGCCACAGGTGCCTCCATTCCAGGAATGTGACTTTACCCTCCCTCCCCAAAGCTAAGGCACAAATGGGACACCCCCCGCCTCTCACAGGTTGAAGCAAAGCACGTTCCCTTCCCAGTTCACACAGCCCTGCAATGGTAGCTTTTGGATTAGAAACCTTAGATGAGCGGGCGCAAACATAGTGGGATGCACACACGGATCTTCAAAGCTACAATTCCCCATATTCCACTCAAGGGTGACCTTGCCTCCTCTGGGGGAGCAGGGGAATCATCCCACCTCCCTCCAAGCCGGACACAGAGGACATTTGTTGCTCCCACTCCTTAAAAATCCAGCGGGTGGGAATCCAGGGGGAAGTCCCCTCTTTCCAGACTCTCTCGAGTGGTCAGGGGAGTGTTGAACTCAATGGATGGAGAATCTGCTCCTTTTACTTACAGACAACAGAGATCTTCCTCTTGAAGGCCTTGGGTTGAACTGAACCCTGTGGAGAAAGGGAAGGAAGGAAGGAAGGGCAAGAGAGGGGAAAGTGGGAGAAAGACAGACAAAGAAAAAAGCCCCGTATAGAGGGGGCAGTCAAGTCAGTATCAGGGATTTGGAAAGTGGCTGTCACATCTGAGGGATGCTGAGGGGGGGGGGGCGGAGAAAAGAGGGCCTAAATAATGAAGGAGGGGCCCAGATGAGGTGGTGGGGATTGGCAAAGGGGTTCTCTGCTGCTTCAACAATGAAGTGGAGATGGTGGAATCCCGCCTCCCCACTTTGCAGTCAATGAAATCTGGTCTTCTCCCCAGGCCAGCTTCTTTGCACATGGCTCCTGCCGCTTTCTCTTCCATCCAGAGGTGTTCATAATTGGAGTTGAATAATCAGAAGTGGTCCCTTTCAGGAGGCCAAATAGAGAATGCCCTACAGCGTTTCCGTCCACATGAGCACAAGAAATACAAATGTTTCTGCAGGTAAAACTACTCCAGGGATACGAAATATATCGAGGACCAACAACACACTCTCATCTGTCTACATCTCTAAGGCTGACCCTGGAGGTCCAGCTGATATCTTCCAGGTCCCTCTGGGTCAGCAGACAGGTGGCACCAAATTAAGGAATAGCTGTCCACAGGAGTTCCACCCAGATCCCTTTTTAAGTCGGAAACAGATAGCTAGCTTTTCTTGATTTTAGCAAGATTTTAATAGGCAAGCTATTTGTTTCATACATTTGCTCTGGTAAGGGTTTTTTAAAAGGATTCCATGGTATTTTTACTGCTTTTCCTCACTGTTCTGCTTTTAATCGTTACACTTCACTATTTCATTATTTTTGTATTATGGAAGCAATACTGATTACTTTTAATGAAAAGTAAGGAAGCAGCAGTAATAGCAAAAGCTAGAGTAGATGAAGCACAAAGCCTTGGGTCTCAGCTGTGTCAGACTACAATTACCATTATCCCCAGTCAGCATACCCTCTCCTATGCTGACTGGGGGTGATGAGAATTGAAAGCCAACACAAATGTGGGGGAAACTTCCTTAAATCCAACAGCTAGCAATTCTAGAAGTCAAGAACATATATCCTGCTTTTTTATTGAAATAATTTTTTTGCCAGCCTTCAAGATAAAAAAAAAAAAACCTTTCAAATGCGGCTTATACATTTTAAACCAACCAACCAAACTATGACATCATTTACTAGATTATTTTAAAGCCATTAGTGTCATGCTGATGGACATGTAAGTCTACACAGACAAGCAGGCAAGAAATAACATACTTTTATGGACATATTTGCCAAGTCTAATAAGACACATTGTCAGTCCATCGCAAGACAGAAAATAAGAAGGAAGAACAGCACAGAACCAGCTATGAATTTTAGCCATTGTAACCCTCGGAGTAGTTCTACACCACATACACATTTGAAAATTGTGGTTTCTCCCCCCTTCAGCATTTTGGGTCAACTGTAAAGAGAGATTTCACCCAGCTACAACATTTATTTGAAAGCAGAACATTTCTCAAGCAACACTTATTACGTAGTTGACCGTTGACTCAGAAGAATCTGAGCCTTGATGGCTTGCACAACTGATTTTCCCACCCTTGAAGAACCATTCCTCTCCCAAGCCTGTATTCACACCAGTCAAGGTGATCTGTATCAAGCAGGCGTGGAAGCGATTTGGAAATATTCTTCATTTCTCAGGCCAAGCCGTCCCAGTTCTCCACAGCTCTGCTTTTCCAGAGGAAACTGGCCTTCCCTTTCTGGGGCCAGCTGAAGCATTTTGGAAAGGGGACACATCAGGCCAAACTCTGGCAATGTTCACATGAGCCAGTAAACAAATTTATCTTCCAAGAGGGCTTCCGTGGGCCTACCCCTCCCGTGATTGCACCAACATGGGGTCACAGTAGCCATCAAGGCACAGATTTCTGCATTTCCATAAAACACATTTCACTTGTTCCTGGCTCAGCTGACCTTCCCCTCTTCCTGCTCCCCTCTACATATGACAGCCCCTCTCTCCACTTTATGGCTGAACAGCAGGTCCCCCTGGGAAAGAGAAGGGGCAGGTGATTGGAAGGGAGGCACCATCCCAATGTCAACACAGTGGTCAGTCTGAGCAAGGATTCGGGGAGGGGGGTGTCAGACCAAACCAGGCCGACACATGCGCTAAGCTAATTCCCAAAGATTCCCCATCATTTAAGAAAAAAAGAAAGCTGAGGGGAACCCCTCCATGATCCACCCGCCCGCCCACAGAAGTTGCAACTGTCTTTTTCATTTAAAAGTTAAATTAAGAACACAAAACAAACAAGCAAAAAATAACAAATTAGGACAAGCGCTCCAGGTACCCTCTCACACCTGGGGCAGGGTCTTCTGTTCAGCCAATCACACCTCAGTGTGTGCGCTGTATCTAGGCAACGGCTGGTCCAATCGGAACGAGCCCTCCCTGGCCTGAAAGGTGCGTGCTTGGTTGGGCTGGGTGACAAGAGAGGTGTTGGTTGGTTGGTGGTAGGTAGGAACCTAGCACTTGATTGGTTGGTGGTCGGAGCCAAGCGTCCCGGAAGAGAGAGGGCGAGACAGAAGCGCCTCCCGCACTGGCAGGGCGGAGGGGGGCATCAGTTCTCAGCAGGCAGATTTGGACCACTGGAGAGCTAAGCACTGGTGTGTGGCACAGTCCCGGAAGTGGCAGGGACTCTGTTTAAGTGGGAAGTGTCAGCGAGCCTGGTGGAAAACGGAAGGCACAACGGGGCAGCCGTCCAAACGACAGGTGGAAACAGATTAACTGGCACTGACAGTCCTTCTCTGGAAGAGATGCCAACGAAGGCAGCATCACACAGAGAGTAATGGACGTCCTCAACGGGGAAGACCTCCTGGGTCTGTAGAACCCTATGTAAACCAAGTCCTCTTAGGTGACTCCCGAAAACTCCACAAAGGTGAAAGTCCTTCACGTGCTGGCAGACAAAGCAGGACTTGTTTGCAGAAGATAGCGCGATTTGTGAAACTGATTAACTCTGTGTATCAGAAGCATAAGAGGACAGAGGAGAAGCCCAACTCCCCAAAAACTCTGAAGTCCAGTCCCAGAATCAGCAGATAAACCTCTGGAGTTATCTGGTTCCTAGGATTTGAAGATCAGCAACTGGGACCCCTTGACTGATGGAAAAGTCACGTAGGCGCTGGAGTCTCTGAAACTTCTCAAACCACCTCCTTTCACAGGGAAGAACCAGACACTCGTAGCAGCGATGAGATCAGTGACAGATGGGAGAGTTCTGATTGCTCTTCTCAGGCAGAAGATCAGAATGCATCTTCAAAGTCTCACATTAACCGAACCCTTCCTTGAACGGTGGAAGGAGATGCAGTTTCAAACTCCCAGAGAAGTTACACAACAGGAGGTTGAACAGCTGACATGTTCTGATGTCGCTGGAACCTTGTTCTGAAGACCAGCAGAGTTTTGACCAGATAGCCCTCCAGCAGCAGCAGCACTCATGGATTGTGGAGATTAACTAGGAACCAGCAGACACAGGTTGGGGTACACAATGGAGCTTTCTGACCCACAGAATTAGGAAGACCCACAGAGCAGATGGGACTCCAAGAGGTACGTTTCTCTGTAGAGAGCTCCGTGGCTATGGAGGTAGAGGACTTTCCACAGAATGAAGGCAGAAACAGTTCCAGGAAGGTCTACTCTGGGTGGCCAAGAAGACAATCTCCGAACTCTCTCATCCACCTCCATGGACACCTGTGTGCAGCCTGCTCAAATATGTTCACGCTCTCTCTCTCCGGTTCTCTCTCTCTCTCACTCTCTCTTTCGCACTCCCAGTAGATTGGTGCCTCTTTAAAACGGGGATCAGAACAAACGAGTCCAGAGGAGAATGTCAACGGGGTTGTGCGGGGAAGCTATCTTTAGGGTGAGGGGGAAGCAAGGCCTGTCCCCACCCACCCCTCTTCTTAGCAGCATGGAAAGCCAGGATCTGAGGTGTGAGTGTAATTATGTATGTGCAGGTGCACAAGTGTATTCCCCAGACATCCCACCCCCATCCTATCATGAACCCCCTCTTTATACAGCACAGGGAAAGGGCCAATTCTCTATACTGGCTGACCAGTGGGAAGAGACAAATATCAGAAAAGCCAGAAGAATGTGGGCAAACCAAATCTTTCAATGAATCCAATTTAGTAAACAACAACAACACAAATTAACTTTGACATAATGAACTGAGAGCAGGAACCCTGGCTAGGGGGCTGGGCTGGGCTGGGGGTATTCACTACCCTGAGAACTCAACCAGCCAGGGTTATGCCTTGGCTTAAGGCAGGGCGATGTGAGAAGCACCAGGCTCAGAATTCTGTGGCCCAGAATCCAGGTTCTGCCTCCAAACAAGACAAAATCAAAATACAAAACACCCTGGAATTCTGGATCCCATGTCAATTAGACAGGCTTCCATCATTTCTCTTATTTCGCATAATTTAGCACTAGATTAGAAAATTAACACAGGCTTTACTAGCCAAGAAATGAAAGGCAAGGAGTGACCTTTTATCCCTGCCAGCCACTGGAGGCTTATTGAACTATCTCTCGGGCTGACAGGCCCAACGTATTTTCATGCACGGTAAACTTACAGCAGTTTATTATGTTAAAAAAAAAAAACTTTCCCCAAGCACACCCAGCACGCTGAAGTTGAAATTCTCGGGAAGCAGAATTGTACACTCTCAACAAAACATGGACCGTGGTGCACACACACTACCCTGCCTCAAGGTTTCCTTGTACTGGAGGGGATAACGGAAAAGAGGACGACTTGGATGGGACGTCACACCAGGAGGCAACTTCCCCTTGCCAAGATTTTGCTAGGGAGCTATGATTTCACCAGGCCTTCTGCCCACCAGGCCTTTCCTCCCTCACAGTAGTTGACTCCCCCCATCACCCCCCAAGGGTGCTGCTTTATGGCCTTTCGTCTCTCCCAAGAAAGCACCCCCCAGCTGCTTGTATGCCCCCTAGGGCCCCTTGCCTCTATACTGAGGAGAGCCCCCCAACACGCTACCTCTTTCTTTTCCTCATCTTCAGGACCCGCTTCGGGGCCAGGGGGGTCTGCCGAGGGCTGATCATCGGGGCCACCGGGTTCGAGGGCCTCGTTCTCCGGATGGGGCTCTGACAGCTCCATTGGCACCGTTTGCTTCTCCTCGCTGCGTGAAAAGAGGGAGAGGTGATCACTTGTGGCTGGGGGCTTCAAGGAACAAGGGACGCCTCCCTTCTACTTGAGACAAGGCCACGAAGAGCAGCTACCCCTACAAAAAGGAAGCCACAAGTCTGACCCCTTCTCTGCTGTCCCAGAAAACCTCTGCCCCGTAGCCCTACAGGAGCACCTTCTCCTAGCGGGTGTCCTTCCTCAATCTTCCAATCATTTCCCCTTCCCTCCCAGCTACGCACTTTCGCCGCTGCTTCCTCTCCTCCGGTGCAACCCTTCTAAAGGTCACTTCTCCCTCTCTGAACATCCTTGGAGTCTGCTTCACCAACAGCCAGCTCCAGAGTATCCCCAAGCATGTGAGAAGTGCCTTTCCTTCCCTTGCCAAACAATTCACTGTAAGCTGCCCCACATCCAGGATGGGGATGAGTCAGAAACAAGGGAGGGGGATGCTCCATACAAAACACCAAACGCTGCCTAAAGTCAGCCCGTTCCAAAAACTACCCACCTGAATCTACTTTCATGTCGCATATTATATACCCGGTCAATTACACCTTCTTCCCATCCCCGAGCCCTGCAGAACACCCCCACACCCCCGCTGCCTCCTGAAAAAGATGGCCCGGTCGCTGGGGCATCCGCTGCCTTGCCCTTAGAACCCACGGGCCCCGCTGTTGCTTAGGGGGCAGAATACCGACAACAAGGCACAGAGAAGGAGCAAGAGAAGCAGAGAGAGGGAAGGAGGAGCAGAACAGGCAAATGCACACATGTGCAGGATTCGAAGGGGAGCGAGGAGAAAAGGGCTCCGAGGAAAAAAATCTCTGCAGAAAAAAAGGCGGGCAGCGGAGGGGGAGGACGGTCGCTGAGCTGTGGGGAGAATCCAGCTGAGGAACCAGCTGGAAGGCAGCGGGATCAGAGTCCTGGGGAGGAGAAGCCAGCCAAGCAGGGGAAATGCAGTAAAATCGGGCCTCCTGGAAAGAAAGGGAGGGCGGCAGGGAGGGGGACCCTGTCAAAGGAAAGGGACAAGCTGGGGAGGGGGCTGGCTGGAGAACAGGAGGGCAGGGGAGAGAAAATGGACGGCAGAAGAGCCCGGAGGAGGAGGAGGAGGAGGAGGAAGGGAGAGAAAAGGAGCCGCGAGGCAGAGAAAGAGGGGGAGGGGCCGCAGGAAGGGAGTGAATGAATCGGGGAATGAATGGAGGCGCAGCGAAGCGGCGGGGGGAGCGGAGCGGAGCGGAGAGAATGGCGCAGGAGGAGAGGGAGGCGGAGGCGGCGGCGAAGCGGCAGCGAGCAAGGGCGGAAGGGCGGGGGGCGGCAGGCGGGATGCGGAGGCAGCCGCAGCCGCCGCGGCGCGCAGGCAGGCAGGCCGGCCGGCCGGGCCCCGGTCTCACCCTCCCTTGCTCTCGGAGAGCAGCATGGCCGGGTCGGGGCTTCCTGGACTCCGCCTCTAGTCCAGCAGGCGCCGCAGCGGCGCGGAGCTGGCGGGCGGGGGCGGTACGAGCGGTGGCGTTGGCGGCGGCACGAGCGGCGGCGCAGCACCGGAGCCGCGGACGGGCGGCGGAGCCATCTTGCCGGCGCCGCTGCCTTCCCAGCAGCCCCCGGGAGAGAGCGCGGGGGGATGGAGGAGGAGGGGGGCGCCGGGATGCAGCGCGCCGGGGGAGAGGCCGGGGCGGCGGAGGGGGCGGAGGGGCGGAGCCAGCCCGCGCCCCTTCAAAGCGGCGAGGGCGGCCGGGTGGGTCTCTAGGCGCCCCCGGGGGCCCCTCTCCCGGGCCGCATCTGGCACGTGGGCGCTGCAGGATCCGTCCCGTGCTTAAAGGCCAGCCCCCAGTCCAACCGGTCAAACGTCCCGGGCGCGCAGGAACCTACGCCACTGAAGGCACCGGGCGCTCCGAGACCTACAACCGGCCACCTCCCTTGAACTAGGCCGACGCCCACGCTCCCGGAGGGGGAGGCGGCCCTCGATCTGGGGAGCCAAGAGGGCTGCGGGCCATCGCACCCGGAAAGCCCCGTCGCCCAGCAGAAGCGGGACGGCCAGAGCAGGTCGGCTGCAGGGGCCTCGCGGCTGCTGAGACCAGCCGTGCGCTGGGCACAGAGGGCGCCGGTGCCCTCTGGGGCGCTTCAACCCAAAGGTGGCCTCCACCAGAAAACGGGGTCAGCTCTTCTCACCAATTCCAACCCAAACTTGGATTTGTGGGCTCTGATTTGGGACACTGGGGGTGGGTGGGGGCTATCCCCTTTGAATTTGGAAATAACTGTGATGGGACGAATAAAACAATCCCTTCCTCTATCATCCATCTTGGGACATGAGAAAGGATAGAGGGTCCCCACAGCATCCTCCTGGCCATCCACCTTAAAACGACCAAGGCTAGCTCAGCCCACCTGCAACACGTGGCTTTGTCCGGTCAGTTTCTAAGCAATATCTGGGCTCAAAGGTCTCTGAAAACCAGGCCTTTAGGACAGCTCTTTCCCAGAGCCACTCTGCTTGTGCTTTAAGAAGCTGCACTGCTTTATATGTCCTGGGCCAAAGCGAGCCCAGCATCATCCCCTGCACTGCAGGGTGCCTCCCCACCCCAGCTGATCTACGTTCCCAAGCCAGGCCCTCTGCCACTTGCAAGTGGGACATGGCACAGTGAGCCTCCACCACCCCGCTGCTCAGCCTCTGATACTCACTCTTTGCTGTGCTGTGGCTCAGTCAGGCGCTGTGGCTCAGAGGCAGGACCTCCACTGTCTAGGCCAGACACCTCCACTGGAAAGAGAGGCTTTGGGCTGCCCTGTGGGGAAAGGGCTAATTTAGCAGGAAGGGGCCACAGGGCTGGGTCTCCTGACTGCCACCCCTCCAAATTTTAAGCCTAAAGGGAAGCTGGCACCCCCACAGAGGAGCCCCCTTGAACACCCCCCTCCGTTCCGTACTCGCTCCGGAAACGTGCTCGCAGTCTCCATGCTGTGCGCTGGTGGTTGCTGCTGTGGGGTGTGGCTGTGATGTCTCTGAGGATCCGGAGGGGGGGAGGGGGTGGCTCTCCCCTCTTCCCTGGGGCTTGATGGCATCTCTTGCTGGGCCTTGGGGCTGTGGGGTGGGAACCACTCCCCTGGTGGGGAGGACTCTTTGGTGTGGGGGAAACTGTCCCTCGAAGCTTCACGGCTGGGGGACTGGAAAAAGAAAGAAGAAGCTTTGCGACTTTTCGGTTCTTTGGCTGTTCTCAAAAAAGTCTGGGTGGGTTACGTTGGAATCAAGAAGCCAGGCTTAATTCACTATATGGATTTGCCACTGAATCAGCTGAAAATCTATATAAACGCACATTTGGGAAAGAATAATTGTTCTCAAGGAGGAAAATAGATAGCATATATTTTTAAATGTTTCACCAGTTTTACAGAAAGCATAGTTCCCCTTGTCTTTCCAACATTCCTTCACACAGAAAGGAAGAGAACTCTTACAAGGCCTCTGCAGTTTGTAAACTTCTCAAAAATCAAACGATGCCAACCAATTAATTGAGGGTGCCTTTTTTAAGCTGCTGGAAATTTGAGCATCAGTGACTTGAAACAAGTTTCTGGAGTCCTTTTACAAAGCTCACTGGCTTTGAGGACACTCGTGGAAGGAGGATTGACTAGCATCTAAGGAACAGCATCCCTCAAATTTACATTAAAAAAGTCAACACGCTGAAACAGATTTCTTTAAAGCATCCCAAAGTGCTTTAAAGCAAGCTCATGCCTCGTTTTCCTTTTATGCAAGCCTTGAAATGCATCCTTTTCAGACACAAAGCTTTGCTTCATGTACCAGTACTTGAAAATGTTGGGTAGAAGCTAGCAGGGAGGCATTTCAAGTCCACTGATTTCCTTACACCAAGCTTTCCCATTAATCCCCAAGAATCAACTTGTCCTAAGCTGAAAATATCTATTTGCTTTCAAAAAACACTTAGTGCAGCCTTGTTTCAGAGGCAACAGCCAACTAGGCTCAGGCAACTCTGATTTTAAGCAAGTGCCAGATGTTGAATTCAAACAGCACACTGCTAGCTAAGAGCTGCTCTGATCTGCCTGGATAAGGAGCTGCTACAAGCGATGTGCCAAAAAAATGCTGCATTGGTCAAGGAGCAGTTCTTGAAGTTCCCTCACATCTTCTTGATCTTGAAGCCAAAGGTGAGAATGGGATAAACGATACTCAGGAATTGGCACTCTGCCTACCTGGAGAAGCTGGTGAGACAGCTGCCCTAGCAGGGCACAGCATAAAGCCCTAAAGCAAGGTTTAATTATTGTACAGGTAGTCCTCACTTAACGACCACAATTGGGAATGGCAACTCCATCGCTAAGTGACATGGTCATTAAGACATTACGTGACCATGCCAGACTTACACCAGTTCTGCTATGGTTGTTAAGCGAATCACCTGCACTCATTAAGTGATACATCATGTGACCACAAGTTGTGATTTTACTGCTGGCTTCTCCATTGACTTTGCTTGTTGGAAGCCAGCTGTGAAGCGTGCAAATGGTGATCAAGTGACTGCCAGACGCTGGTCATAAACATGTGCTGGTTCCAAAACCCTGAATGGCAATCATGTGACTGTGGGGACGCTGCAATGGTTATAACTTCAAGGACCTGCCATAATGTTACTTTTTCAGCACCGTTGCAACTTTGAACAGTCGCTAAACAGGGCAGTCGTTAACTGAGGACTACCTGTACATAATCAAACAATTGACTAAGTCATAAGGTGGATTGAAGTATCTCCCGTATTTATCTCCAACTTCCCAATACTTTTAAAGAAGACACCATCTCCACCCCGGAGACCCTGCGTTGGAAATAATCTCAGCATGACATTCCCACAGGGCTAAAGAAAGAATAAGTAACAAGGCTGAACTCCATATAAAATTTCCTCTGACTCATTTAGAGAGATGCGACCTGACACTGAAAGCGCAGGGAATTCAGAATCCTACTCACCTTGCTGCTGCTGCTGCCGCCACTGCTGGAGCGAGATCTGGAGCGGGACCTGGAACACGAACTGCTGCGCCGCTCAGAGCCAGAGCGCGACTGGGATCCCAGAACCCGGCGCTTCCGAGCAGGTGATTCAGACGAACCAGAGCGGGGCCTCCTTGTGTGGGATCGGGGTGGTGAGCTGCCCGGGGAGCGAGAGCGGGAACGGGAGGAGCTGGATTCCGAGGAGGAAGAGGAGCGCGAGCTGCTTGGCCGTACCCGCTGATGTGGCGGGAGCGCCAAGGGGGATGGCGAGGCTCCTAGGCTGGCCCCAGCCAGTGCTTCCTGAGAGGGGGGAGACGGCTGAGAGAGCTGAGGGGGGGCTTCATCTTCAGCAGGAGCAAGTCCTGCAGGGGCTTCCTTGGTCAGGAGCGGGGGAGGTGGCTCATCTCCCCGGGGGTCCTGTTGGGCTTGTTGTGCTTCAATCAGCTGTGGGGGAGAAGGAGACGCCTGCACCAGCGCTGCGGCTGCAGCAGTCGCCTCTTCCTCGAGGCTGCGCAGCGCCTCGGCTGCCTCCTCTTGGCTTTCCTCACTCGGGGGCTCATCCACCGCCTGCAACAGAGTAGCCGGGGTGTCACCCTGGTCCACCACCACCTCCTCGGGGGCCTTGGAGAGGTCAGTCAGCCTCTGCTCCTTCTGAAGGCCCAGGTCTTCTTCGGTCTCCACTTTTAAGGCTTCGGGTAACTGGGCTACAGCCTCTGTGGTGGTTGCCTGCAGTGGCTCCTTTTCCTGGGCTTCCAAGGCTTCCCCTGGTGTCAGAGCTGCCTGCTGCTTTTCCAGAGGTGCTGGTCCCGTGGGCAGGGCCTCCCCCTCTCCTGGCCTCTGCAAGTGCGAGAGGAGCGGCATGGCAGCTTCACAGCCCGGGGTGTCTGGAGTCTGGGATCGACCCTCCTTTTGCTGGGCCTGTAGGACGATGGGCAGGGAAGCTTGGCACATGCCCGTCTCTTGGGGAGCTGGCATGCCAGGCTCCTCTGGCCTCATGGGTGTCTGGCCAAGCAGCAAAGGGGGAGCATCCTCCTCCTCCTCCTCCTCCTCTTCCTCCTCCTCCTCTTCTTCCTCCTCCTCCTCCTCTTCCTCCTCCTCTTTTACAGGGACCCGCTGGGCAGCCCTCCGACTTCGAAGAGAAGTCTCCCGCTCTTCGCTAGCCAGGGCATGGCCACCTCCCGCAGTCTTCACAGCTCTGGCCTAAAGGAGAAGAGGGAATTACAGGATGCATTTAGGGGACCATCTGTGACGCTTCTCAAGTCCCCTTTTAGCAGCCACTGAGCCCCCCCAGCCTAAACCACCAGCATTCAGCAGCAACCCCCCAAGGAACAGCAGCACCAATTTTCACCTATTTTCAATGGGGCATTAAGGAAAAGTACGTGCATTAAGCCCCCTTCTTGACTGTAAAAAGAACGAAGTAACCAATGAAGGGTGAAAAAAATCAGGATCACTCAACTGTTCCCTGAACGAACCCAGAAATACTCATTCAAAAGCAGAGGCCCCTTGCCGTGGAGATTCCCTGCTCCTGCTGAGCGTCTCCCCATCACCCCTTCCCCCTCCTCTTTGGATGGCCCGCACGTGGCTCCCTGCCTTGCCGAACCTCCTGTCCCTCCTCTGCGGCTGCCACTTACCTGCCTCACCCGAGAGGAATGTTGCTCTGGTCTTCTGGGTTCTTCTTCGTCTGACTCTCCCCTCTCTCGGGAGATGACGCAGCTTTTGCCTAGCAAAGGAAGAGGACACCCGTTAGCTGGTTTCAAAGTGAGATTCAGGAGGGCCCTGGGAGATGCGCGAGGTTCTCCTATCCAGGTTGGATGCACCGCATCTTGCAAAGCAAGCAGGCTGGGGAAGACTGGTTTGGCAGCCAAGCAGAAGAGGGCTCAGCGCCCCCTCCCCACTGCCTTCCTTTTTTAACAAATCCACAGGCCTCCCATTCCCTGTGGCTTATACACGTTGTAACGATAAAAGAAAACCGCCTGCATAAAAGCTCTGAAGGCTTGAGTCAAAGGACTGTTGGAAGCCTCTTCCTGAACAGTAACAGGCAGCAGGTCAGCCTCAAGTCCAAACTGTTCCAAAATACAGTCCTCAAGCAGAGAACATCCAGGATTCCCCTCTAGTGGAAAAGTCAGCCAGCCACTGAGAACTGGGTGCAATTCAGATTACAAATGTGGCAGGAAAGCTGAGGGATTGCCCCTCTTTTGCGCTTTTCTCCCTGCCTCTCTTGCTCCCTTCTGCATGAAGGGAAACAGGAAAGCAAAGGCCGAGCTGATCTCTGGTCCTGCTAGAATATCAACAAAGGAGAGCACTGCCCTATCAATACAGGTAGTCCTCACTTAACAACCATTTAACAAGGGTTCAGAGTTACAACAGCCTTGGAAAAAGTGCCTTACGACCTGTACTCACACTTACGACCGATGCAAACCATCATACCACCCCCCCGCAGTCACATGATTGCAATTTGCGACCTTTTTTATTATGGTCATTAAGCAAATCGCCACAGCTGTTAAGTGAATTTCAGCAAAAAACGTCCATTGGGGAAGCTGGACTGTTGTAAAAATGGTTGCAAAATCAGATCCAGTCACATGGTTATTTGCTTAATGACCACCCTGCTCAACATTAATTTTCTGATCCCTATTGTGGTCGTTAAGCGAGGACTACCTGCAGTATTGGCCTTCTCCTCAGTGTGTATCCGTGTATGTGCACCCTACCCTGTTGCTCATGACATAGGTTTGTTTCTGATCTATCTAAATCTAGCTACCCCACCTCAAATTACAGAAAAGAAATGCACTCAAACTGTCAGCCAGGTTTGATAAAGGTCTGTATCTCCCATCACCTTGGAAGAACATCCCAGCATGGGGAAGGCTACCTGGACCTTCCAACTGGTCCAAGATGGAGCAGGCTTCCCACCTCCCCTCTGCCAGACAGAACATCAGCTCCCAGATCTGCCAGCTGTCGTTCTGAGATAGCAAGGCTGAATAAAAGTGCACTATAGTTACAAGCAACAGTCAGCACAATGAAAGGCACCGGCTTGTTGTCGATTATTCTAATTTATTGGAACTGTCTTGAGGAGCATTTGATCAAAATTCTCTTACAAAATAAATAAACATTCAAATAATATGAGGCTGAGGATCTACAGCATTCACAGAAGTGTCTGTTGGCCACTCACAGGGTGACATTTCCTGGCCTGTTGCTAGTCAGCCAAGAATGCGGTAGGAAAGGAAGGCTTCTGCAGAAACATCTCTGCAAACGTGCAAATGGCTCGGGAACAGAACTGGGACAAGGACTTCTTCAGAACCTAAATTTACATTACGATTTGGAGGTCAGCAAAAACAGGCTGAATTGGGGCACCTGTTCTCTTATAGGGCAATATCACATCATATATCATATATCACATCATATCTCTGTCATAGGGCACTAGGTGGCGGGAGGGAAACTGAGCTCCAACACAGGAGACTCTAATCCACATTCTGGTGTAAGTGACAGAATCCAGGCAGGACCAGACTATCCCTTGTACCACTTTACATCTGCGCAGCTGTGGTATAAAAAGGGAGGCTGAACTTGCATAGTGCGCATTTTTTAAATATATATACATAAATGAGAGAGTGCGACAGCACATGCACCTGTACCTTATTTGCAGAATTACAATATACCCAACACAATAACTAGCATCTATTTCATCCAGCCTATAATAACACGGCCTCAATAATTATATCAAAATTAATTATATCTAGCTGAAAACCAGCCATCTATTTTCTTTTGGCCAATGTAATTTTCGCAGAGACATGCCAGAGCCACAATGCTTTTTTTTGTTATTTCAAAGCTACAGAAATCTGATTAAGTAAGGTTATGTTTGACCAGATTTTGTATATAGTTAGCGTGCAGCAGAAATGATCTGTTAAATCAAAGGTAGACAACCTAATGCTCAGTATTATTCATCAAGTCCTTTTTTCAGGGCTGCACTATGACTGCAGGAGGAAGCCACCAGAACCTGGGGAAAATGTGCCTGCTTTAAAGAACTGCAGCCCAAAGCAACTTTCTTCCTTTGTTCCTGATGTTTTGCATGGCCCTACCCGTTGTTCTGACTACAACTCCCATAACTTCTGGCCACTAGCCAGTGTGATTCTTAAAGGGTATGTGGTTCTTAAAGGATATGTATTTCTGGAGGTCAGCAGGTCGCTTACCTCTGTTTTAAATTATCTCCATTTGGGATAGTTCAGAACTGGTTAGATAGTTAGAACTCAGCAACCTTTGGAGAGCTGCAGAGCACCGATCCCTACATGAATTTTGTTAAGTTCAGTGTTGGATGCCCTGTTTCATGGCCCACCCCTGGCAAATACTAAAGCCATGGCCTTCTCACTGATGGCCCCACTCTGGAATGACCACCCCCAGGGATCATGATAACGCCTCATCACTGTTTTTTTCCAAAGCAAAATCAAACTCAGAAGAGACTTCTGCTTCAAGCTGTATCTGAACTATACTGTTGCTGTAAGAGAGGGGAAAAAAATCTGTTGCTGCTCTTTTGTGATTTATGACCTAAAAGTTGCAATCACAGGTAGTCCTCAGTTAATGACTGCAATTAGGACCGGTAGTGCCTTTGCTAAGCAACGCGGTCGTAAAGTGAAAAATCACGTGACTGCACCAACCTACGACGGCAGTTCCAGCTGCAGTTTGTTAAGCAAATCCTGTGCAGTCAGTAAGTGCCACATCATGTGACCGCGATTTGCAATTTCCTGCTGGCCTCCCCATTGACTTCGCTTGTTGGAAGCCGGCAGTGAAGGTCGCAAATGGTGATCAAGGACGCCCCAACTGTTGTAATTGCCCACTGGTTAACAAGCACCCAAATTGCAATCACATGACCGTGGGGACACTGTGACAGCTGCAACTTTGAGGACCCGTTTTAAGTCTCATTCAGCACCATCGTAATTTCGAGTGATCACTGAACAAGTGGTCGCTAAGTGAGGACTACCTGTATTGTATTTTTATTTGTTGGCTGGAGAATTCTGGGAGTTGAAGTCCACACATCTTAAAGTTCCCAAGGTTGAAAAACACTATTTAAGAGTCTAGTAAGCCACTTTATGAGAGCAGCGCATGCTAAATGTATGTAAAAAACAGGAGGGAGCAGTAGGATCCCTTCTTTAAAGAATCCCCAACATCTATCAAAAGTACCTGGAAGAGAGGAATTTCAGCATATCAGCTTCAAGCTAACCCAATTACACTCCTGTTTTGGGCTCTTATGCCCAAAGGTGCTTCTATTCAGGTATTATTGAACAAAAGTAGAATCTATCAGAATGGCCGTACAGTCCATCTTCCCTTAAGCTCTCAGAGCAGAGAAATGCAGATGTTGCATGGGGGCAGGACATAATGTAACATCTGTATCTCTACTCTGAGAGCTTAAGGGAAGGTGGACTGTACAGTATACCCCATTCTGATAGTGCTTCTGTATACAGCAATTCTGAGATTAGGATTGTTCTGCCTGGCTTCAATCCTGTGCTCACTTCACTGAACTGAGCAATATTTATTTCTCAGCACACAAAGGGAGCACACAAAGGTATCAACTCCTCATACTCTTACCCCTAACTCACCAATTTCAATGTGATATATTTGTTAGCGAATCCTGTGTTTCTCAATTGTTCCTCTCAGTATTTCTTGCTATTCTCTTCTTGTTGCACGTTTTTCATTAGTGCCTAGCCTACTTGCCAAGTTCTTTTAATTTTTCCCAAGCTGCACATTTTGTTTTTTTATAGAGAGTTTAGAGTTAGCCTTTCAGCACAAACAACTTTATTAACAGCTTGGATTAAAAAAAAAAAATTTTTAAGGTGAAACAATAAAAACAGCAAAAAACTGCTTAGGACAAGAATAGCACAGCCAGGAGAAGTAGCAGCAACATCCTCCTTTCCACCATTTTTGCCAATTTCCTTCATCTCCTTCTCAATATGTTTTTTCAACACATCAATAGCGTGTGCTTCTTTGGAGATGCATTTCTCAGGCTGGTCTCTTCCAGATTTGCTGGACCATAATTACCATCACCCAAAGCCTCAGTCTTTTATTTTCCCAGTTTAATTGACGGAGTGCCTTTGCTTTCTAGAATAAACCCTTGGGAGTCTTGCCAATATTTTCCCTTTTCTTTGTGAAATGACCATAAACTCTCAGATAAATCAAGGATGATTAAAATCAGCTACTTTAATGATAACACAGGATTTAAAACATAGTGAGAACAGTATACTCTCAAACGGAGAACTAGCATGTAGCAGTGAAGGTGTTGGAGTAGCTCTGGGGAGATGCAGGGTCTAATCCTCCCTTAGCTGCAGAAGCCTCCTGGGTGGCTTTGGGCCAGTCCCCTCTCTTAGCCCAATGAAGGAAGGAAGGAAGGAAGGAAGGAAGGAAGGAAGGAAGGAAGGAAGGAAGGAAGGAAGGAAGGAAGGAAGGAAGGAAGGAAGGAAGGAAGGAAGGAAGGAAGGAAGGAAGGAAGGAAGGAAGGAAGGAAGGAAGGAAGGAAGGAAGGAAGGAAGGAAGGAAGGAAGGAAGGAAGGAAGGAAGGAAGGAAGGAAGGAAGGAAGGAAGGAAGGAAGGAAGGAAGGAAGGAAGGAAGGAAGGAAGGAAGGAAGGAAATGGGAGGAATATAATGTCAGTTTAGTTCCAGTGCAATTTTTTTTTTGTGGAAAAAAGGCACGCTGGGCTATAGAACAGATTTCTCCTTGATCAGACAGAGCTTCGAAGGAAACCTTGTTTTACAGTAGCACGAAGATGTGTTTGGTTCAAAACAAGCTGGTTCCCCCCATCTTATGGGTAAGGAGAGGAGGGAGGGAATAGGACAAACTGCACTTACTTTCTAGGTCAGCAGCCTCCCGAGCTTCCCGTTCTAGACGCTGTCTCAGCAGCTCCTGTTGCTTTTCCAGGTACTGCTTGATGAAGCTGTTCTGGCTCATCTCCTCCCCGATCTGATGGGACATGAAAGTGAAAGCAGGCATCAGAAGAGTAAAACACGCTGCCTTTAATCCAGTGTTGTCCAAACTTGGCCACTTTAAGATGAGTGGCTGGGGAATTCTGGGAGTTGAAGTCCACTCATCTTAAAGTGGCCAAGTTTGGACAACACTGCTTTAATCCAACCTTTAGGAAGCAGTTCAAGATCTAGATCCAGCACACTGCTCGGGCAAGGGAGCCAGAGAAGCAGGGAAACAGAGGTGATCTGAGATCAAATCCCATTCCAGGACAAGAAGGAAAATGAAGTAAATACCATTAACACATTACTTTCAAAGTCTACTGAGGAAGAAGAGAGAGGGAGAGAAATGGAAGTGTGTACTCCAAGAACTGCTTCAGTGCGGTTCAACCTCACATCAATGGTGGGCTGGCAGGCCTTACCTGGGAATTCGGTTGGAAGGTGGTGTGTGGGGTCGAATGCTTCTGGAGGTTTTCAAGCATCAGGGCCTATAATGAAATAAGAGATGAGATTAGAGACTATCTTGCTGCCCTGAACATGGACAAGGTCCAAGTTCGGAACTCACTGACCAATTTCTTCGGGGAGCCTACCCTGAAGCCTGTCAAGCAATACCTCCCATCTGTTGATCCATTAGGAGAATAAGTGGAGTTGTATTAGCTTCCCAACACAGGCTAACCTTAGCTATGCAATTCTCGGTCCTCAAGGCAGAACCATCATAAAACACCTATCTCCATTTATCTCCATCCAATCCACCGTGGCCTGCTCACTCAGTCTGCCCCATTGATAAAAACCCAGATCACTCTACACCAGGTTTTCTGACTTGTTCAAGAACCGTTCTTCTTTCATATTTTTTGATATGACCTTGACCAGGTCTACCAAATTATTCTGCCAACCAGGAACAGACAATCAAAAGTCTCTGCTTTATCTATTTCTACTAACATTTAACCATACAATCCTATACTTTCAATGTCACCAAACAAAATACAAAGATATAAACTTGATCAGGACTGATTCTGCTTGGGAGAAACTGGCTACCTCATCCATCTTTCACACAACCAACCTTTATCTAAACACTTCACTTGTGGTGCTCAATGGCAAAACACTGAAACATGCCAATATGGCACTAAAGAAACATGCCCGCTGGCCAAGCCTTCCTGTGCCATGCAAGACTCTGATCAACGCAGCATAAAATAAGCTTTTGTAGGAGCTGTTAGCGAAAGATCTTGGAAAATTGTATCCTGCATAACTGCAGCAACCTTGTCAGGTAAATTATAATAGTGGCCTCTTAAAGGAGGGATATTGAAACCAAGACATTGCAACTAATATCAGGTTTTTATGAATCCTTTGGTCCGCTCCAAGCATCTTTAAAACCAGTCATCTGCAACTGAATAGTCTAAAGGTAATTCAACTGGATTAAATACCACACTACAACTAAAGATTCTCTCCTGGGACAGATTATGCCCAAACAAACAAACCAAGGCAGAAAACCACAAACAGTCAAAAAATAACCTGCCACCCAATTGACAGCCCCCTTGTATTCCCAGTCAACGACATTCACAGGAATAAAATACGGAGATCAGTTACCTACCTAGAGCCAAGACAGCGTATTATTTGAAACAGCTAAGAAAGGTGCATATAAAATCTACCCTTGAATGTGGTAAAAGGTTGGACTGGTTAAAGTGGTTGCATGTACTGTGTGACTACTGAACATTTCAGTCATGGTCCAATGTTCCGGGAAGCTCAGCTTGCTTTGTAAGCTTGGGGATGTTATTATTTGTTAGTTAAGCCTACTCGCAGCGTAACTGAGCTGGAGGCAAACACAACAGCGTTATAGCAGCGCTTCTCTGCTACTACAATGACAAGCACGCATAAGCAGAGGCACATGGAATGGGTACAGTACAGCACAAGACACATGCCAATCCCAGATAAACCACCTTGCAACATATGTGGTTTCAACCAGGTAGAGCAGTGTTTCTCAACCTTGGAAACTTTAAGATGTCTGGACTTCAACTCCCAGAATTCCCCAGCCAGCCCTGCTGGCTGGGGAATTCTGGGAGTTGAAGTCCAGACTTCTTAAAATTCCCAAAGTTGAGAAACACTGGGGTAGAGTGTTAGAATAGAACCAGAGAGCCCCACTTCTCTCAGCCTTGAAGTTCAATAAATAATCCTAAACCAGACGTACGCCCTTAGTCTAACCCAACTCATTTTTGAGCATTTTTGTGAGGATAAAACATCAGAGCAGCATGTAGCAAAGCTGCATAAAAATGCAATAAAATCTTCTTTGTGACATTTTTGAAAGGTTGATGATTTCTGAACATTGTTATCACCTTCAAAATATTTGACGTTCTTGACTGAATGAAAGATTAGCAGCACAGAAAAGGAAGAATGCAACAGAATGGTTGAGAATCCAAGTTCCCCACCTGTACACCTGAAACTGGGTTTACAGGATCAGCTGTAAATATATCTATCCTTCCACTTAAAAACTATATTTATCAGTATAACTATATATATAAAATCTGTACATGGCTTGAATCTCTAAGAGATGTGGGGCTGATTGTTGTCTCCCATATACCCCCTTTTTCTAGAGCTACCAAGTATTTTCAAGACTAACACCTGACGAACCATAGTTCAAATTAAGGCCTAGGTTTTCTCCAATCTTAAACAAAGTGAGAGCTCTGCAAAGAACTATGAGGTTGAGTTCCACCTTCCTAGTTACACATGGAATCCTCCATGGGACATGCCAATAAACATATATTTATTTATTATATTTCTCTTCTTTCTCCAGGGAGCTCAAGAGTAAAGCATACAGCCCTTCCTCTATCATTTTACTTCCCAACACTTTTTGTGAGGCAGGAAATGCTGAGGAAAAAAGTATTTGGCCTGTGGCTGAGTAATGACCGGAATCAGAGTTACCAGCCTCAGTACAGACTCTAGCCACTGTACTATGCTGCCTTATAGTCCAAATCAGCATGCTCCCCAAAGAGTACAATATATTAAAACAGAGTGTAATTCCCCTAGAACAGAGCGCTAGTAATTTCTAACACTCTAGGTGCAGAATTGCATTATAAGCAGCCAACAATGCACAACCTCTAGAGAAACAAGAGATCAAATATTTAAGTTCTGAGTTCAAATTCCACCTTAGTACAACAAAGTGTCCTTTGGAGAGAAACTGTCTACAGAGTTCAGCTTTTCCACTATTTCTGGAAAACCACACTGACAGGGATGCTACAACTGATGGTTGTAATTACGTAGCTCAGTTTGATTATCATCATATTTAGCACTGATAATCAAAAGGCAAGCTGTAAGTTGTTGAGGAAGGAGATGATAATATCACACAATGCAGAGGATCAGTGCCAAAACACCTGGTGATAAAATATGAACACAACAACTTCTTGGGACACAACTCCCCATCTCCCTTCTAACTGCTGACTCCACCCCGTTGAAAACAAGCAAGGAAAACCCTTAAAAAGCAAGTGGCTGGACCACACCAACTGGAGACCGCCGTGTCTTCCACTTCTGGACCTTTCTGACACCCACTTAATTGCATTACGCGTGCTGCAATGTGGATTTTGCACAGCCAGAGCATCTCTTCTCAGTGCGCACGGTTTTAAAGCTAAATTACTCGAGGCAGATCTTTTCTAAAGCTGAATACATCCATTCCCCTCAAGGGAGGCCATCGTAAAACACTACAGTATGCATGTAGAAACTTTTAATCAAAATTAAAACGCCTACAACTGGAAGAGCAGAGCCCTGACACAGCTGCCCAGCTTGTCTCAAGCTCATCTAATTGCCAGGAACATCTGCTAGGAAACTTAGGGGGGAGCCCTTAGAAGGAGATTAATGGAGCGCCCCCCCAAAAGTGAATCTGAGATGAAAGGCAAGTTCCAAAAATGGAAGGGAGGGAGGTGAACAGGCCACCACGGGGTGTCCCAATACCTCTCCATAATTGGTAGGACCAGGAGGTCCCCATTCCCCCTGGTTCAGCAACAGGCTGTTAAGTTTCACAATGTTTATCCCAACTAACTTAAAAAGGGATTCCCCCTCTCCCTACGCCCACGGGGTAACCCCAAAGTGATGTCAAACCTTCTCCCGCCAATAACGCAAACACGGTTCTCCCCACCCCACCTCTTCCTGTACCCGGCGGAGACCCCGTCCTCCCCCTCCTCTTGGTGGCAGCAGTGGGATATTGCCCCGCGCATGCGTGGCACCAGTTGCACCCCAGGGCCAGGGGCCCGCGTTGCTTAGAAGCAAAAACTGCCCGTCTTGCTTTACGCATGCGCGAGGCGGCCCGGGCCCCCGGGCCCCTTTCCGCCGGGCCCTTTCTCTCACCCCACGGAGGCGCTTAATCAACGCGCTCTTCTGCCCGCTCTTAGCCAGGCCACGCTGCTCCAAAGCCGCCTTCAGGTCGGCGACCCTCAGCGCCTGAAGCGGCCTCCCGTCCAGAGTAACCTCCTCCCCGTCCGCCATCTTGTGTGGCGCTGCTGCCTGCCCTCCCCGGAGCTTCGGGGGCGTTCGGGAACTTCCGGAGACGGCCTCGGCGCTCTGATGTGACCTCCGACACCGCGTTCGAACTCGCTCGTTAATGTCCGCCCGCCTTTCGTTAAGAGTCGTTGATTTTCGGAGACTTCCGTTCGGCGTTCAGAACCCCTGTGGGAAGGGGAGGAGGGAGCGTCGAAGCTGCCACTCTCGCTCGGCGACTCTTTCCGGGCTACTTCGGGCATTTCCGGGTCTTTCGAGTCCCCTTCCCAACCGGGAAGTAAGTTCTGAGAAGGACTCGGTAACTTTCGGAAATCTCCGGCATCTGGGGGCCGCGACGGAAACTCTCGGCAACTTCCGCAGAGCGGAAAGAAAGCGCCTTCGTCCCCCAGCCTCGCGGGCGGGCTCGGGTTCGGGTCTTTCCGGATGAGCTCGCCTGCTTCCGTCGCCCCGCCCGGGGTTCTTCCTCCTCCAGGCGCGGCCGTGGAGAAAGACGCGGGGAGCTCGTTTGGCAACGATGGGAGAGACGCGGATCTGAGCCGAGGCAGGTGAGAATGCAGCGCGGGCTGGACTCCGGCTGCAGGGGCTGGTCGACCCTCGCGGAAGCGAAGGGAGCTGCTGCAGTTCCAGCAGCTGCAGGCTGGGCGTTTGGCAGTCGGGGCACCCCTGGGGGCGACGGGGTTGGACTACAGCTCCCATCGTGCCAAGCCAACCGAGGGCCGGTGCCTCAGGGGCTGCATTCCAACAGTGGGCGAGGCCCCAGCCCGACATTCAGGGCCGGTGAGTGGCCCTTGATCTACCGGTCGGGGGTTCTGCTTTGCACGCACCCAGATCCCAACCGGATTCGTGCAGGGCTCGCCCAAAACGTGGGGTTGCACGACACCAAAGCTGGCTTGTTGGGGTCTCTGTGCATCGTATCCCCACCCATCTACTGCATGATTTAAAGACAGACACTCCCCTGCCTTGCTTTCAGACGATTTTTCAATCTTGGCAACTTTAAGATGGGTGGACTTCAACTCCCAGAATCCCCAGCCAGCGCATGCTGGCTGGGGGATTCTGGGAGTTGAAGTCCACCCATCTTAAAGTTGCCAAGGTTGAAAAACACTGCTGTGAAAGTACATTTATGAAGATTCTCAGTCCTCCATTGTCTAGAGGTTGCATCATGGCCACTGGATTTCTTTTCTTTTCTGGTTAGAGACGTTTCGCTGCTTGTTGAAGGCACGAGAGGGACAGCATAACATAAAAAATGAAAATGCCCCCAAGGGGAAGGGTACATTGAAGGGACAAACTGGGATTAGTAGAGTCTTTGAGATGGAGATGTCTACTCCTAATCCCTCACGTTATGGGGTGTTAAGTGTTGCCTTCCTGGTGAACTTTCGGACTGTTCTTAATTTTCTTGGGGAGTGTTGAAAGGGCAGCCTGGAAAACGGGGGACGAGTTGTGTCTGGGGCCTCCGCCTCTATTGAGGGAAGGATTTTCCACTTTGGCATAAAGGGATTCCTTCACACCTCTCTCAAACCACCTATCTTCTCTGTCCAAAACGTGAACGTTATTGTCCTCAGATGAGTGTCCTTCTTCTTTTAGATGAAGGAGAACTGCTGATTCTGGTCCTGTGTTGTTGCTCCTCCTGTGCTGGGCCATCCTCTTGTGTAAAGGCTGTTTGGTTTCCCCAGTGTAGAGCTCTGAGCTTAGCTGGGCTTAGTCTTAGCTAGGTGAAGACAGGACTAGAACTGACCATCTCCCGGTTTCTAGCCCAACACCTTAACCACTACACCACGCTGCCTCTTGGTAATCTGAAAAAGCACCTTCAATGTTTGGGATCCTACAGTTTTTAACTGGGTTTCTTCTGCCACGCGAGTCTTCTAGTCTGGTGTGGCACTTCCCCTTGGGGGTATTTTTATTTTTTATGTTATTTAATCCATTCGGTTTATTTGTTAGATGCATTTCCTGCCTGTCCCCCAGAAGCTTGAGTTGACATATATAGTATACCTTGTTTCGTTTTATCCCCTTTGCAAGACTGTTTGGGCTGAGGTGAGGCTCCACGGCTGTGGGTGGATTTGCACCCAGCTCAACCCTTCAACCGGTACGCCACAGTGGCTGTCTTGCTACTCTGCCTAAGAAAATCTGCCTCACTTCTGCATACTTACTGTATGGCTGTATTTTTCTTAGTCCGTTGTAAATTTCAGGCGTTTCCAGCATTCCCATTCCTGCAGCACCTGTCCCTAGATCAGTGTTTCTCAGCCTCAGCAACTTTAAGATGTGTGGACTTCAACTCCCAGAATTCCCCAGCCAGCATGGGAGTTGAAGTCCACACATCTTAAAGTTGCTGAGGCTGAGAAACATTGCTCTGGATCAGTATGATTGTTCAGTTCCTGCAATCAATATTTAAGCATAACAGAAAAATCCATGAATCAACTGTACCCCAATTCACTTTGACTTAATTCAGAGATAGTGCTTGTCCTGGCATTGTCCAGGGGCCCCCTGCACCCCCCAAAAACACTATTTGAAATTCAAGGGTCTTTGGCTATAGCTCATTGAGGTTTTACAGGCCTAAAGGGCCAGGCTCAAGGTATCCACAGATGGATTGTGGAGAAAGGACTTTGGCTGAAAACGTGGGAGCAAATATGATGTCTGAGCTTGGTGTAATGATGTGGAAAAGGCACTCCCTTACGCTCCTCTTACTTTATTCTCAAAAGGAAGGAAGGCAGGGACAGGTCATCCTCGTTTAGTGACCACAATTGGGACCAGCAACTTGGTCATTAAGCAAAGCGGTCGCTAAGTGAAACCATGAACATGCTTATGATCTTCCTTCAGCTTTCCTTGGCTTTACAGACCTGCAAAGGTTGTAAATGCTAGGATTGGTCATAAACTTACTTTTTCATCACCGTCAGAACTGTGGACAGTCACTAAATGAGGCAGTTGTTAAACAAGGGGTGGAGGGAGGGAAACTGATAGATGGGAAAAAAGTTTGCCCCATGTTGTAGAATGGGATTAAAGCTGTTTTCTAAGACTGAGCAAGTGGAAGACAGAGAAATCGTGAGCATCATAATCCTGCAGCAAAAGTCTCACTAGGGTCAAGATTAATGGATGTGTCTCTGAAGCATTCATGGCGGTGATACAAAAGTGGTACAAAATGCTGGATGACAATGATGATGATGATTTTGACTTCCCAATCTAGTTCCAGCTCTGGGATTTCCAGGAGTCTCCCATCCACGTACGAACCAGCCCTGACCTTGCTTAGCTTCTGAGCCGCGACCACGTCCCTTTCCATGGAGGCTCTGGCTTTGAAACCTCCTCCTTGCTTGGAGCTGAGCCTGGGGCCCCGCAGTTCACAGGCGCCCCTGCTCTTCCAGCCCCCGTGACTCCCCCCACCCTCTTTCTCTGCCCCCCCGCAGGATGTCGGAGCCGCTGCCCTTGTCCTACGTGACGGCCCAAGAGATGCGCTGCCTCCTGCACTGGCTGTTGGGCTGGACCCCCGCGCAACGCGAGCGCTTCCTCCGAGACCTGGTGGACAAGGCCGTCCCGTGGAAGGTGCTCCCCCTGCTGGAGGGCCTGGCCGGACTCACCGTGGGGCCTGGAAAGCCCCCCTCCATTTACGAGTGCCAGATGCGTCTCTGGGACCAGTGGTTCCGCCGCTGGTCGGAGGCCGAGCGCAACGAGTTTGTGAGGCAGCTGGAGGAGGAGATGCCGGACCTGGCCGGGCGCTTTTACCAAGAAGTGGCCGCGACCGCAGGACAGCTCTGATGGGGCCGTGGCTCTCCCTCCCGCCCCCTATTTTGTACCGACTCTTCTTGACGTCCTCAGCGTGCTGCTGTTAAATGAAATGAACGGCATTCTGTGTGCAACCCTGAATAATATGAATAAACATTGTTTACAAGACCCGAAGGATTAAATGCTCAGTTGTCCTGAAAATCAGTGACCCCTGCAATATCTCCCCCTTGTCCTCTTTTCTATTCCTTTCCCCTCCTCTCCTTCCCTCCCATTCCTCCTCCCTCCCTCCTTCCCTCCCTTCCTCTTTTCTATTCCTTTCCTGCCCTCTTCCCTCCTTCCTTCCCATTCCTCCTCCCTCCCATTCTCTCTCCCTCCCTCCCTCTTTTCTATTCCTTTCTCCTTCCTCCCTCCCTCCCTCATTCTCCCTTCCTTCCTTCCTTCCTTCCTTCCTTCCTTCCTTCCTTCCTTCCTTCCTTCCTTCCTTCCCTTTTTTTCTTACGATTTTGTATTTTTCCTAGGCTCTTTAAACAAGATATATCACTATAAAAAAAGAATAAAAGTCTAGAGTAAAGAACAAATGAATAAACGAGGGGTTTTAAAATGCCAGGGAAATTATACTTTTCCAGTGTATCATTAGTCAATTATGATCAATTGAATATATTACTTTAGAGACTGAAAATTGCTGTTAAGCTCTAAGATAAAGTGGAATACCCAGATCCATGGTCAACACAGTATAAATCACCAAGTGAGATTATCAGCACACAAAAATTAATCTGTATTATTGAGAAATTATTGTGGTTTAAATATTGCATGAATCCTCAGATCCATGGTCAACACAGTATAAATCACCAAGCGAGATGATCAGCCCAGAAAAATTCATCTATATTACTAAGAATCTATTCTGGTTTAAATATCCTGTGAAATTGAAAAAAGAGACTGTTCACGGAGCAAACCATTCCTTGCTGTTTTAGAAACCTCTTCCTTCTGATCCACGCACTATGCAACATCTTAGTTTGCTTAACAATGCTTTTGGAATCAACTGCAATTCCCTTGGTTTACACCAGTGTTTCTCAACCTTAGCCACTTTAAGGTGTGTGGACTTCAACTCCCAGAATTCCCCAGCCAGCCATGCTGGGTGGGGAATTCTGGGAGTTGAAGTCCACTCAAAGTGGCTAAGGTTGAGAAACACTAGTTTACACAATCTGCAAAATCACAGTAGTACATAGCTAACTCAAACTAAGAACATAAACCAGCCATCTTTGCCATTTCTCTTGATTTCCCAAAAGAAGCTGGTCAGAGGGTGAACTTAGACGCAAATGGAGGAGGAAGTTCAGATGAGAGGTTTAAGCTTTGTCCCCTGAAAGATGGGGACCGCCTCTCTCTACCTCCTCTTTGCGGTCAAGCTAGACACATACAATGTGTTTAACAGACTATAAAGGCCACCAAGCTTTGCAACAGAGCGAAGAGATTTAGTTTTGCAACCATCGGGGTTAGATTGGCTGGAGAGTCCTGTTGTAAAACATGCCTGTGCCTGTGTAAAATGTCGAGGTATGCCAGAGAAGGCTTTTATCAATTGTTTTGCATTGCAAAACGTCTCTCAGAAACCTGGAGGCAACAATTGAGTTTTAGCGATCTTATCTTCCTCACCTTAGATCTTTGGACAGCGATGGAAATAGTAAAGCCGTAGTAAAGCCATGCTCAGCAAATTGGAATGTTTCTTCACCACAAACAGCTTTCTCAGCTGTCAGAGAAAGGGATTTTAGCTTTGCGTTGCATTTTCCTAACCCCAGGTCATGGCTTTAGGGGAATGGTTTCTCAACCTTGGCAACTTTAAGATGGGTGGACTTCAACTCCCAGAATTCCCCAGCCAGCCATAGCTGGCTGGGGAATTCTGGGAGTTGAAGTCCACCCATCTTAAAGTTGCCAAGGTTGAGAAACACTGCTTCAAAGCATGGGACGGAGCAGTTTTGTTGAAAGTAAGCAAGTTGGGTCAATGGAGGTTGGGCTGTTACTGAAGTTCATTAGAAGTGGTGGGAAATAGGGCCTGGGGTGTCCTGGACCCCAGGCTGGGAAAGCTGGAGCAAATTGCAGCAATGGTTGCTCATGGTTAGTATAAAGAACCAGGGATTTTTCTCATTTAATTCGTCTAGTGCGGGGAGAGCTGCATCTCCTTTCTGATGATTGGAAATATTGTTTGTTTGCTTCTGCAAATGAGGATTCTGTAGGCTAAATCTTGGATTGCGTGTCTGTTTTGATCTTCCGCCCGCTAATTCTGCAGGGAATTCTTTTGCGCCCTGTGCAACGTCCTGGAGCGTTTGGATTCTTCCTTTCGAATTTATTTCTTTGCAGCTCTTATCATTTGCCCTTCGGTTTCTGCAGGGATCAAAACCAGAGAGTGTCTGACTTCAGGATAATAATCTAAAGAAAACAACGTCCAGAAAGAAAAGGAACTGGGGGAGAAAACAGTAAACAAGGGAACTCAAGCCTTTGTTCTTAATTTTCTGAACGTTTGCCTTATTATGATTTGGCTAACCAGCTTTCTTGATTGGGTTCACATATTCTGCTGACCTAGAAACCACAGATTACAAATTCCACCCGCCTAACCTGGAATCAAAGAGATCATGTCGTGCATTAGCGCAGTATGATTCATTTGCTCATGGCTCAGTCTGTTGTGTGAATGCCGGCAGAAGGCTGTGTAAACCAAGAGTTATGGTTTACCATGTTGGGTGAATGTAGCCAGTTGTAGTTTATTCTGTGAACTGTGGTTAAGCAAACCAGAGTTTAGGACCGGAAGGCCTGGCGCAATATGGTTCATGGGGTCACGAAGAGTCGGACACGACTTAACGACTAAACAACAACAACAACAACAAACCAGAGTTTAGCATGTTGTGTATACGCAGACTCTACTTTTGACATGCTTGACCTGGCCATTTGTGATGGAAACAGGCTTTGCCAGGAGAAATCCAGACACCACTAGCACCTCCAGGTCCAGACATAATTGTGGGCAGGGCATCTCACTCTAATACCCTCCAAAGATGAGGCCAGTTGGGAATTTGGGACATTGCCGTCCCCACACATCTGGAGGGCATCTGATGGAGCACATTCTTCTAGAACAGTGTTGTCCAACCTTGGCCACTTTAAGATGAGTGGACTTCAACTCCCAGAATTCCCCAGCCACCGTGACTGGCTGGGGAATTCTGCGAGTTGAAGTCCATTCATCTTAAAGTGGCCAAGTTTGGACAACACTGTTCTAGAACGTTCATTTTGGATGGTGGTGAAGCTAGTCTGAAACTTGATGGGAACTAATGAAAGGGATTTGCCTTTCTCCCTTACTAAACCTTGACTTGTGTAGCAACTTGGAGTTACAGAGCTGTGTTCTGTCTCCTGGGAGTGCAGTTGTTGGTTTCTCTTGATGTCATTTTGCTGTTTCCTCACAACCAGACTTAAGGAGAGACCTCTCCTTGCTCCATCACAAAGCCAATGGCTATGGAGAAGCAGGACCCCCACAGATCATCAGGAACAGATCAGAAGAGAAAAAGGAAGGCCCACTAAATTCTAACAATTTCTTGACTTGTCCAAGGAGACCAAAAGTGGCTTATTCCCAGCTGGTAGAGTCCATCCTCTCATCCTTCTGGCCCAATGATCCTCAACCTTAGCAACTTGAAGATGTGTGGACTTCAACTCCCAGAATTCTCCAGCCAGCACTTTAAGATGTGTGGACTTCAACTCCCAGAATTCCCCAGCCAGCATGGGAGTATTTGGAGAAGGGAGATTTACAATCATTCCATTCTTGTCCAAAGAGATGGAGTGGGTGGGGACCTACAGCCCTTTTTTCCACGTCCAAAATCAACATCCCCCAACCTGCTGCTCTTCTGCCACTTGGACGACTGTTGAGAGAGGGGGACCTGATGGTGCTGAGTTCCTTTTCCATTTCTTATTTGGTTGGATATAGCATTTGTTTTTAAAGTAATTAAATCCAGGAGAGTAAGCTAATTCATATTTCAAAGGGGGCAGTGCTTGGCCGACCTTGCACAATATGGATTTGGAAGCTAAGCAGGGTCAGACCAGATTAGTACTTGTATGGGAGACAATCAAGAAATCCCAGAGCTGTAAGAACCATAGATTGGAAAAAGAAAAGAAAAAAACCTATAAAAAGCCAATAGCAGACCATGTTGGCATTTCTTACAGTGCAGACACACTACCAGGAATCAGGTGTGACACGAAGGAGAGTTTATTTTAGAGCTATGGGCTGTATTCATTTGATCCCAATTCATTTTAAGGACAACTTTTAAAACTTGAGTTTTTACCCACTTTTTCAAGCGTGGTCCCCAAAAGCTAAATGTGATTCTCAGCTTCTGGAAAGTTGCACATCACAGTCTGGTGGACAAAACCTGGCTCCTACTTTAAAGAACAAAAGCCCGCAGGGGAAGTGGTATATGGAGTAAAAGTAAAAATGGTTTGCAAGGACAGAGAGATAGCGAGAGCTGTTTGAATGGTGTTGGGGTAAACCAGATTGAGCTGTAAATCAGAAGGAGTCTGAGAGGATCTTTTCTGACTAACCAACTTTATTAAAAGACACAAGCTTTCGTGAGCCAGAGCTCACTTCATCAGAAAGACTCTGCCTTTTAATAAAACTTGCTAATGGGAAGAGATGTTTCCAGACTCCTGAGATTTTACCACCATAGACTAACGCAACTCTCCTCCTACAATGTCGAATTTGGCTGTCTTTCCTTTTTTTTTTTTTTTAATCTCTTCCCATGCCTTCCATTTCTTCCGCTTGCTATTTCTTACTCGTTTTTCCAAGCTTTCTGTAGTATTATTTCCATTGTAATTCAACAGGTAAGGATGTGGGCATAGGACGTGGTTTAAATTCAGCTCCCACAGATAATTCTGCTCTTGGCCACAAGAGGCCCTACTGGGTCTTCCCTTTAGCGCAGTGTTTTTCAACCTTGGCAATTTTAAGATGGGTGGTCTTCAACTCCCAGAATTCCCCAGCCTGGGGAATTCTGGGAGTTGAAGTCCACCCATCTTAAAGTTGCCAAGGTTGAAAAACACTGCTTTCGTGGAAGATCTCACCACCCAACATGAGCATCGTTCCATAGATCAGCCTTCCCAAACCTAGTGCTTCTCTTTTGGACTATAGCTCCCTTGGCTGTGGATTATGGGAATTTTAGCCCACGGATAAAGATCTGGTGCATCTCTTCCACACAGCTGGGTACGGCTGTCTTAGCAGCTAGCTCTGTTAGGAAGACCCCCTTGATCTGATTCATGCAAACACAGGATTTATCAGGCTTTGGCGTAAGTGTGTTGGGTGAATCATGGTTTAGCACCATATGTGACTCCAACCGATTGGGGTTTATCTGATACACGGTGGTTAAGTAAAACATAGCTTAACGCAACAGTTTACTCTAGTTACCACCTAGTTTGTAGTACAAGGTGTTTGATGCATAGAGTTGACTCTGTGAAATACTGGATTGCTTTCCTATGGGCAGGTGGGTCAAAAACGTCAAGAAGGCAGCCACAATTATGCAATCAAAGCCTGGTCCTTTGTGGGCCCTAACTTGACTTTTTTGACTTTCTGTCTGCAAACATCCCTGCCTGTAGGGGAGGTCTCAAGTGCCCCTACTTCAGCAGGTAAATTCCTGGAGAGATGAGGGAAGTGGCTGCATTCAAACAAAATGTTTAGTGTGTGTGTGTGTTTGTGTGTCCTTTCAGGATAAGCATCCTTATTCAGGGTCCAAGCAGATGTCTCCTCCAAGCCACTTCAGCCTTCCCAGCGTCATCGTCATGTCACAGCATCATGAATGATGTGGATTGCGCAATCTGCAGGCTTGTGCCATTCGTGTCATGTGCTGGATAGCATCACGATGGACATGACACCACTTCCCTCCAACACACACGAACACAAGAGAGAAATAAGAAATGCTAAGCCAAAGGCGTTAAAGGTATGGGGAAAATGAGGCAAATAGGCCTTCGGGTGAATTTTGGGGGTATTGAAATAGAAAGGAATGTGCCGGCTGGTTGTAAAGAATTTATCCAACTGGTGTGAACTGGGCTGACTGTAAAAAGCCTCATGTCCAAGCCTTATCACAAACATCTCCATATATGAGGCATCTCTCTCGCAGTTCCTCCTGACGGTTAGCACCTTGAACTAACTTGTTTCTACCTCCTAGGAAGGCTGTTGTTTTCCTTGAAGATAGCAGAGAAGGAGAGGGGCAAACGCGTAAGGCATCTGCCTCGAAGGAGGATGAGATAAAAAGGGGGGCAGAAAGTCACTTGAGATCTACTGCTTGCTAATAGATTCCTGCATCATCGCATGAATATGTACGTGCCTGCATTCTTTTCCCATCCCCTTCTTGTAGAAATGTACAAATATCAGGGTATTCATTTTGCCTGGAGGGGAGTGCCCCCACTGACCTTTGGTGGGGTCCCCCTCCAGTACGTACTGCCTAAAAAACATTGCAGGGAAGCCTTGATTATTTTGCCTTCGTGTCCTGCCTTTTGATTCCACACAGGCGTGAGATGAGAATGAAGAAAAGGAAATGGAGCTAACTCTAGTTTATACCGACACCATTCCCTAGACCTCTCCATCTTTTTCTGTCCTTGGAAATGATCCTTGCTTTCCACACTTCCAGGCACCATTTCAGATGTTCCCTTTGGTTCTTTACCAGTCCCTGAAAGGGCTAACTGAAGTAACTTGGTTAGTTTTAACCGTGGGTTGTTTTTCTGGAGGCGCTTAGCACGTTGTACAAATCTGAAAAATGGTTCAGCTAGTTAACGGTTGTGCGTCATACAGACCATCAAAAGCAGGTTTGTTCGATCAGCAGCTTGTACATTGAGTCAATTCTGTGTATTTTCTAGCCCTGTAATCTTATGAGTTTTTTTTTCAACCCTCTTTGAAAAAGAATCCATGTTTTCACATCCATGTTAACACTCTCTTCCGCCCGACAGCACCGTCGTGGCTTTGAAAACCTCGTGATGGGAGATCGAAAGTTAACAGGGGACAAGTCTTGCTGCGTTGCTGACTCTCTGTGATGGGGAAAACTTTCTTAATTAAATGTCTCCTCAACGGGGCAGCCGTTCAAGGTGCAGATCTTGTTCCTGCGAGGAAATTCCAAAACAGATTTGTTCTCCATTTAACCGTGCCCCTTACACAAACGGAGGCAAACAGGCATCACCTCATATCTAGGGGTTATGGAGTACTATTCATGTTCTGCCTTCTGCAAAATTGCTCTGACTCAGTGGTTGGTCAGAAGACTTCTCACTCTTAAGTTCTCCTCTGGGGAAACAGTGTGTCTCAGCCGAGCAAACCTTGAGCCTTGCAGGAAGGTTGGAAAGTCTTCTAGACCAGGATTTCTCAACCTTGGCAACCTTAAGACGTGTGGACGTGTGGACTTCAACTTCCAGAATTCTGAATTCAGAATTCATATGCTGCATGGGGAATTCTGGAAGTTGAAGTCCACATGTCTTAAGGTTGCCAAGGTTGAGAAACCCTGTTCTAGAGCATTCAGTTCCTTGAGCAGATACCCAAGTGCCCTGGGGCTTGACCTTGACCTCCAGTGGCCTCCCCTAGCTTTGTTGGTCTTCAGGCATAATGACGGACAGCCTCCACCCTTAGTTTGTGAGCTACTGGAAGCTTTCCAGAACAGCTGTGTAGCCAGAGGTTTCGCAAACCTGCCCGTTGCAGTGAGCCTGAGCAGGGTGTGATGGGAACGGGAAAGGATGTACCTTAGTGGTATAGAAACAGAGAAGTACCGCAATGATGAAGAAAAGGTGGTTGGGAGTGTGGAACACTGGGGCATCTACTGTAGGATCTAGCTGGACGAGGAGAACGAAGAAACAGGTCCAGGTTGGACTCAGTCTTCGCTTCCAGCTGGATTCCCAGTTTTAAACGTGGGGCTCATGACAAGTTTGAGGAGTTTGCAGAGGGCAAGGGGAGAGGAGAAGGGTGGTTGTGGTTTGCGGTTGCTTCTTTCTCTTTCCTGATGGTGTAACAGTCTGTTTCACAAGACGGTGCAATAGAAGTAGCGGCGTACCTTAAAGCTAGCTGCTTTGTACCTTTGTCTTGAAGGAGAAGGGAGAACAACAGGAGAAGGAACCTTGGTAGGAGATCCCAAACCTGAGGACTTGGTGTGGACTGGGGTATCCTTCTCAAAGGCTGTTGGGTTATGTCTGGTGTGGTCATAGGATCTCAGTAGCAAGAAGAAGGTTGGCCTTGTCGCATCATCACAACACCTCCATCCAAAAGTAGTTCTCCGGAGGTTGTAACATCAACCGCTGCCTTGTGCAACTCGTTTCTGTGTGTGTGTGTGTGTGGTGTGTGTGTGAGTGTGGCGGAGGTCATGGAGAAAGTGACTGGGAATCCTACAGGTTAGGAATTCTGCTACTTGAACTTCTCCCAGATGGTTGGATGGACATCTCTTAAAGTTGTTTTAGAAAAGGGGATCCTATACAGACCTAAAAGATGGAGACTGACCTTGGTGGAGGGACATCTGGAAGAACCCTATGCTGGCATGTAGGCTTTGAACATGGTGAAGCCCTTCCCTTGTTATGGCCGATCGCTGTCAATCAGTTTCTTCTTTCCTACACATTGGGGTGCTCTCTCTCCTTGAAAATGACAGGGAAGACTTGCTTTACTTGGAGAAAGCCTTAGATTCGATTTCTGAGTAGGGCTGGGAAGAATGTGGGCCTGAAACCCTGGAAAGACACTGCCCAGCCACCACAAAACCCATTTCACCCTGTGGCTTTTAACCCAAAGTGCCATCGGTTGCGTGAAAGATTTTCCTTTGCTGCTTCCTGAACAGGACGCTGGCCAATTTCTTTGGATCAACCCATGTTTTGGTTCTCCAAGGACAATAAAAATCCTCCCCCCTCTTAGGTTTGTTTTCTCATTTTTTTTTTTCTAAAGAAGAGTAGCTAAAAAAGTTTCACCTTTCCTCCAAGGGAGCAGCCCGAGCATTGGCTCAACTTACTTCAAGTTAAGTTAAGTACTTAAAATCAAGAGTGTTAAGAGATTCCCTCAGGAGGGGATCGACATGTAGGAGATCTCACTTCAAGCCTGGTTTTTTTAATGAATTAAAATGGTGAGGCCATGGCCTACTAGAAGCCCAGAGAGCTGCCACCAGAAGGGACATGCGGGTGAGATGGAAAAATATTTGGGCTTAGCTTTTCCCAGCTTCCTAGACCCACGATTGTTGGACTCAGCTCCCTTCCATCTTGAAAAATGGGCTTTCTACCTTCAGATCTGAGCAGGAATGGAAGCCTTTGACTTCCCCGAGTAGCAGAGAGGGAGAAAACAAGGAAGATCTGCATAAGATACGCCTGCATGTCTGAAAGGGATGCGTGTTTTCAAAAAAATAAAGGGACATGTGTTGACCACTTTCTGTGATGGGGCTTCCAGAAACCACGTTGGAAGATTCTTCAGGAGGGTAGCACCCGGCCCTTGGGAGGTCTAAACCAGTGTTTCTCAACCTTGGCAGCTTGAAGATGTGTGGACTTCAAGTCCCAGAAGTCCACACATCTTCAAGCTGCCAAGGTTGAGAAACACTGGCCTCAACCATCATAAGCTTGTTACAGCCACATCATTTCAGGCCCTGGTGATCAGCTGAGCCCAATGCTTGAAGGCTTTATCTTGCCCGATGAGGGGCGCTCCTGCTGAGGACAGCCTGGGGGTTGCGTGTGTTTTCTTTGCCCACTTGGATCCCTTGGGCACTTGGCGATATAAACCCCCAGTGGAAGCGAGAGGAGAGGATGGAACCTCTCTGGGGACTTAAGGTCCCTCTTTCAAGGAGCAGACCTCTGCCGGCATCCTGTTGCTGACCCCTTTCCTGCCTCCATTCCCAGGCCCCGTCAGTCCCTCGCCTTCCCTCCAAGGGAAAGGGTGACCAAGCCAAACAGTTTGTCCATGCCTGGAAAGTGGTCTTGGAAGGTGGGAATAAGGGGAAAAACAACAGCGGAGCTGAGTCAAGCGTCTTGCATTCATGCATTCCTGAGCCGGGGACGAAATCAAGGCAATGTCTTAGGGACAGGGCAGAAGAACGATGCCAGCACGGTATGTTTGGGCCAAGGCGAGGGATGAGTGGAGAACTTGCCTGAGGCCGCCACAGCACTGTTCCCCCCGCCACACCCACCCACACGCAATTTCTGCACGGCCACTGTTGCCTCCCGCATCGTTTGCACGCCGTCAAGGGTCCGCTTTATGCCGGTCCTGACCCGAGCGCAGTAATGCCACAGAGAGGGGAGGCTTAAAAAGAGATGGGAGTTTGCCATCCAGTCCCCCCTCCCTCAGAGGGACCCCCATCTTCCTCACCTCCAGAGGGATCAGCATAGTTTGGTGCAAGTTCGACGTTGCTTCTCCAGCTGCAAGATTCTGGAGCGTGACCCGGAAGAGCCCTGCGCGCATTAACACTCACCACCACAGATATACCACAAAGCCCGAGCATAGATCCTTTATTTACACACGCAAAAGCCCTGATCCTCCTGATTCCAGCTCCCCTCTCCATCTTGCTTCCCATCCCCAACCGGCTTCAGCTGCAGCCCCCAAGACCCTTGATCAGCCCAGCGGCTTCAGGCACTTGGCGGAAAATATCCCGGAGCGTCTCGGTCTCCTGCATCAGCTGTTCCACGCGGTTGCGCAACCTCTCGTTTTCCCCCAGGAGTTCCACCATGCGCTGCTGCGTCTCCATCACCCGGCGCTTGGCTTTGTCGCGGCTCTTGCGCACCGCGATGTTGTTGCGTTCGCGGCGCAGGCGGTACTCCAAGCTGTCTTTGTTCACAGATTTCTTTCCCTTGGGGGGGCCACAAGGGGGGGACGGGCTGCAGGCTGGACCCTGCGGGCACGGAGAAAGGAGAAACAGGTGAGAGAAGGCGGGGGTGAGCCCCATTTATTTGCAACAAAGGTGGGGAAACTGGGGCTCCCTGTGAAGGAATGCAGATCCAACCGTGGGGGTAGGGAAGGAATGGGGGAGCCGTTAAGGGGAGACTTGCAGAAAAGATCACTCGGTCCTGAGAAAGAGGAAAAGGTGAGAAAGAAACTCAGTGCAACCCCACCTTGATTTTATTGAGTATAAGATGGGGCAGAGAGAAAATTCGCTTTTTTTTCCCTGCCTTCCTACAATAAAGGGCATTCCTGGAATCTCAGCCATGCCTGTTTCTTGAGCTAGCCTACCTTGAAGGGCTGTCATCAATCAAATTCAAGGTGGGATTATTTTAAGTTTCTTTCTCATGATTCCCTCTTCCTCAGAACTTTTCTCAAAGTGCCCCCTAAACAGCTCCCTCATTCCTTCCCTGTCCCCAAAGTCAGGTCTTCACACATCCCAAATACCCCAATTTCTAAGCATTCAGAGCCCCTGCACACCGTTTCTCATCAATTTGAAGCCAAAAACACACAACGTCTGTAGTATGGTTCCTAAAATAAGAGTCTCCAGGACTGGAGGAGCATAGAAACCATATTAAATAAATAATAACTTACATTTGATTTTAAAGCAACAGCAAGATAAATTCAAGCTCCTTCCTAAATGCAGGAAAAATGCAGAAAATTGTGACCCTGCCCAGGTGTGCGACACAGACTTTGTATTCTTGCCCACCCATCCCCTACAGCCCCTATTTTCCCCCCCTCCCCAGGTTAATTGTGGTTCCCAGTCCCTTGCAGGTTGCCCACCTTGATTTCAGTTAAAGAAAATAAAGTTTGTGATCAGAAAAGCTTTGCTTCCTACGAAATTTGGGGATGAGAAGTCAGGCTCCAATTCTGGAATAATCTTGTTAAAAACCAAGCTTCAGGAGTGCAAAAACTTTTCTTCCTTTTTTTAAACCCAGGTGCGAAAAGGTAGGGGTGATTCTTCGGAATGGATTTTGTGTTTTATCTGGTGCCAAAGGCTGAAGGGCAGGTTCTGGGTGAGACACGTTTGCATCTTGCAGTTTTGAATTGCAGTTGTCCAATCAGTGTGTAGTCATCCAAGAACAAGCCGTGGGGAAATTAGTCTCTGTATTCCCCCCCCCCCCCCCGCAATAAATCCCCTGGATTTCTCCAAGTCTGAGAGGAGATGGGAATGCTAAGATTGTGGGGAGGGTGGGAAAGGAACAGAAAGAGTACCGACGTAAAAAAATTAAGAGCTACAAGGCAAGTCTGTTAGCAGCTCATCTCATAAACGGCAACTCAGCCTGGGTGGGAAAAAATCTAAGGAGGCAGCATTTCCAATCATTCAAAGAAACTCCACCTTAATACAATTGCTATCAGGGAGGGTGGGCAATTCTTCCTCTTACAGTTCCTGAGATTGTATTTATTTCAGACTAGCATGAAAGACCCCTTACTGAAACGTGGGTAGTTCTGAATTCCTTGATTTTGCGTGCGTGGGGCTGGACCTCACAATTCCTAGGGGAAATGTAGACCCTTCCTTCGATTGTCTTATTCTAGATTTTAGGGAGGGTGAGCTGTCTGCTCAGCCTTTTGGCTCAAAGGCAGCCCTGCCAGGTTTCCCATAAATATTTTCATTAGGCCTTTAGATCTCCTGAAAAATGCTTTGAATGTTTTTCCTGACCCGGCCCTCCCACGCTATCTCCACTGTGGCCCCACTGCGTTTGGCAGCCCACCGCCTCACACTTCCATCCCTGTAAATCAGATCACAATTTGCATCGTTCCTTTGTGTTTGATCTACACTTAATGCACCGCCGGCTTCCGATAATTGCTTTAGACCGTGCATGAAACGTTTTACACTCCTCCGTTTATTTATCTTCAAGGTTTATACACGGCTTCAATCGACGAGGGATTGTGAGCGTCTCACGCACCTCATCCAGCCGTCAGGTTCAAAAGATGCAAAATCAGAAAAACAGCCACAGTAATAATGAATCCAGCGGAAAGAAGGGGAAAACCCACTAGCGTTGGAAAATCCTATAATCAACAAACATTTCCCTGTTAGAGGGCTGGCCCCACCTTTCAGACATCAAGGAACTTGCTGAAACAGCTAAGTTTTAATGGCTTTAAAAGGAATAAGGTACAACCTTCAGGTTGGGGTGGGCTGGGGACCCCAACTCTAGTTTCCCTTGGTTCCTCATGCCTTATTTCTGTTTCTGCAATTATATACACTCCATTTCCCATCTCCTCTACAAGGTAACCCTCAAAATAAGTGGGAAAATCCACCTTTTCATAGCTTTATCAGATGAGAAGGAGTCAGGCTGCGTCCCTAGAACTTCTTGATAATTCCATTTAAGACCTAAAGTTGGAGATGGGGTTTTGATATCAGCCATCATGGGCCTGTTCAGCTGCCATGATAAGCCATGATTGGGGTAATTGTGGATTGTTAGAAAAGCCACCGTTGTGCCAAGCCATGACCTACAGGTAACAAAACAGGCTGGTGGGGCTCCACCATCGCGTCAAGCCACGGACAAGCAATCTTACGGCTTAGTGTCTGGTGTGAGCCCAGACAAGATTTCCTCCTCATAGTTCTTCCTGGCATTTTGCCTGATAAAGATTTCTTGTGAACTCAAAAGCTTGTACATACCGCACCTTCAGTTGCCTTAATAATGGTATGTCTCCCTATTATGTTTTTCTGCCAATTTTTGGCATGGCTGACATTTTGTTAAGACCCATAACAGAGCCTCTATTGTTTTATCTCAGCTACTGTCTGTGAAAACTCCCCCCACCCCCCGCTTTCCTCACCTGTTTGCTTCTGGTGCTCCTCTGATGAGGAGAGAAAGATTTGGGGATCCCAAACCGGGAGAAGACAAGGCAGATTTTAGGAATAAGAGTTTTGCAGAATTGGAAGTCCCTTCTGCAAAGCCCAGGTTGAACAGGACTAGCATCCAAAATTAAGGAAGAAACCGGGACTCTGAAAACACAGATGGGGAAACGCCATCTTTCTGGCTTTCCCCCAATCTCTCCTCAAAATGCACCTTTTCCATTCCATCTTTTGTCTTCACGGCCCATTGTAGCAAAGCCTATATCCTTGTAATCAAATTAACTCTTTAAGCTTTCTTGCCTCCGTTCTTCCTTCTTCCTGGGTCAGATTATGGATTGTCAACGGCTTAGGACAACAACCTTTTTCAGGCGTTCTCCATGAAGTCCACGGAGACCAAGGGTGCTATATAAACCCACCAAGACTGCTTACACAGTATGCATCCTCCTGGGTCATTCTGTGCCAGTCTGCAGAAGCCAGGGCATTGCACCCATTTTTCCCCACTCTCCCTCTGACCAACCCTCCCCTGAGCAATGGGGTGCAGATGGGCCAACGTGGAGTCAAAACGGGTCTGTTTGCACGTTCTCCAGGATGTATACCTGAAAATGACCCTGGGTGTACATTCAGATCTCACCTCCGGGTTTTAAGGACTCTTCCGGCTTGCGAATAATATCTGGGGAGGTCAACTGCGGGCATTTCCTGGTTGGGTGGTAGGATTGGGGGTCTCCAGGCTAGAGAGAGCAGGACAAGGGGAACAGGAGGGTCTTCTCGTTCCTTACCTTGAGCACTCTCAGGGCTTGTCCGGTGCGCGGTCCTGGCTGGGTGAGGGCCACCTGGGCGCAGTGGGCTGCTGGCAAGTGCATGGCGCTGTACGGGTGGCGTGTGGCCCCTCGCCCAGCCTCCCCGCCTCGAGGCTCCTCCTTGACAGCCACCGATCGCGGGTCGAAGGGGGCGAGGCCCTTGCGCTCCCCTCCGTAGGTGAGGAAGGGGTAAGGGTCGCTGGAGAAGTAGTTTGGAATGGAGGACCCTTTGGGGACCCTTTGCTGGCCCCCCTGCAGCAGCTCAGAGAGCAGCTGCTCATCACCGATGTACGAGGCCAGCTCCGACTCGCAAAGGGGGGCCAGGTCGCCGCCCGTGGACCTCGCAGGAGCCATTTCTAGGGTTTGGTAGTGTCTCTCGTTCTCAAAGTATCCTCCCTGGGACATGGCGGAAGGCCCAACGCCCCGATTCTGGAGCCTTCTCTCTCCCTGACCTGCCGAAGGCTCCAACCCACGTCTTTACGGGCACCCTCCTTCTCTCTGGAGGTCTCCTTGAGGTCTGCTTATGCCTTAGCAGAAGCCTTTATTCCTCGCTCCTGGGCTTTCTTCTTCTGGTTCCCCTTTGGACCCCAGTTGGCGGGGTTGCCTTGACTTTCTTCTTGCCTTGGGAGTTGCCAGCGCTCGGGATGTCCAAGTCGGTTTCTGCCTTTTTCTCTCTGTCCCTACTGCATTCCTGCCCTCCTTTGCTCTACCTTTCTCGACTTGGTTCCCTCTTTTTCTCTACCCTGTTCCTCTGCCTGCCCCTTCCTTCCTCTTTTTCAGCTGCACCCCAGCTCTGCTCGTAACAAAGACCAGTTCACCCAGCAATCTCTCCCTGTGGCCCTTCTCCACTTCAGGGGTTCTCCTCTTCCCAATCCATCATGCAAGGGACATCCTCAATATCACTGGCGCCCTTGTTGTTCTTCAGTCGGATGAAAGGTCCATTCTGGCTTCCTGCAACCACCAACCACTTGGTTTCAGGATCCATGCAAACGCTTCTTTCCCCTTCGTACAATTGCTTTCCAGCAAACTTGGAGGTTCCCCTTTGTGAAGATACCTCCAGATATTTCTCAATTCCCCTCTGAATCCTACCTAAGCGAGCTGTTCTCTCCACATCCAGCGGCAAGGCACATTTTGCAAAATTCAAGAGCCCATATTGGAAGCAGAACTTACAGGGGCCTCCCCCAAATCACCTGTCTTTTGTTTTCATCCAAATGACCCCCAAATTCTCATAATGGACAAGGAGGAGAAAGAAGGTCCTCTTCCATTTCTTTTACATCTGGCCTGCCGTGATCACCCTGGGTTTTCCCTTACATAAAAATCCCAAATGGTAGTTAACCATCCTCTGTAAAAGATGGGTGTTTTAGACACAAGACGCCCTAAAGGACCAACCAGACATTCTCTCACCTTGCTTTTATGATGCCGTTAATGTAGAAAAACAATCAACTGAATCTTTCCAGCAGTGCAAGTCCTAAAAATAGGCTAAAGAGACTTTAGCATGTGCAGAATTAGAATATCTACAGTGTTTCTCAACCTCAGCAACTTTAAGACGGGTGGACTTCAACTCCCAGAATTCCCCAGCCAGCCATGCTGGCTGAGGAATTCTGGGAGTTGAAGTCCACCCATCTTAAAGTGGCCAAGGTGGAAAAACACTAATATACCTTTGGAGAATGCAAAATTGTGAAGGAACACAAGCCTTCTCCCTCTGCGTCTAGGTTTAAGAGAGAAGGGAATTAGACAGATCCTAACAGTGCACGCTTAGCTTCACACATTGCAGAGAACTCTAATGTGGTTTGGTTTTGGCTTCGCATGTTGTGGGAATATCCACCCTTGTCGCTCGTAAACCATGGCCAGTGGCTTAGTGTGGTGTGGCTTATTCAACAAACCCTGATTAAATGGTGGTTTAAGAGGCCGGGTGGATGTAATGCCTTTCAATCCCTGCAGAGGGAGCCGCGAGGCAAAAAATACCGCTGCACAGAATCTTTTCAGACCCCAAAGAAAAAATAAAGCATATGGAGAAAACCTTTTTCCCTTCTCCAAAGGGAAGTTGGGGGGGTTTTTTGGTCCTACGAGTGGAGGGTAAGTTAAGAGCCCCCCACAACATTGTCCAAACCCTCTCTGGAAAAATTTGTGAGCAGCTGCATGATGAAGATGGGCAGGCGTCACGTTAACGATGGGTCTTGTAGTCCTGAGAAAGTGGCTCGCGCTGCTTTTGTGGGATAAGGGAGGCTGGAGGAAGTGGGAATGTTTGGAGCCGAGTGACTCGGCCAGTTCACGGGGGTACGCGGGCAATTTTCTGGGCAGAGGGACAGAAAGGATGCATCGCTACAGCTTTTCCCCTGCCTCGCCTGCAACTCTGAGATTTTCCGAGGGTCTCCAGCCAGCCCTAAGTGGGCTGAGTTTCCTCGGGGCCAGCTCAGTGCTGCCCCCTGCTGTCACGAAAAACAGCTGAATTCCTTCTATCTATCTATCTGTCCGTCCATCCATCCATCTATATCTCAAGGCTGGAGGTAAGAATGATTTGCCCCCACCAGAAATGTATGCCTATGCACGGAGGCTGCCCCCTTTCCGAAGACCCCAAGGAACCCCCCTTGATTCCCACCACTATTTAGTGTGCCGAGTCAGAGGACAGCCTGCCCAACCCGGTGCCCTGCTCCAGCCTATGAGGTTTCCTGGTGGTCTCCCATCCCGGTTCTAACCACACTCCGCTTTGCCTGGCTCCTCAAGATCAGCCAGCTGAACGAAACTGCCTTGAATCAAATTCAACTTCCGGGAACTTCCCAGATGCCTGAAGACAATCAACCGCTTGATATCAGGAGTTTTTAATTCTTCGTCTTTAGCTACCAGGTTGGGGAATTAATCCATTCTATTTAGCATTCTTCGCCAGACAAGATCTCTCTCTCTAGCACAATGTTTTTCAACCTCGGCAACTTTAAGAGGGGTGGACTTCAATTCCCAGAATTCCCCAGCCAGCTGGCTGGGGAATTCTGGGAGTTGAAGTCCACCCCTCTTAAAGTTGCCGAGGTTGAGAAACACCGCAGTTATTCTAACCTAACCCCAGTCCCATCTACGGAAAATGCAGCACAGCATCCTGGTTATTTTCATCTCTGTTTCCATGGCACCATCAGAGCTTGCGCACTCCATCCGCGAGCCCCATAGCTCCTTCCAAGTGGCGCTGAGCCATCAAGCTGCAGTTTATTATTCATGGCTGACTCATCCCGATGGGAACTTGGGGTCCCCCCAGGGACAGGCACTTAGGAAGATGAGATGATGTTTCAGCACCAAAAATGCAGCCAGGAAGCAATCCGGGTGGCAAATGGGGTTTAATTTATTACATCCAAAAAAAAAAAAAAAACCCGGAAAGAAAGGGAGAAACGTGGAAAATAGGAGGGCGTCAACATGGAGCAGTGAATCCACCTATTCCAGCTGAGGTTCAACTCCCCTCTAAATAAGGCAGCAACAAAAGGCCCTTCCCCAAGGTGTGGGGCAGGGGGCAGGGATGGGGCTCTGGCAGTAAGGGTTGCCCCGTCCTTCCCAGCCCCAGCGGGAGGCACTGCAGGTGGGGAGTGGGGGGTGAGGACCCCAGACCCTGCAAGAAGCTGGGGAAAGGAGTGTGTGCACTGTGGGTCATCCCCAGCAGGTCCAGCTCTGGCCAACGGGAGCCTGCATCTCCATTTCTGGCCAGCTAGAGACCAACGCAGTCCGTGTTTGGCTGTTCCTTCTATTCTCCGGCCGCTCAATTCTGGGGCGTGCCCAGGTTTCCTGCTCCGCACATGGGTTCCAGCTGTTCTTTGGTCTCTTTGCTGAGGTCGTTCTCGAGCTCCCCGGCGTCCATCTTGGGGTACACGACAACGCAGAGCTTCTGCCCTACCCGAGTGACGCCATCTGAAAGAAAACAGGAGGGAGTAGAGAGAACAGCCCCACCTTCAGCCCACCCCTCCCCTCCTGGCAGTGCAGGACTCACCAATAAACGTGTTGAAGGCAGGGGGCTTGTTCTCCCAGTGGACCCCCATGAAGTAGACGGGGACCCCCGTCAACATGATGGCCAGGCCAATGCCGCAAACCAGCGGCTCCGACCACAAGCTGAAGACCAAGAGAAACGCCCAGAAGAGCAGGTAGATGATGGGGAAGAACAGGCTCACCTGCGGAGAAGAGAAGTGGATTGAGCCTAAGACCAAAACGCCAGGAAAGAGGTAGAAGGAGGGCACTGATCTAGACCAGCAGCGCCGAGAGGAGCTGGTTGCACCCAAAGTCCCAGTTTCTCTGTAACTCCATCCAAAAAGACCGGGGAGTTGAAGTCCACCCACCTTGCCCTTCGGGACAAGGAAGAGTCAGGCAATAAAGCAGAGGTGTGGGGTAAGGAAGGACACCCACCCCCTTCGCTAGACCTCTCCAGAGCTTTGTCTTTGAAAATTCTCCTTGCTTCCTGCCCAACAGTGTTCCTCAACCTCAGCAATTTTAAGAAGTGTGGATTTCAACTCCCAGAATCCCCCAGCCATGCTGCCTGGGGGATGCTGGGAGTTGAAGTCCACAGATACTGGCTGGGGAATTCTGGGAGCTGAAGTCCACACCTCTTAATGTTGCTGAGGTTGAGAAACCCTGCTCCACAGCCACGCACTGTTCCATATGTTTTGTTTTCTTCTTTACACAGCTCACTTTGCTTTTTTCCAGACTCATCAACTTTCTCCAACCTTGCCTTTCTCTTGCTCAGGGGCCTATTGAGTCAGTATTTCTCGGTATTTCTCAGTATTCTGTATTCAGCACCCATTCATTCTTCTTGCCTTCTTATTCCTAAATGCCCCACTCCCACTGCATTCAGCTTGTACATTTTTCCTGACATACCTAAATCCCATGGTCATATACACACATACGTTTTTGACATTCATTCTTCGGAATAGGCCGTGTCCTACCCACTATTTTCCTGCCTTCATTGCACATCTTAAAGTTCCTTCACTCATTTTCCCATCTTCGGTGAATATTTTCCCAAGGTAGGCAAATTTCATCTATTTGTTTTAGTTTTTCACTTTTGATATCAAATATAGCTACTTTGGTCTTTGATACGTTAATTTTCAGATCTATACTCTTCGTTGCAGCATACAATCCGTCCTAACATTCACTGCAAATCATTTGGATTTGCCCAGCCAACAGCATGGCTCATCAGTCTATAAAAGTACATGCACATCCGCGTTCCCAACCAACACACTGCTAATGCCACCCCAAGCATTCTTTTTGCATTTATCCATGAACACTTTAAGTAGCTAAAGTGACATCAGATATCATTATCCTACTCTCTGTTGAATCACTTGTAAAGGTTTCAATTTTTTCTCCTGCATGCTTGCGCCCATCATTTACTACTCGGCACATTTAGCAACCCTTTCTCTGAAACAGCAATCGTGCAATAAACTTCCCCACATTCCCATATTTCTCAGGGACTCGTTGAAGAATAAAAACTTGATCTGCCTGTACCCCGCTTGGCATCAACCTGCATTGCGCTTCTCCAATTTTGCTCATTCTCACGATCAGAATCCTGAAAGCATCTCTCTAGCCACCTTAGAAAGCAAACTCCCTGTAGTTTTTTGCAGCTTCTCATTGCGCAGAGCAGCGTTTCTCAAACTTGGCAACTTTAAGAGGTGTGGATTTCAACATGGCTGGCTAGGGAATTCTAGGAGTTGAAGTCCACACCTCTTAAAGTTGCCAAATTTGAGAAACACTGGCATAGAAGAACAGTGCCAGCATCCTTCCAGTCATCAAATGCAGATTTGAGTTGAGTTGATTATTTTATGCCATTCTGGCTCATTCCAGCTATTATCCTATACGTCCAACCGAAGCTTTACTCCAGTTTACTCCAAGCGTCTTCCCCATTATTCTGTGCAAGCCAGGATCTCTAATCTTAGAGATGACCTTGCAAGCCCGTGCAGGGGGATCATGCAACAGAAACTTGGATGGGTAACAATCGGTGTATTAAAATTAAAAACCAGATTTGGATTTTTTTTACAGTGCAATCATATGTTTATTCAGAAATATATCTCACCACCTTCAATAAAGCTCACTTCCAACTTACTATTTTGGAGAGGGCTAAATCCTGTTTTAGTAATTTGGTTTCAAAATGTAAAAACAAATTAAATTCAACCTCCCAAAGCTAAACCTGCAATTCTCGCTCAAAGCGTTGGACTGAAGTCTACTTTTCTATGTAAAATTAAGCATAGCCAAAGAAGAAGAACTTTTGAGGTCAACTATTATCAATATGACTCTGAAAGTCCTAGAATGTTTTCTGCAGGGTATAAATTATTAACTTTTAGACTCTGTCCACCACCCTAAAAAGGCATTTATTTTCCATGTTTTGAAGAAATATCGCTTTAACTGACTGGCTTCTTTGTTTCTGAGAAATTATGGGCTGTTCGTGTTCATGGTTGTGATCTGGTTTAACGTCTTTATGTGCGAATAAAGGAAAAGCCAAATAGAAGTCTTTCATTTTACAATTTCTGGTTGAAGCAGATAGAAATTCTATCACGTAGAAGGGCCGTAGGTGGAAAAATTGGGGGAGTGTGAGGTTTCAAAGGTCTTGTTGAATTGCAAACAGGTAAGCTTCATTCCCTATTATTGTCAACTCTTGGCACGCAGGCTGATTCAGAAAAATGTGTGTTCAAGGCTGAGAAATTGATGGCAGCCTGCTCTGCATGGTCCCCAAGGAAAGCCACTTTGGTGCAGAAATGAAGAATGAATGGTCAAGCGATCAAAAACAGGGCCATGTCTTTGGAGGGGCCTTACCTTGATTGGACGAGGTCGATGAGGTTCGCGCCAGCGAAGCACAACCTGTCCAGCCACTGTCACCCCGTAGAAGAGGTAATTGATGAAACCTACATAATTGATCAGCGTATATATGTCACTGGTGACCAGCATAAGCAAAGTGGAAAGGCACTGCCAAAGATGAAGTAAGGAAAATTAGCCAACGGGCACCCTCGACGAACAAATCTTCATAATTCTCTTGCAACAGCCCACCACACCTGGCTTGGATCCCACCCGTATCCACCCGTCAGATCTCCCCACCCTTATTTCTCTGCCGATGACTCACAGTGAAGAGGAGGGCAGGTATCGGAGTGCACCTTCGCACGTGAATCATTGCCAGGACGCTGGGCAAATGCCCTTCCCGGGCACCAGCAAAAAAGAGTCTGGAGAAGAGGAAAAATAACATCAGAAAAGAATAATACCAAGCGGGAACAGATTATCGGTGTGTTTTAATCAGCACCGGGGAAGGTGTTGGGGCTAGCTCTGTGTGTTGAGCACAGCTTACTCCTTCCCTGTTTTAACTGAAATAATTTAAGGACAACCCCCTCCCTAGGCTGCTCGCAAAGATAAAATCATAAAAACAGCCAGCATCAACAATTAAGCATTGCCTCGGGGTACTAAAATCAGAGATCCAGTTACATTTCGTAACCCAGCTCAGAGCGATCAATCTTTCAGGGAAAGGCTGTGGAGAATAAATAGGTCTTTCCTAAAACGAGGGAGGGCGGGTGGCATGCCCCAGAGGGCAATATGTTTTGCAAGCGTGCGGCCGGTTTAGAACACGCGCCTTGCTACCCCACAGCAGTTTTTAAATAAGGCGGAAGGAAATGCCGTTAGTGATACGGGGAGTCTTAATGTCACCCCTACTTATTTCCATGAAATCAAATTTGGTTGCACTGCTTTGAAGGTTGGAATGGGGCGGGGGGGGGACAACCAATTTTAAGAGCTGCCTTTATCTGCATTCAAGTGCTTACACAGATCAGTCAGTGTCCAGTTCTGGGCTTCCCCGTTCAAAAGCAACAGTGACGCTTTGGAGGAGCCCCCCCCCCCCAAAGGTCTTCAGATCACCAAAGGGTTGTCACGCAGAAGAGTCAGTGGGTTTATTCTCTGTTGCCCCAAAGGACAGGGCCAGAACCAGCAGATTTTTATAAAGTTTAGGCTTCCACATGAAGGGGTCAATTCTTTGCTAGAAGTCTTCAGAGTCTGGATGATTGTCTATCAGAGATACTGCAGTGCACTGTTTCTCAACCTTGGCCACTTTAAGGTGGGTGGACTTCAACTCCCAGAATTGCTGGCTGGGGAATTCTGGGAGTTGAAGTCCACCCACCTTAAAGTGGCCAAGGTTGAGAAACAGTGCTGTAGTGGATCCTGTACTGAACATTCAACCACAGACCAGGGTGGAAGTTCTAACCTATCCTAGATCCCCTTCCAAGGCTTTCTTAAGAGTGGGGGCTACTCTGATCTCAGGCCGGAAGTGATTCCACAGAAGGAGGGGCTGCAACAGAGAAGGCTTGACTCCTTGGGTTCTGTAGGGATCAGTCATGGCTGAAGGCTAGACTGCAGAGGTTAAAAAAATAAAGGTCCCCAAAGAAGGCTTTGGGAATGGCAAGTCACTTCTGCATTGCTGCCAAGAAAACTACATGAACATGTTCCAGCTTCTCCCAGAGTTGAGCACAGTACTTGAGATGTGCTCGGAGCATCTAATCTATCATTTGAAACTATATCTCTGTGGATGCATTCAGAAGACGTTGCTTGTTTAGCAGTCCCTTCCTGCTGCAAATTCATCGTCAGCTTGTGATGGACAGTTCCAAGATCCTTTTCCTACATACTCTGTTTGTTCCCCCGATTTCCTGCTTTCTGCATCATGACTTTGGCATTTACCCCTGTTAAATTTCATTCTGTTGTTATTTTCGTTTCTAATTCTATCTTCTGTATTGTTAGCTAGCCCACCCATGTTTTGGGTGAAAATGTGTGAATTTGAAGTATTGAGGTGGTGGCACCTAAAATGGTGAATGAGCAAGTGTTAACGTCTGATGTCTGGGGATTTCCAAACATGGAACTGTGATCAAGAGTGAGAAGTCCACACTGTTAGTTGGAGGTCAGGAACGCTCACCTGGAGGAAGTGAAGAGGGAGCCGTTGACTCCCCCAAAGGTGGAGAGGGCAACAGAGATGGGCATGATCCAAGCCATGACTCCTAAGAGTTTCTCCCCAAATGTCTGTGGGGAAAGGAACAAGAAGTAGTTAAGCATCAATTCACTTGGAACCAAAGGGGAATTTGAACCTCATGAATGGAGCCTCACCACTGCAACAGCATTGGAGGCCAGGAGCTCCTGGGGTGACATGGCAGTGACATAGGCCACATTGGCAAAGACGTAGACAAAGGTAACCAGGGGAATGGAGATAAAAATGGCTCGAGGCAAGTTCCTGTGGAAGAGAGAAAGAGTTGAGGTGGAAGCAGGTAGACTCAAGATCAAGGTGGGCCTTCTCCACCTCCCACACCACCAGGAGAGGCTCTCACTCACTTGTAAGGGTCCACCAACTCTTCGGTGACATAGTTGAGGAAGTTCCAGCCCCCGTAGGCAAACGACCCCTGTAAAAAGGCCAGCGCCACCAGTCCAATGTCTGGAGTTTGGAAGAACTCGAAGGCGTGTTTGGGCTCCAGCCAGAAGTACTCACCTACATCAAGGACACACAAAAGAATACATCTTTAGCCATCTCAGGGTCTCTTCTCTTTATCCCTGTTCTCAAACCAGGTGTATCTCCCACTCTTAGGGCTTCCCCATGGGCAGGAAACTACAGAGCCAATCCATTTCATAAATCAAATTAGCCCAAAATGGTGTCCATGTTCCTCAGTGGACACCCTTGCAGCTTTTCCCCACTAATGCAGCAGGAGATGGCCTGATCAGATTGGCCTCACCTTTGCAGATCTGCACAACTCCCATGACAATGATCAAGCCCAGGGCCAGCAGCTTCCCAGCGGTGAAGACGTCCTGGACACGTGTAGCCCAGCGCACGCTGGCACAATTCACCCACGTCAGCAGTACTGGAAAAGAGCCAGCAAGACCCCCATCAACACTCATCCCAACCTTTTTGACAGGGCCTGTTTCCCACTCACAAGGGAGACCAGGCCAGGAGCATCATATCTGGGGAAAATTCAGACGTGATGCTGGTGCCGGCTCTTTTAGACCACAAAGACAGCTTCCTGCTCGGTGGCAGTCGATGCCTTTTTTTGCCCGGTGATTATAACCCAAGTTATAATCTGTAAATCTATCACCATGTTACTGCCTCTTCCATTATTGGGGAGGGTGCAATTAAAATCTGTTTATGACCCTTTGAGGGCACAGCTAATTGGCAGAGTGCAATTCCTCGCAGCGCTGGTGATCGGCGAGACGGCGTTGGCACTCCCTCGCTATTTTCTAGAAATTAGCGGAGTTCAGTGACCCTCCGTTAAGGCTGTAACCTGAGGTTAAATCTGATCCTCGTGGAATATGGAGAGGAAAGAAACAAGGCCCTTATAAATGGCCTGGACGTCCAAGGGAACGAAAACAGCAGCCCGGAAGGCAATGACCTATTTGGCTCGGGGCCAGGGAGCACCGAAAACATCCCGTCTGCAGACTGGCTGACCTCTGGTAGCCTGTGCGCAAACAGGGTCCACCTGAGACGGATCAACAGAAACTCAGTCCTCCACCCTTTGCAGTGCAGCTCTTGCGCCACCACAGGGAACAAGGAAGCCAAGGCTGAAGCTTGTTCCTTCTTGCCGCAATCACGCAACGCAGGGCATGGAGGGATTAGCCAGAGGTGCAGTGCATAGCTGAATGCTTTGCCTATGCTCTTGGCCACCAACACACCATCTTTTGGCGATGTATGGCTCTGGCACGATTAGTTCTTTGTACACTCCCACGCGTGGAAATCTGCCTTCCAGATAGAGCAGTGTTTCTCAATCTCAGCCCCTTGAAGATGGGTGGACTTCAACTCCCAGAATCCCCCCAGCCAGCGTGCTGGCTGGGGGATTCTGGGAGTTGAAGTCCACCCATCTTCAAGGGGCTAAGATTGAGAAACACTGAGACACGCTGAACTTCCCCCAAGGGCTGGGACAGTGTGAAGGCGAAGCTGGAAGGTGTGCATGAAAGATTGGTTGTGGTGCCAAGTTTCTGTTTCTGTTTCTATTATTTTATGATGTTTATAGAGTTGTGGTGAGCCGCCCAGAGTTGTGTTTTTAGAATGGGTGGTTATCTATGTCTAATACATAAACATCTGCAATGGTCCCAGATCGTGACTGGCGAAGGAGACTGGGAATTGAAACCCAACACGTTAGAAGCCATGATGTCATCAAGGGAATGATGTCATGAGGCTCATGACATCACTTCCCCGCCCCCCATCCTAAGGGGTGGAATGTTAGAGATTTGAATAATAGTGATTTTCAGGCTTTTAAAACAGTATAATATATTCGCAATCCATTAATGATATATTGATACACTGGAAAACTATAGTCTTTAAGACATTTGTACACCCCTTGTTTACTCATGAGTATCTCATTCTTTCATCCCCTCCTTTTGTGCCTTTTCCTTTCCTGTCTATTTATTTTCTCTTAAGTGTCTAATAAAAATACATATATTTTAAAAAGTTATCCTAGCACAATATTATGAGCTCATAAACACCCTCTTAGCACAACATTGCAAGCTGGGAGAATTGCCGGCAGATGACACAGAAGCCAACCTCTGATACAGCAGGCCCATGTTATTTTTTTTTTTTCACAAGAAAATGCCATTTCTCCTGGAATCTAAGCGCAAACGATTAATTCCTGCCTCAAATTGATGTTAAGATTAAAACAGGAAGCCTCTGTTAAGTGTGACCTGCTCTTTCGATCTAAGCTGTTGACAGAATAGCTAAGTTCCCAGTCACACAGCCCACCATAATGATGGTTGGGTTAGATTCGATGAAAAGGCTCTGTGAATCCAGCCGTGGTGGCTCATAAGCCACCATTTACAGCTTAGTGTGTTGTGTAAGCTCAGCATCGTGGCTTAATCCACAAAAACTGGCTTAAGCCCACCATGGCTCAACATGATGCATTAACCCAGGTAATAAATTAAAAGAATTATGCACAGGCACCCATTTGTCCTTCTGGAAGCTATCTAAGAGATCAGACCCCCAAGCAAATGTCCCCCACCTCTGAGAAAGATTCATTAGCTTGTCTGAAATGTGATGCCTGAAGCCACCCTGGGAATCCTTAAAGGGCTCCAGGCTTTGCATTTAAAATTTAAATTTAAAAGCTCTGCAGGGACCCGTTGATGTCCATTCCTAGCAGAAAACCCACTGTTCCCCTCTCCGTCTCTCCTCTGTGCATTTCCCTCTTTGCGTGGGGGGCAAACCAACAGGGCTCTCGCAAAGCTTCGCAGACAAGAGGAAACAGAAATGTTCCTGCTGAGCTGGCGCCCCTTTTGCGCAATCGTGTCCAAGTTAGAAAGGCTCAAAACAGGAAATGCAGCGCTTAACAGAAAAACAGTTGGAGAGGGAGGCTGGGAAGAGGAAGAGCCAGGGCAAAAAACCTTCCTCTTATGGCTGCCACCGAGCTGAGATCCCCCTCCCCAAATATATAGAGAATAAATGTCGACATATGCCTATTGCAACACAGGATGGAAGCAGACATGGGCATCATGTCTCATATCATACATCAAGTGAGAGGAAACAGGTATGGAGCACACTAAGAAGTAACCCATGGGCGCCTAGTGCTCTGGAGAATCCCCTCCATGCTATAGGGCAGTGTTTCTCAACCTTGGCCACTTTGAGATGGGTGGACTTCAACTCCCAGCATTGAGACGGGTGGACTTCAGATGGGGTGGACTTCAACTCCTAGAGACGGGTGGACTTCAGATGGGGTGGACTTCAACTCCTAGAGACGGGAGGACTTCAACTCCCAGAATTGAGATGGGTGGGCTTCAACTCCCAGAATTCCCCAGCCAGCCATACTGGCTGGGGAATTCTGGGAGTTGAAGCCCACCCATCTCAAAGAGGCCAAGGTTGAGAAACACTGCCCTATAGGATTTCTGGGGGCAGAAACAGGGGTGGGAACATGTGAGATTCCAGCAGGATTAGAGTTACACCATCCCGGGCGCAGGATGACGGGGGCGGGGATCAGGGTGCAATAGGTACAATCTCCCTTCTGAGAGCAGGGAACCCGAGACGGCAGGTTTTTCTCCTGACAGATCCTGCCGACCCGTTTAAGCACTTCTGGGATCAAGGGTTCGGCGAGCAGTGGGATCCGAGAATAGATCGGCAGGCTGAAGTTTTGGAATGAAACCCTAGGAGGATCCAGAAATAGTTTGGCAGGAACGAGCCGACTGGAATCTCGGATTCTGTGGGGAGTTTTGAACTGGGGTTGCTGGAGAGTGAAAATCTTCTCAAGATCACCGCAGGAGAGTGGTGGATTCTCTTCCAAAAGAGGCGGATCTCTTGGAAGGGCTCTTCCATGGCTCAGTATCCTTGGCAGTCGCAAGGTCGGAGCGCAGCCCGCCAAGCTCTGATTCCCTGGCATCGTTCGGGCCCTGAATTTCGGACATGACGCGGAGGGAGGAGGGTGGGCCTCCGAACGCCTGCTAAATTTTGTAGCACAGCCTGTCCTGAGGAGCGGTCCAGATTTGGCTTCTGTGTCTCCCTCCCGGCCTCAAAATAGACCCAGCCTTCGGTTCAGAGCAGTCGCTACGCAGAAATGCCACTTGCAGGGCATTCCTCTCTGAGGTGCCCACGCAGTTTATCCGAGCCAGCCTGTGGCCACCAAGCTGGGGCTGGTACAAGAAAACCACCCTCTGAAGGCTTGGAGATACAGAGCCATGACGCCAGCACAGAGATACGGGGCAGAAACCAAGGCACACCCGATAAGAGAGATTAAAAACACCTTCACAAGGCTTTGGGGACACCCACTGGTTTCAGCCTCCAAGCTTCAAATTGGCCAATGGTTGCCTTGTCCTCAGCTCCCATACTCCCCAGCCATCTAGGGATTAGGGGACTTGAAGCCCATCACACACAGAGGGCACCAGGCTGGGGAAGGCAGGCGTTTATCAAAGGTGGGGGAGCCCAAGAACACACCCTAGCCTTCCCCAGGGCCCAGATTTCTCCTCAATTCCTGCTCCCACCCCTTCATTCATATTTTCCTCCCACACTCCCCCTTTTCCTCGCTCTTCCTCATCTCTCCCTTCTGGGTCGCCGATCTGTCCTATTTAAGCGGCTTATCGTTCTTCAACTCTGCAATCGGAGATTTGGGCACAAAGCCCGGCCGTGAGTGGTTCCTTCTGGGTGAGATTTGGGGAGATAGATTTCTCTCCTCCTCCCCTCTGCCGTGTTTTTATATGCACTCCTCTCCTCCCCCCTTCCCACCTACCCCCCCTTTGCTGACTCAGCACTGAGTAACTGGCTTTGACCTGATTAATAAAGTTTTGCTGAGTTGCAGCTGTTACCTTGCACAAGCAACCGGGCCAAATCCAATCTCTGGCCGTCTCTTATCCGTCCTCCCGCCTCCCCTGCCCCTGCTGTGGAGCTGGAAAAAAAGGAATAAAACCAGTTTGCTCCTGATCTTCCCAGCATCGGATGTCCTAAAGTAGCCTCTGGGAGGATTTCCCCCCTCCTAAGTCCCTTTTCGGTTCAGGGGCTAATAAAGGCCCACTGCCCACCGGCTCATGTTACAAGGAGGGTGCCGACTCACTCGAGAGAGTTTTCTGTGGGGGAAAAGGGCTTACGGTTCCCGTTCCCCCCACTCTTTCTCTCTCTTCCCTTCTGTTCTTGCGTTCATCTCAGCAGTGAAGGATGGGGGGTGAGAATCAAGACTCAACAAGAGAATAGGCCCACGTCTGTTGAGAAAATGGGGATTGCTCCAAACGCCAGTGTCTCCTGCAACTCTTCAGTCTCAAACTGCAAAAACCGGCATTTGGGTGGGTGGGGGGCATTTATTCTGCCTTATATGCTCTGTGCGTTAGCTACCAGCGCAGGGGAAAGCCATTCACGTCTATTTTCTCTCTTTTAAATAAAGCCGTTCTGTGCTTTCAGGAGGCCAGCTACTGATCTATGATTCTGTGCCTGTTTTCCATCTCTCTTGGCACCTGCAGATATTGGTTAACCCCTTTTAAATCTCACAACAATCTTGCAAGGTAGATGGGGGAGGAAAAAGGGACCAGCTCAAGGTCACCCAGTAGGTTGGAAGAGCCAACTAGAAATGCGAACCAGCGGCCTTGACAAGCCACAGAGCCCTGGGGTCATGCGTGAAGACAAAGCGACTTTCAGACAAGGGTTATTTCAGCAAATGTTGCTCTAAAGGCAAAATAGCTGAGCCAAGTTGTGATTTTAATCGATTGTGCTCGTGAAATAACCCAGCAGACCTGTTTGAACTGCACTGTTTTGATCTGAGTTCATTACAGGAGAACTTTTGGAAGGCTATCAAGGAGTCTATTCAAATGCAGAGCTTTGATTTTATTTTTAGGGGAAGACAAAAGGCAGAGACGAAAAAAAAACATCTGTAGTGTTCATAACAATTCAGGCACCTCTTTGCAATCCCCTTAAGCTGCAGGCAACATCTTAAAGGATATTAATGCTTCTGACAGTATTGGCTTTGTATCATTCTTTAAACTATAGTTCTTACAATCTTGATTACAATTACTGCTGCATATTGCATGCTCACTTTTGCCTGTAGATTTATCACACACTGGAAGATGGTGCCTATTTAGGGACTGCACTCTAGAACTAAATTCACCGCCTTTGATCATTTCAACCCCTGGAGAAGGAGGGGAGCGTGATTGTTAATCAGAGTGAATACAAGATGAGAGGATTAAATCCTCTTTCCAGTTCATTTCACATGGAATTTTAAGCCAGGGATTTTTTAAAAGCCTAATTAGTTGAAAATGGCATAGCAGTTTGGTGTCACGTCCTGCTGAACCACCATAGGACTGACACACCACATTAAGTTAGGCATATCAAAGCTGCAAAGCTCCTGACCACCTCTAGGGGCCAACAGAAGAATACTTCAAACCCTAACTCTTGGCTGCCACCTGGTGGTCACCCAAGGCTTTGCAGCCCAGAACTTGTTGCTGGCTCACCCCTTACACTGAATCAGGTGACTCATGTGGGTTTAGTTAGGGCAACCAGGTCTGGGCCACAAAGCTTAACCTGATTCGTCGATTGTGCTTATTTGTGCCTTGTTGAACCAAGGTTTGTTCAACCGGCTGAGCAGATCCCCCAACATACAAAGGTATGAACCCTGGTTGACAAGCCGCAATGGCTAGGTTCCCACAAGAAGCTAGTCTATAAGCAATTCTGCATGCAGCCTGCTTTTCTTTGTTCCAAGCCATGGTTCTTTACAAAAGTGCGCTTACAAAAATGTGCTCTTTTCCCTCTCGAACATGTCCATCCCTTAAGGCAACCTTACCACATTTAAAAGCCACACAAAGCGTGGTCGGCGTCATGCTACAACTGTACTGCCAGGTTTGTTCACTACTTACAAAGACAGACCCCCGCGAGGAGTCGCAGCCCTGTTTCTGGAGGAAGGCAGGTGGGGAAGATGGGCTGCAGGACGTAGTTGGCAAACGTGAGCGCAATCACCGCCTGATTTGTGGGATAGATCACCAGCACAGCAATCCACAGCCTGAGGAACCTTGGGAGAAACGGAAGTGTTAGGGGGCATCAGGGCTTCTTGGCCCTTACCTAAATCCCCGTGTCTCTTCCTAGCTAGATTTACTGAGAAGAATGAGACGGGTTTACAAGAATTCTGGCAACTGAACGAGTTCCTTTCCAAAACCCATATAACTCCAGGTACACTAGAGTGGCCATTTCTTGATCTTCTTTCTAACTGTCTTCCTGTGAACGGGGAATTGGTTGGTCTCTTTCACCACAGCTGCTATTTACACAAGGGTCTCCTGAATCTTTACCGTTCTGGAAGCCCACCATTGCAAGATTGTATCACCCATCCTGCTGGTCCCAGCCCTCACCCAACTCAGTTCTGTAACCCCAACCACCGGCTGCCGAACCATTTCCCTCTTCCCCTCTTACCCAGCCAGTCCTCCAAAGATGTCCTTGACGTAGGAATAGTCTCCTCCAGATTTGGGGATGGTGACCCCCAGTTCTGCATAGCACAGGGCACCCACAGCTGTGATGAGGCCCGTGACAATCCACACAATTAATGCCAGCCCTACAGAGCCTGCGTTTTCCAACACACCCTTTGGGGATACAAAGATACCAGATCCAATGATGTTACCTAGAAATGGACAACAGGAGATCACAAAGGGGGATCATGACAGGCAGGAGACACACAACAAAGTTGGGAGTAGCTAACTGAAGTTTGCAAAGGCTTTGCTAAAGTAGTAGGTTCCTGCCCTGGGGAAGGGGTGGTCTAGATGGTCTCTGGATAGATTCCAACCCTTCCATTCTATGATTCTATGAAGACAGTGGCCCCAGAAGATAATTATTCCCTGCGGGTACAGAAAAGCTTCATTGGAGATGACATTTAAAGAATACAAGCTTTTGTCCTGCTAAAATGTTGTGCTTGGCTTCTACGAAGGCCCTGAAATATTCTTACTTGTATTATAACACTATAAAATGGATATTGCTGGCTTGGTTATGTAACCTAAAAACATGCTGTGTAAATTGTCTGTGGGTTGCCTGAATGTGTCTAAAATATAATCATCCACCATAATCATGCACAATTGTACAGATTATACTAAAACTAATAGAAATGAAGGGTTGCTTACAGAATAATTTTGCATGAATACATTTACTTAGAGATAAAGGCATCGTTTTAAGTTGGCAATGCTTTTTAAAATTTAAAAAGGAGTAAGCCCCACCCGAAAATAATAGGATTTACTGCTAACTAAATATACTGAAGTTTTTGCTGCACGTAAAAAATAGATTTTTCAGTCACTTGGGGATTTTTTTTAACAAGGCTCACCAAAACGGCCAAATGAACATTCACTATCTTCTTACGCAGACCAGTTTTTCTGAGGCTGTTAAAAGAACTCAATCTGGAATCTGATCAGTTCCAGACTTCCAACTCCATTTGAAATCAAATCATGTTGATTTTAACCAGAAAAAGGAAGAACTAAGCAAACAGCATAGAGAACAATTGCCTGGTTTCCCAACGCAGTTCCCCAATGCAAACATGTACCAAGCGCTGTGCACCTTATCAACGCTTGCATCTGGAAAGATTAAGGCTGCAGGTTTAGCAACTGGGTGATTTGTGACTCCCAGTTTTTCAAGCAGAGCATGCTTGCTTTGATATACAGAAACGGCACCTTCCTGTTTTTCTTTTTATAAAACAGAAGGGGAAAACTTTGGGCCTTGCAATCTGAAGCACAGTTTCGGTGCTGATTTATAAAATCAATATGCAGAGAGATGTTCTGGAGATCTCTCTGGGAAACTCACGGCTGTACGCTTTGTGAAGGAAATAATATTTAGAGCAGGGATTTTCAAGCAAAGTTTTGCAAAACTCCAGGGTTCCATGAGATTCTAAGGGGGGGAAAGTCCACTCAAATGCAGCCTGTTTTCTGTCACTACAGCTTTGCTACTTGATCAGGGCTTCTGGGAAGTATAAAAGTGCCCTTGATGTGTGCCACACTTGAAGCAATAAAACACTTTCACTGGCACGTGGGATTTTGATCTCTGCCTTTTCTCCCCACCTTCATTCAATACTGTACTTGATCTCCTTTTTCTGCTGGCCAAGAATATAAGTGGAGGTGTAAGCACAAGGGAGCCTGAGAACCATTTTTGGAACTCGCTCAATCTACGGTTAAATCCTGATCATCCAACCCCAAGAAGCAGAGGGGAAATTCAGAGGGGTGGCTCGCTCTGAACTTCAGAGAGCAGAACATCTGGAAGCATCAAGTTGAAACCTTTGGGACGCTGGTGGGAAGGGCCCCGTTGGCGGGAGGTGAAGAGCGTTTAAACTCTGGGGGAAGTGAAGCGTTGGCAAAGCCGGAGGGGGTCGGGAAGCGAGGGTGCTCCAGCGATCACTCAACAGGCTGCCAGCCGCCAGTCCTGCCCATGTTTGTTTTAGTGGTCTCCTGGCACCTGCTGAAACGAAGCCATCTGGAATGAGACGGTTGAAGTTGGAACAAACATGCTCGAAGAGCTGGCGTTCCAGCTGCGCTGGAGTGGAAAACAAACTCCGGAGGCTAAGAGAAGGGCGGGCGGGCGGGCAGGGGATTCTGCTGCTCTGGGGCTGGCGAGGTTCCTTTCCATTTCAAATCCCCCGGGCTTTATATTTCTATGCTTACCAGGATCACCCCTTCCCTGTCATCTTGAAATGCATCTCCGCATGAGGCTGGGGGGCTGGACGATGTTGGAGTTTGTCCGGCTTTTGGCAGGGGACAGGGGCATTTTCAGGGAAATTTTGTCCAGCTGGGATAAGAGATCCCTTCGACAGCCAGCAGCTGTTTGTTTGTGCAATGGGCTCCTTCGGGGTCGGGACCGTGGTCCCTCCCACAGAGCTCCTGTGCCACGAAAATGACATCTGCTCTAGAATATAACTCCCACTAAGCTGCAGTTAAGAGGATCCCAAACTAAGGTGCACAGAGAGGTGGCGCGGGGCTAGGCCAGGAATCAAGGTTTCGGCACCAACACGGAAGAAAGCAAGTCGGGTTTTCAGGCATTGGGGGTGAGGCTGGAATTACTTGGCAGTGCTTCTCAACCTCAGTGGCTTTAAGATGGGTGGACTTCAACTCCCAGAATTCCCCAGCCAGCCACGCTGGCTGGGGAATTCTGGGAGTTGAAGTCCACCCATCTTAAAGCTGCTGAAGTTGAGAAACACTGCTTTAAGGAGTGAAAAGGTGGCTCTGGACAGATCAATACTGTGAACATGAAGATATTAATAGACAGGAGGAAAACGGGGAGAATCACAGTGGCCAAAGGGACAGAAAAGCAGGACGGTGTTCCTAAATCAAAAATCAAAGAAATCAGTGTGTGAAAGCCCCTAAACTTGTCCCATCTGATCACAGACAATCAAAGGGGGCAGGCGGGGGGGGGGCAAGTCAGCTGAGTCGGGGATGACAGTCCTATCCCCGGGGCAAGGCTAATACCAAAAGAATGTGGTCCAATTCAGAGCCGGTGAAGTGGGGGGAGAAGTCCGCCCTCCCGAGCCCCCCACTCACCCACAATAATGCCACAAGCGCTCATCAACCCGATCTCCTGCTTGAGGGCCACGCCACCTCCTTCCGTTTTTTCGGCCCCCTCGGGACCTTTCTCCGGGCCTCCTCGGCGCCGCGCTCCGTCCTCCATCCTGTCCTCCCTCTGGCGTCCGGTGACCTAGGGCGGCTCGGAGGGGCTAAGGTCGGATCCACAGGAGTTCTGGATTCAGCGCCGCGGAGGGCCTTCCTCGAATCGGAGGCGCCCCCCGCCCGGATCGATGCTGCGGGGGCCCCCCCGACCCAGTTCAGAGCTGGGGGGTCAGTCGGTGCCACCTGGGAGGGATCTGTTCTCCAAGATAAGGGGCACCCCCACACCCTAGTTCGGATGTCTGTCTAAAGGAGCCGGGATGCTGCTGGGAAGTTCAGCATCCCAGGTTGGATCGGGGTCGGTCGCGGGTTCCGCCAGAATCCAAGCGAGGGCCCCTCCGGGTTCCAGTCGCTCCGAATGCCGGCCTGGCTGCGCCCTTAAACTCAGTCAGTCCGGAGAGCCCGCTCTGGGTCAGTCGCCCCTCGCTGCGCCTCTCCTGGCTGAGGGGCCGAGGCGCAGCCCGCCCCACGTGCCTGATGTCTCGGCTGAGCCCACGGAAGGGTCCCCGGTCCCCCAAAGCGGAGGCTGCCGAAGCCCTCCGGGCGGAGAGGCAAAGTTTCCCGCGGAGCCGAGGCGGCTGCTGCGCTCTGGTTGACTCAGCCGCCGAGCGCCGCTTCCTGCGACCGGCGGCGACCGGTCTCCGGAGGCTGAAGGTGCGCCGTTTGGCGAGGCAGCTCCGCGGGCGCAGGTCCCCGGGCCAGGCTCGGCCGGGGGCGCAAGGATCCCGGTCGGCGCCCCCGCTCGGGGTCTGGGGACTCTTCCTGCTGGGGGCCCCGGCTGCTCTCGCCTGCTGCTGGCCCCGCGGCGCCGGGCTCTCTCTGCCCTCCGCTGCTCGCCTGAGATGTTTTGCTCCCCGGGCGGCGCTCCGCGGCCAGAACCAGCTGCTGCCGGCCAGGGCGGTGGTTGATCCTCGCCCGGCGGAGGCGCATCCAGGCTCCTCCCTCCCGCCTTACCTCCGGCACGGTCCGCGCCAGATTAGCATCTCTCCCCCCCCCCCCGCGCAGGCACGCGCAGCCCCGGCGGGCCGTCGGCTGTTTCGGGGCTGGGGGGAAGGCTGGCGGGGGCTGGGCCCAGCACGAGCAGCTCCCCGCCCCCCCGGAACGAGGGCGATGCGCCTGGGGGCTGTCGGAGCCAGAGCCCGCCCTGCTGCCCCCTTCCTAACCTCCTGGCTGCGGTCTCCTGTGGCGGGGAGTTCCCCGGGCTAACTCGGCGCCCGGCGTATTCTCTCCGTGAGCATCCTTATTTCCATCGCTATGCTATGGAAAACGCGCATACGGGGAAAGGGGTTTTGTGGGGGGCCTGAACTCTTTCCCCGTATGAGGCATCCATTCCTCCTTTCACACATACGTCCCCCCCCCGCTTTCGCTTCCGTTAGAACCCAAAAATAGATACTGTTGTCATTTTTCGCGTCTCGCGTCAAAAAGAGATGTTTTACTTCCCCTCGCGGGTGTGTGCTCGTTTTTCCGTTTCTCGAGCCGAAAACAAAACCGTATAAAGCGAGAACGCGTCAGGATGGCCTCGCCGGGCTGGAGTCAAGCCCCCCACCCCCGGACCCTCCAGCTCTTGCGGCTCTTCCCCGTCCCACCCCGTCCTGCGCCGCGGGTCTTCCGCGCAACTTGGGTTGCGAAGCGCCGCGCTCCAGCCATCTTTCCTCGGCCGCCGCGCGCCCGGCTGCAAAGGAAGGGGGTCTGTTTTTTGCTTCCACCCCCGGCTTTGGGGATCGCGACCCCAACTCGCCGGCCTCTCCGGGGAGCTGCCGGCTGGCCCCCTCGCCCCGGCCCGGCCCGAGCATCCCCGGCTGCCTTTGGGGCTTTCGCGGCTCCCCTCCCCCCGCTGTTTATCCGAGAGTTCAACTTGTGCAACGCGCTCGCCCGCCTCGCTCCCGAAGGTCCCCCGCTTGCAAAGTTGGAAACGCGGCGGCGAAGGCGGCTGGGGGCGGGGGGTGCTTTGAAAGGCCTGCTCCAGGGAGAGGGGGACGGGACGGGGTCAGGAGGAGGCGGCGACGCCCCTGTGCGCCCGGCTTTCCCGCTCGCCTCCCCGCCCCAGCGTGCCCCTCTTGCCCTCAGTTCGCCTCGCTGGGCACGTTCTCTTGGCTGATCCGGCGGGGTAAAGTCCGCCTCTCGGGAGCACCTGGAGGCTCCCTTCCTTTATCGCCAGATCAGCCGGAGTAGGCAAGAACAAAGGTCAGGGTTGGGGCGCGGGGCGCAGGAGATAAACCCGCCGCAGCCGAGGAGGGCGCGGGCGCTGGGCACGCCGCCGCTCCCGCGGGGTGGCTCTCCTGTAAGGACCGCGGTTTGGGGAAGCAGAAGAGGAAGCCGGGCGGGCCCAAGGGGGGCTGGAAAAGCCAACCGGGAACAACAAGGCCGCCGCTTCCCTCCGCCGCCGCCGCCGCCGCCCCCGCCGCCAAACGTTCATCATAATTCGTCCCTATAAACGCAGTCTCGCTTCATCGGGGCATAATGATTATCCTGCCCCCTGCTGGTAGCAAGGTCGAATTACTTCCTAAACATTAAACTTTGCCAATTCTCGTTTAGCGGGCGACTGAGGCTCGGCTCTGCCTATTCCTTAAGGCAGCGTGTCTCAGCTTGGCAACTTTAAGATGGGCCGACTTCGACTCCCAGAATTCCCCAGCCAGCTAGTGGGGGGGGGGGTTGCTCCCTGTTTATAGGCATCGGTGCAGAACGAATAGTTGCTCCTTGGTGGAGATCTGCCTATTTCTCAAACCTCCACCAAGGAGCAACTATCCTTCTGTACAAACTCCTATAAGCAGAGAGCAAACCCCACCCTCACTGGCACTGATGGTGTTACCTAGTCAGGTAATGAAACGTCCGCAAGCAAAAAACCAAGCTCAGAGAGCACCAGGGGCTCCACAAATAGGCATTTTTTCCCCATGGCTTCACTCCCACTATGAAACTTAGTACCATCGAGGTGCCAGTAAAATTTCTCCCTCCCCCCACCTCTCTTCCTTGCTTTTCAAACCTTTTCAAAAGATATTTGAAGACTTGCCTGCCTGCAAGAACTTGTCCATCCAGTGCTTTATGTTTGGCTGTAAGATGTAGGACAGGTCCTGTCTGGTGCTGGTGCCACAATTGGGGAGCCCCTTTTTTAAGAGAAGGTAGGGTGGCCGCTTCTCGGCTGCCTGGGACTCCTGATGGAAAGGTGGGCTAGAAATCTGAATACAAATAAGTAAAATATACACGAAATATTTAAGGAGAAGATAGCACCTGGCCAGCCTCATCTAGGTTGGAAGTACATGGATGGAAGGCCACCATGTGGGCTAGACAGGCAAATTGAAAAAGAAAAACTTGAAGATAATAGCAAACTGCATATTTTCCTGTCGTCGCCAAGAAAAATATAGAGATGTCTCAAAGTGATCCCAGTCTTCCTGGGATCGTACCCTACTCCCATTATAGCAATGACATTGCATTATTTGGTTATCCATTCTGAAATCTACATCGGGTAGGAAGATCTTACCTAGCAATAGCAAGGGGTTTTATCGGTAGCCTTTATGGTTTTAGTTATAGTGGGTGGGCTTTACAGCGACTTTAGGGATTTTTTTAGCTTCCTGTCCCCTAAGGTGCCGAATGTCACTGTGAAGAGGCAGAGTGCGAGGGCATGAAAATGAATAAATAAATAGAAGGGTGGGGTAGAAACTGTAAAATAAATTAAAGTAACCGTGGCCTCTAGGGTTGCAAACTGGATGTTGTGGGTTCTAGGACTTCGAGGGCAATTATTGCAGGTTAAGGCTGGTCAGAACCGGAAAGCTGTAAATCCTTGCATGCTTAAATTCTGCCCATCAGGTCCTATGTTTGCCAGTTCTCATCTGAATCCCTGCGCTACATCCAGCCTGCCCACACATGTACTTCAGGCCGTCTTCAGTGCTTTTTCCACCCACTCACCCATCGTAATTCCTTCCTTGCCATCTTTCGAATGCCCGCCTCCCCAGCTTCTGCCCGCCAGATCTGAGCTGGAAAAATTCAGGGCCCCCTAAGTGGCAGCAGAGGGTTCCTGTTTCCTGTAGCTCTATGCTGCCAGCTGGTGGCAGTCTGGATTTCTGCAGCCTGGATCTGCTAGGCCTGCAATTGCTTTCGCCCAAATTGCTGCTCCGCTCTATCTCCAACCAGTCGACCTTGAGACATGTGGGATTGCAGTTTCCAGCACCCCTTTAGGATTCCCTTGGAATTCTGGGAGTTGTCACTCTACATTGTGGAGGGTGCCCAGTTGGAGATGGAGCGGAGCAAGTATTCAGGGACAAGCTATTGGAGGCCTTGGAGATCTGGATTGCAAAAATCTGGCCCCTGCAGACATGTGAGACTACAACTCCCAGCACCCCCTTATGATTCCTTTGGAATTCTGGGGATTGTTGCTCTACTGTCTGGAGGGCACCCAGTTGGAGATGCAGCTGAGCAGGCATTCAGGGGAAACCTAGGTCCAGGCTACAAAAATTAGGCTCCCTCCAGATACACAAAACTACAACTCCCAGCATCCCCTTAGCATTCTGGGAGTTGTCGCTCCACAGTCTGGAGGGTGCCTGGTTGGAGCTGGACTGGAGCAGGAATTCAGAGAAAGCTACTGGAGGCCTTGCAGGATCCGGATTGCAAAAACCTGACTCCCTCCAGGCACACAAGACTACAACTCCCAGCACACCCTTAAGATTCTCTTGGAATTCTGGGAGCTGCACCCCCACATTCCGGAAGACGCCTGAACGGTACCTTTGCCTGCTCGCGCCCCCTCCTCCTAGGCCCCGCCCCCCGCCCCCGCGACCAATCCTTTCCTTTCCCGCCCCTCTCTTAACGTCGGGTCGGAAAAAGGCGGGAAAAGGGCGCGCGCGCGGGCGGCCCATCTGAGGCGGCGGCTTCTCCACAGCCCAGTTACGTTAGAAGCCCGCAATAAAAACAAATACCGATCAACGTGTGGGAAAAGGCGGCCTGCTTGGTGTCTCCCTCAACCTGGTGTCCCCCAGAATGGGTTGAACTTCAGTTCCCATCATTCTGGCGCCACGCTGGGGAGGACGGTAGTTGTAGTCCAGCAAGGAAGGAGCAGGGTTTCTTCTTTGGGAAGGCCCAGCCTTGAATTCATGGAGGGGGGAAGTTTCCCCTCCAAATGTCCCCAGCCTTCCCTGCCACTCGGCTTTGGTGGCAGCTGAAGTGGCTGAACCCCATTTCTGGGCTGGCCCAATGCAGGGAATCCCAAAGGAGTGGAAAAGACACTAAACTATATAAATTGGTTTAATAAATAATAATAAACGAGGTTATAACCAGGTTTAACCTTGTTAAAATCATGTTTCCTGTCTGGGGCTGATGGAACTGCTGAACTGAGGGGGATTTGAGGTTTGGGGAAATAATGAATAACTAGGAACCTCTGGCACTTATTTTCTAAGACTTCCCCAGATGCTTCATTAATAGATATGTCTTTTTTCAGAGAATTAGGCGTACCAGCTATTTTTTTCACTGATCTATCAAAGTTCAAAATCCAGGTCTTCCATGGGGGGTTGCAGCAATCTCAGGAGATCAAAATAAACAGGTTAAATAAAATGCATTACTAATACGTTAATTAATTATACAATAAAATAAAATCTGTACAAGTACCAAATATTAATTCATAAAATAACAAAGGAAATAAAACTCAATTCCAGATGGCATTCAATTAATAGCCAAAAGCCCCCACGCTCAGTTAATACATAATAAATAAAATGAACATTAGCATTAACATGCAGCCATGCTTCTCTTAGGCAAAACAAAGAGTCTTTTCACTTTTTAAAGAGAATTTTAATGTAGGTATTATAAATACCATCCTCCTTTTTATTTTGACTGTGTTTACCTTTCAGAGAACTAATTTATTTCCTTCCTTCCTTCCTTCCTTCCTTCCTTCCTTCCTTCCTTCCTTCCTTCCTTCGTTCCTTCCTCTTATTTATTAAAAAATATTTCTTCTTTAATTCTACATAAATACTGCCAAATCAATACAGACTCATGGTAGTTTATAAAATAAGTATATTCATAACAGTTAAAACATCTATAGTAAATATAAATAAATCTAAACACCAATAATTAATCAAAATTATAGCAACACAAGGAGAAATTATAATCAATGTGATAATGAAAAAAAATCACACCAAAAGCAAACAAAATAATATCAACAATTAAATCAACATAATTCAAAGAAAAAGAACTTGAAGATGGCATAACTATTCAAATGCTCTTTGGAAGAGTTTCCTCCTCAATAGTATAGTGTTGGATCTATAAAGATCCTCCTGGTAATGTCTTGCCCTGAGCAAACCCATTCTCAAATGGACGCTCATCCCCACTACTGAAAGCATAAATCCAACAGTCTTATAAAGGGAATCCCATATAAATCCTCATTATTTTCATGCTGCTTCTGCCCTCAAATCACATTTGAGTCGAAACGTGAAAGTCATCCTGGAGCCTCAATATGGAAAAAAACATCCTTGGCCTACTGCCCTGATCCATGATTAAATCACATATAAGTGGTATCTATTCCCATTGATTAGATTATAATTATCATAGTTTTAACAATAGCAGAAATGTTGTGATACTGAAGAAAGATTCAAGCAGCAGTTTTCATGGTTTTTATATTAATGGACTTCAACTCCCCCATCCCCTTGCCATATCTCGCATCCGTGTCCTTGCACTGAGCAGCACAAGCCCTGGATTCAGCGTGCCCTAGTGCAAATACCTGGCTCTGAGGTTTGGACCCCAGAGAACCCCTGACAAATTCTTAGAATTCTTAAATTGTATTGCTTCATGGCAGTTGGCAACCAGGCTTAAAGACGACAGTTTTTCCCAATCTGGTGACTTCCTGATAAATTGGATTTCAGTTCCCCTAATCCCTAGCCAACAAGGCCAAAGGATTAGATTCAGAGATTAGCAAGCAAATTAAAAAAAAAAAAAGTACCTGGTTTGGCAAAAATACAATGTCCTTGTTTCACACAGTAATGTCAAAAGAACGAAGATCATTGATGGTCATCAACCTCCAGTCAGAAATAGCAGTAAAGGAAGAAGAAAAATAATAAATTGGGAAAAATCCAACACCACTAGAGGACACTGGGTTGGGGAAGAAGACAGAAGTGATGCGTCCTGCTGTAGGGCATGGTGGTGTTATGAAACATTAATATGATGCCATGGCTTTGATTTACTTGGTGCATGGCAATTCATCCCAGGATCTGTACCTCCATTCTCTCCTTCCCTACTATGATGGGCACACACACTGACCATGGTTAGAAATGGAGCAAGTTTGTACCCCTTCATACTTAGAATTTTTTTCTCATTTCCTTTGTCCTTTTCACTTCTCTGAAGTTCACATCATTCTCATAGAATGTTTTATTTGTTGCATCATTGAAATCAATGGATCTTTATATTCATAAATAGTGAGTGTGCAGTGGGAAAGTAGCTGGATCTATTGGCTTGGTGAAATTGCAATCATCCTTTTTCAACTCATGTAAGGCCAGACTGTAATACTGATATAATAATGATGATATTGATGCACTACCCTTTCTGTCTTCTTCTGTTTCATGTTCTTTCTTTTAAAGGAAGGGTATGTAGGCATTTAGTTAATTAAAATATTTTTATTCTACTTTCCATAAAAGACACTAACACAGTCAAAATTTAATCAATTTACTAATGCTAACACAATCTTTGATACAAATGTATCTTTCCATTGCTTATATCCTCTCCACCAGTCCCTCATAATGGAAGAATGTTCCACCTTAAATTGTTTCCAGTCCAACATGCCCATCCAGCCTTTTTTTAATGCCTGTTTTTCCCTCTGCTTCTCTCCCCCTCCATATTTATAGTTTATTTGCTTATTTTTTATTTATATCACCTTTCCACTCTACTTTTCCATCCATCCAACACTTACAGTTCTTTCTAGAAAACAATATGACATATTCTTATTCACAACAGAAGCTGAGAAAAGTCTGCCTTGCCTTTCTGCCTTGCAACATGGATTGGTTTCATTGCAATCAATGCTTCAGCCAAGAGAAATCTGACTTTTGCGTCACTAGCTGCGGACACATATTTTGCCAAAAATGTGCTGGTAAAGGTAAGTATGAAATGGATTTTTCTACTCTAGAGGCTTTTTTGTGCCATCCAGCACAAAAGAAGTAAAAGTCAAAGAAGTAAAAGTCAAAGAAGTAAAAATGAAGTCTCCTTCAATTGAGCCTGACCTCTTGGACACATTTATGTCATTTCCTTGATAATAGTACAGAAGTACTTCCGGGATATTTTTTCAACATTCTAGTCTGGTCTACAATCCTGAGATTTCTGATACTCTCTTGTCCAAGTACCATCCAGTCCCAACCTTCCTTCATATTTTAGGGATCAACCAAAATCAGCTAAAGGAATCCCCATATAAAGAAGGGCATGGCACAGGCTAGAAATAGAGCATGTTAAGATTGCAAGGAGCTTCTGGAATCCATGCAAACTGTAAATGGTGGAAGGGCTAATGTGGTATTTAATTGTATATTCAGACATTTACAGTAGTAATGCTTTTAGATGTACAAATACCCTGCACAAAAGTACAGTGGGGCAAAAAAGTATTTAGTCAGCCACCAATTGTGCAAGTTCTCCCACTTAAAAAGATGAGAGAGGCCTGTAATTTTCATCATAGGTATACCTCAACTATGAGAGACAAAATGGGGGGAAAAATCCAGAAAATCACATTGTCTGATTTTTAAAGAATTTATTTGCAAATCATGGTGGAAAATAAGTATTTGGTCAATATCAAAAGTTCATCTCAATACTTTGTTATATATCCTTTGTTGGCAATGACAGAGGTCAAACGTTTTCTGTAAGTCTTCACAAGGTTTTCACACACTGTTGCTGGTATTTTGGCCCATTCCTCCATGCAGATCTCCTCTAGAGCAGTGATGTTTTGGGGCTGTCGCTGGGCAACACAGACTTTCAACTCCCTCCAAAGGTTTTCCATGGGGTTGAGATCTGGAGACTGGCTAGGCCACTCCAGGATCTTGAAATGCTTCTTACGAAGCCACTCCTCCGTTGCCCGGGCGGTGTGTTTGGGATCATTGTCATGCTGAAAGACCCAGCCATGTTTCATCTTCAATGCCCTTGCTGATGGAAGGAGGTGTTCACTCAAAATCTCACGATACATGGCCCCATTCATTCTTTCCTTTACACGGATCAGTCGTCCTGGTCCCTTTGCAGAAAAACAGCCCCAAAGCATGATGTTTCCACCCCCATGCTTCACAGTAGGTATGGTGTTCTTTGGATGCAACTCAGCATTCTCTCTCCTCCAAACACAAGTTGAGTTTAGACCAAAACATTCTACTTTGGTTTCATCTGACCATATGACATTCTCCCAATCCTCTTCTGGATCATCCAAATGCTCTCTAGCAAACTTCAGACGGGCCCGGACATGTACTGGCTTAAGCAGGGGGACACGTCTGGCACTGCAGGATTTGAGTCCCTGGCGGCGTAGTGTGTTACTGATGGTAGCCTTTGTTACTTTGGTCCCAGCTCGCTGCAGGTCATTCACTAGGTCCCCCCGTGTGGTTCTGGGATTTTTGCTCACCGTTCTTGTGATCATTTTGACCCCACGGGGTGAGATCTTGCATGGAGCCCCAGATCGAGGGAGATTATCAGTGGTCTTGTATGTCTTCCATTTTCTAATTATTGCTCCCACAGTTGATTTCTTCACACCAAGCTGCTTGCCTATTGCAGATTCAGTCTTCCCAGCCTGGTGCAGGTCTACAATTTTGTTTCTGGTGTCTTTCGACAGCTCTTTGGTCTTGGCCATCGTGGAGTTTGGAGTGTGACTGTTTGAGGTTGTGGACAGGGGTCTTTTATACTGATAACAAGGTCAAACAGGTGCCATTACTACAGGTAACGAGTGGAGGACAGAGGAGCCTCTTAAAGTAGTTACAGGTCTGTGAGAGCCAGACATCTTGCTTGTTTGTAGGTGACCAAATACTTATTTTCCACCATGATTTGCAAATAAATTCTTTAAAAATCAGACAATGTGATTTTCTGGATTTTTTCCCCCATTTTGTCAGTAAAAATTACAGGCCTCTCTCATCTTTTTAAGTGGGAGAACTTGCACAATTGGTGGCTGACTAAATACTTTTTTGCCCCACTGTACATGGGGCTACCCTTGAAGAGTATCAGGAAGCTTCAGCTGGTCTAGAATGCAGCCGCGTGAGCTATTTTTGGGGTCTGAAGAAGGACCCATATAACACCTTTGCTCCGTGAGCTGCATTGGGTACCAGTTTGCTTCTGGGTCCAATTCAAGGTGTTGGTTATCACCTTTAAAGCCCTATGTGGCATGGGGCCAGGCTACCTGAGGGACCGCCTCGCTCCCACGATTTCAACCCATCCCACCCGATCTCACAGAGAGGGCCTGCTCCGGACCCCCTCGGCAAAAGAACTCCAACTACCGGGCTCCAGAAGGTGGGTCTTCTCTGCTGTAGCCCCCAACCTTTGGAACATCTTGCCCCTGGAGGGGAGACAGGCCCCCTCACTCCCGGCCTTTCAGAGAGATTTGAAGACCTGGCTCTGCCATCTGGCCTGGGGCAGGGAGGGAGGTTGTCAGAAATGGGGTTGGCTAGCCCCCTAGAGACCTAGTGTGGGTTCCATTGGCCTCCTGGATTTTTTCTCTTCTTTCCATTTGTGTAGATGTGTTTGTCTTTTTATAAATTTTAATTATGTATTTATTTGTTTTAATTTGATGTAAACCACCCAGAGTCCCCCATTGCGGGGAGATGGGCGGGGATAAGTATGTATAAATAAAAATAAATAAAAATGTAGAGTTATCAGACATATTTTGCATTCATATACAAGATGAATCCTTCTAGGAAAGTTTAGCCCTTAACAGTTGAAAAGGTAAGAGATCAGAAATAATATAACAATCCTTTTAAAGAGAATCTAAACATTTTGGAAACTGCTTCATAATTTTAGAAAAGTCATCCATTTTTGCAATTTCAGACAATATTATATATGAAAAATTTCAATGTCATAGTAATACATTTTACATTTTAATCTTGGTAGATAAATGCCCTTCTTGTGGAACAAGCTGCAAATATTTGTCTCTAAAAGATAATGTAAGTTCTAGTTTCTGTAAGAAAGATTCTTACCTTTTTTCTTTTTGGTGTCTCTGAACTCAGACTTTATATCCCAACCAATTGGGTGAATGTGTGAAATATTTAAATTATAAAAAGCAAGAAAATCTTTTTTTTTTTTTAAATTACCATCTGAGTCTTAAACAGTGAGTTTAATAGAGCAGTGAAGGTAGGAAAAAGTTGATAAATATTAATTTATAAGAAGCCAAACAAAAGAAGAGTTTCCTGAAAACCTGACAATGATTTATTGTGTACTTTCAATTTGTAAAAGTAATTTCAGGTACCTGGCAATAGAGATCTCATTATGTATTTCAATGATATTATGGAGAAACATATTCAAATACTGCTCAGCAACGTTGTGCACTGAATTATATGAAATCAGTCACTATATCTTAGTCTAGCCTACTTAAGAGGGCTTCTATAAAGCTAAAGATGAGAGAAAAAAATGGATTAAAATTTTTTTACTTATTTCAGTATATTTTTACTGCTCTTTTTTCAATGAGCCAAAGGTGGTGTTCTTAATCAATACTACCATCAGCTCCTTGGAAGAAAGGCAAGAAATATACTGACATTAGTAAAAATTTTAAAAATCCAAAATTATGTGTATAAGAATTCAGATTGACAGAGTGGCTGGACAGAGATAATTCAGTTAGTGAAATAATATTGGAAACTTCGTATTTCAGATATACAATCAATCAAATAATCGCTGAAAATTTCAGTTTGTTTAGCCTTTTAGATTATAAAGAATTTAGCCCTTATCTCCCCTTTGTCTTCTTTTCTGGCCTTCAGATGAAACAAGAAGAAAAGAAGTTTTTCAAAAACCCTGTTGAAACAGCACTCAACTATATTGCTCATATCTCTCAGGTAAGAAATCATTTAGGGTTATATCATCATAAAATGTACTTTTATTGTTTTATAGAATGTATTTTTATTGGTCAATGACCGAAATAAAGTCTCTCTACTACTATTCTCATATTAGTTCCTAAAAAGGGGGACACTGATTGAAACAGTTAAGAAAAACAGCAGCAAAGATTTAATTTATAGTATTTTTTCAGGAAAGTTAGTATATCTTAAAGAAAGGGAAAGAAGATGTGTAATACTGAAAGTCATCCTGACCTGCTTAAAGTGTTGGGAGTTGTGTCCAATCATGAAGGAAAACACTGAGGAACTAATTTCCTAGTCAAACAAGACAAACATTTTCCCTAAAATTAAGATACATTTTACTCCATTTTTAATAGCTGCTGCATGATGGATGAATGATCCAAAGTCCACTAGAGGACTGGTTAATAACCAATCTGGGGAAAGGTTAATAGTAATAGTGGTCCCCATTTGCTAAGTAAGCTAATTAATTACAATAATAAATCTAGATAAAGGAGCCAGATAAATATTGTAACCGGCCAGTTAATCATCAAAAAAAGTTTCAGCAAAATCAGCAATACCTGAGCGTTAAAATCCACCATGGTAATCATCATCCTAACCCCATTTCTTAAACTAGATAGCCTAGCACTCAGATGAAGAGGAGGGGAGGAACCTTTAAAGAGGGAATGGATCTGTATTTTATTCTACTTCCATTCAAAAATTGTTTTTATTTATTTTCTCACAATTAAATCACTTAACTGAACTCTTCTCTGCTAAGACCAAGAAAATGGGCAAAACTATTAGCTTGTGTCCAGTATTCTGCAGACCTCTGATAAAAGACAGACCACCCTTACTTAGAAAATGACTGGACATGACAAAAATCTTTCCTTTTTATGTTTGTGCAAGACCAGCTCTAAGTGCTAGACTGCTATCAAGGATATGATATAATCTTGCTTTTCATAATAAAAGTTTGGCCTCAAAGGGGTGAAAAGAAAGAAGGGATGGTTGAGAACAGCACTCTGCAATTGCATGGAAATAACTCTTCTTGTAATTTCAGTAACTTGGTCTGCGAGAAAAAAGCAAACTCAGAGAACACCAAGAACCCAAAAATTCATCCCTGAGCGTGACACACACACATATGTGCAGATACTGGTTTAGATAGCATCACATTATTTTCATCCATTCACATGAGTGTTTATACATCACATTTTAAAATGGGAATTTCCTAGAGTAGTTTACAAAAAATAAAAGTATGGAAGTATCATATAATTAATTACAATAATGATAAAACAGTCATTGTATCCCTTATTCTAAACCATTAACGGCCTGGGAAAAATAATGGGCTCCCCCTGCTGCTGAAAAAACGGCAACATAACCGCCAAGTGGGAACCATATGGGAGGGAATTCCAAAAGTTGGAAAAAAGTTAGAAGTTTTTTTTGTCCCAAGTAAAGATAAAAAAATTCTGAGGGACAAATATTTTAATTACTGCATTTCCATTGTTCTCAGGGAGTTATTTATTTCTTACCTCTTTCTCAGCCTAAAAATAGCTTTGCATGCCATTATTTCAATATTCTAGGTAGTTGTTACATTTGTATAACAAGCACCCATGTTTAAGTTACTGTAGTTTTTAGTTCAGAGCTATGACATGTTTTCATAATGCACTATAACTAGGCTGTGGTCAGTTGTTACTTATTTCTTATAAATGACTTTTTTTCTATAAATCAGGCATGCAGTTGCCTAAAATACAGTCTCGAGCAACAATGACACACGTGCCAGATATTCAAATCTTAAGCCAATTCTTAATTTCTCATGGTTTAAAAACAGTTTTGGGGATAACTGAGAAGGAAACAGGCAGGAAATGTAGCCTGAGACAATTTATACTACAATAAATTGGTTAGACTTTAAGCCGCTGCAAGATTCCTTGCTATCATTCAACTCACCTTGTGGATATTATTCATATCACCTTGCTCGTTTACAGCTTTTAGGTACAGTACACAAACTCTGAACTGCTTGTTCTATATACTATATGTCTTGCAAACAAAGAACATAGATCACACCCCTGACTGGATGGAATATTAAAGTGAATATATAAAATACTATTAGACCATTTGTCCTTCTACTCAGCTACTAGACTGTTCCAGTGCTGGAGAATCTGTGGTTGTTGTTTGTTGCCATTTACATGCCAGTTCTAATTCAAACAAGGCACTAAGCATCTTACAAAATAATACAAACATTAGAGTAAGAATAGTACTCAAATAGTACCAAAACAAAACATCAGTGCCCTAAGGAGCAATTAACAGCATCCAAATCCTTATCAGGAGGATGGCTATCCTTACAAATCTACTCCTAAGGGCTTCCCCCAACAAAAAGGTGGGAACCAATCTGATCTCAGGAGGAATGGTGCTCCAGAGAAGGGGGTGCAGCTGAGAGGACTTATCTCTGGGTCCCTGAAAACGATATGCCTTAAGAGGATCCAGAGAGAGCCCACTCTTTACAGTCTTATTGGGCAGGCATAATCCACTTGGAGAAGGTGATAGATAACAAGACCTCAGCCATATAGGGCTTTAAACCAGCACACTGAGTTGCAACCAGAAGGAAACTGGTGACCAATTTAGTTCTCAGCTGAAGCCTCTAGAGAGTCTGCAAGGGTAGCCCCAGGCACAGCACACTGATTATGTGTCATCAAGTCATTGTCAACTCTTAACAACATTACAGCAATCTAAAAGAAAGGTGATCAAGGCATGAATGACTGTGAGCAGGGCCTTCCAATCCGGGAAAGATGTTGTTGGACCAAATTTCCTATCAACCCTTACTACTGGCCATCCTAGTTGAAATCTGTTGAAAATGTTAGATTTCATAACATTTAGAATGGCAAAGGCTTCCTACCACAAGCCTACTCTGATTTGTAGGCACTGGTCCTGTACCATCCATGTACAAGGGAGGTCTTCCACTCTGAGCAATGACCTAAAGGTTCTACATGCTGTTTCTTATCTCCCTAAATGAGTTAGAGTCATCAGACCAGATGCTGAATTCCCTTGAAATCCATCTCTCTCACTCCCTTTGGGTCTTCTTTCTAGGTGTGGACATTCCAGAAGAGCCAGATGGAGCTGCTGGTCTCGTTCTACAAAAATAATGCTTCAAAAGCTGAAGGAGCGCTCCAGCAAGCTCTCCACAAACTAACTATCCAGGAAAAGTGAGATATGCAGGTTGTGTTCACATAACGAAGGAAAACAGTATAAATGTATTTACACAACACAGTATGAATACTGAATTATCCTCTTCTCTGGGGGTCACATAATATACTGAGCATATTCTATATGAACCAAATAAGCTGCTTCATAAGACCCCCTTAGCCACAAAAAGAACTTAACCAAGATTCAAAATACATAAGCTTAGCAGGTTGTGCAAATACAGCTGCTAGGTCTTTCACTGACCTGCTTAGCATACTGTGTGAAGGCAGCCTGTTAGTTATATCTGTAGGGATTAGCAAAGTTAATATGATTCTGCTAACAAGATCCAGTTTCATATTCTCACTCATTTAAGAATCTTACTGGTTGATCAAAGCTCCATCGTGCCTTCTTAGGTTAACGTACCACACTGGGCTGTTTACTTAAAATATGGAAACTCTTTTTTCTGTTCATATATCCAGAAAGCCATTCCTTCTCCTTCCCTCTACCCCAAAGGAAAGTTATTCAATGAAGTCATTGGAAATATCCTTCACTTGTCCTAATCTGTGGAAAGAAATGGTTGTTTTATTTTTGATGGAGATAAGAACTGTGGTAAGCAAATAGGGCTACATACTTTTCTAAAGAAGACTCCAGGCTTCTGCTCCCTTCTGATATTAGCCATTAGATGTTAGAACACGTTGATAATTTGTGAAGTGAAACTAGTAGCTTGCATGGCCCAGAGGCAGACCTCCTACCTTTGTTCTCATCACTGCTGAAGTGTTCTCTAGTGGGCTCTAAAGCATCAAGGCATATTATCATCTGCTTTCTGTTTCTCCTACCTGTCACTCCCATATGTAGAGAACTAGAGGCAATACAGAAGGAGAATAGGGAACTGAAGAAGAAGTACTTCAACTTGAAGGTAGAACAGTTTGGTGGAAACAAATTATATTTTTCCCTTATTTGGTTCTTGACACCCTCTGCTGGCAGCAATGAGTCCTGCTCTTCTCCTTATTTGTCTAGGAGGAGAGAGTAAATCAAACCCCTTTGCATGTTAGGGGCCCAGCTGTTTACCGCAAACCCTTCCTCTTCTTTCTACAGGCTTTTCCGAGACATCACCAAGGTAGCAGGTCAGTGTGTCTGTTCTGTCCTTTTGGAATATTCATCAGAATCGGCAGCCTGTGAAGTAGAGGCAGTAATAGATCTTCATGGAAAATGAGGGAGCTGGGTCTTGAGCCATAGGGCAGCACTGAAACCACAGGACAAAAAAAAAGAAAACAAAAAAAACCTTCTGGGCCAATATTTATGGGGGTGGGGAGGAGGAGGAGTTATACTAACTGATCAAACTCATTTTAATTTGATGCAGAAACAGCACCCCAAAGCCGGTTGCCATCACTCCCCCGTCACAGACAGGTAGAAAGATAAGGATCCTGAATCACTTCATTTCGCTCAGGGTAACATTTTGTGAATGTGCATATATGTGCATGGACAGAAATATATGGATGTTTACCTGATAGAAAAAAATGCTGTACATACATAAAAACCTGCATAGGTCTCTGAGAGCGATGTAGGATATGGACAGATATATCCAAGTATAACCTCTCTTGCTGTCTCAAGCCAACGTGTACCTCTAGCAGAATTAACTCTGACTACGTAGTAACTCACTACCTCATACTTTGCAGTTACACCACAACCAATTTTCCAGCGCTCCAGTGAGGTGGTCAGGTAAGTGCGTGAAGAAATATTTTAGTTACTGGTGACTTACACTGTTGATAGTTTCTACCAAAAACTCTTGGGCAGTTTTTGCAGAAACTATCAAATATGGAAATAAATAAGCTGGCATGCTGCAAAGCAAAATCCCACATTCTAGTATACCTCTTAAAGAAGTATCTTAGGACCACACAAAAGTCCCAAGTAAAAGTCCAGAAAAAACATCCTGAATGGCTAGTTTGTTTTCTGGCGAAAGGTGTTTTTGGGCTATGGCTACCAATTTATGAACAGGCAAGTCTCCCGTGGCAGCCAAAATTTTAAATGTGCTCCAGATCCTGAAAGATTGCTTACTCCTGCTTTAGGAGCTTGCTCAGAACTGAAGAGTAGAAGCAGCCTTTTATTCTCTTAGAAAAATCAGCATTCCACTCCATACCTTAGAATCTCTTTGCTATGACCATTATCCCTTCAGTCCAGCTCCCTTACAGCAAAATTTGAATATTACACTTAAAAGGCCACATATGGGTACTGTGCACCTGCACTAGCTTTTCTAGTGATCGCTCCCTGACATGTTGTGCCTCTCTCACAGCCGCTCGCCTTCTATGGATTCCATTTCTTCTAGAGTCAGCCACCTATCAAGCTGGCAGGTTAGTTTCTGCCATTGCTTTTCTTTTCCCAGGAAAGTGAAATAATGGATATATTGCTTTGTTTCATGCAGTCATTTCAAGTAATTTTGAGAATAAAGAACCACTGATACCATCTGCCCAAAAGCTCTCTTTGGATACAAAACATCCTGGGCTAGCTAAGACTTATGCTTGGCTGCACATGGCTTGGGCAGAACTGTTGCCTTAGCAAGAAGACAGCAGTAATATGGTTGAAAAGGAGGTTTCACTGGGAGTTCTGAAAGCCCAAGACTGACTTATCTGCAAGACTTAACAGTTAACAGTGTTAGATCTAAGATGTTTCTGAATATTTTAATTGTTGCCCTTTTAGCATGAAAATTCCTTTAAAACCTTTTCTCACTTTTATTCAGCATGCCACAAGACCCACCAGAATGACCCCAGCTGTCTCTGCAAATGGTAAGAATTGTAATTGTCAGCAAACAGTAAATTTCTGCCATATTTAGGCTTGTGGCAACACAGAGCTAAGGGTAACAAAATCAAGAATCTTCCAAGGTATCAGTTCTGCAGACAAGGATCACTTCAGAGTTTATTATTTGGAACAGAATTAATTCAATTCTGAAGAGAAATAATGTTCTGTCTCTGTAATGAACAAAATTTCTCTCTGATCTAGTCCTCACCCTAGATACCCATTTCCCACATACCTAACCTTATACTTCCTATCACCTTTCCATGTGCTCTCCACCATTCATTTCAGGTGTAACACCTTTGCATTCTATTTGGCAGCCACCCCTTCTCCAGCCTCCACTCAGAGTTTATTCTACAGGTGAGTCAGGGAAGGGGGGGTAGCCTTGATGATGGTGTTATATGACCATATAAAAGTTAAAAAGATTTAGTGTTGTCTTCCACAGCAATCAGGACTTCTGTCACTCTTCCCTCCTTCCTCCTTTCAGGGCCTCTCCTTCCTCTTCCCACACCCCCGGCTTCAATGTCTTCAGTCTTCAAACCCCCATGGCGAGACTAAGTCAGAGTGCTAATAATACTGGGCAGCCACAGGAAGCTCCATACTTCAACCTCAGCATCTTTCCTGGTGAGGAAAGAGTTCCTCTTCAGCTAATACACATTTATTCCATATTCTTTTCCTGCAGTAACACAGTACTATTCATCACAACATGCTGTAATCCTCTGTAGCACAAGTCGGTACAACAATAATGACTTGTTACATATACTGTACGTAACTGTATGATTTGGTTGTGATCTAGCTTCCTGTATGAACTTGATCATAATGATCTGTAAATAACAACAGTGTACCATCTAAGGCCCAAGGGCTACATATGAATCCCAAAGCACTGGATTTAACTTGAGTGATTCCCAAAGTTGTCACAGAACTGTAATGTTTAAGGTAACAAAAGGGGAACCATAAATATACAAGGAATAATCCCATTAACTGTATTTTCTTTTAAATAAAAGTAAAGCTTATTTATTTTGTGTCCTAACCTCCCTCACTTATTTGTCCTAGTTCTCTTTTCTTTAGGCACATGGCTCTCAACACTCCTGCCCCCTCCATAGTATATTGTGCAAATTTAAACCCTGGCATTGATTATGTATTCCAGAATGGTTAGACACACAAAGGCTTAGCATGAAATCCAAATCCAGAAATTGACTAAGGTGTTAGGATAACCCTTGGATTCCTACATGATTTACTCTCTAATGCTCAGTTTCCTATTGCTTTTGTTTTACAGATCCGACAGGTGTTCCTGTGCCAGACCACCGCAACCCTGAAAGGCTGCGCAACATACAGGTAAAAGACAGATTGTAGACAGGGAGTACAGACTAAGGAAAAGCTTCATCTGAGACGTTTCAATTCCTTTTCTTTTTCTGTCATTCTCAGCTGGGATTCACACCTCACTCTACACCATCTTTTCCCCACAGGTAAGTGGGACACACTTGGATTTTTCATTTTCTCCCTTTCACATGCTACATAACAGAGCTTTGTGAAAGACCATGAATATAATTCACATCCAGGTGAAAGTATGGTCTCCCCCCTCCCCTGACTGGCTCTAACCTTTCTGGAAGTTTTTAGTTTTCATCACCCTTGCCAAAAACAGTAAGATGCAATAATATTGAAAATGTTGCTGTTAAAACAAATGCTAAATTGGGCTGTTTTGCCGATTTCATAAAGTCTCAGCTTTCCTTTTGAGAAGCCTTAATGGCATCATCCAAAGAAACAAAGTCCCAATTTTTCATTCTTTATGTCTTCTTCTAAACTAAAATTGTAGCATGTTAGAAATGCAAATCATAATCAGAAGTTAGAATATACTTTTGTTGAACAAAACTAAACAGTGATCAGAGCTTAATACAGTACTAAACGGGGAAGACGGGCTCCATTCAACTAGCTAATTGTTCTTTTTCCCAGGTATTCATCCATCAGCCAAGTCCACCAGCAATAATGGGGATGACCAAGGCAACTCTTCTCTTAAACATCATTGTAGCGGCTAAGATAGATTCTTCTGTCCATACTTTTTATAGTATAAATCCTTTGAATACTTGAGCCTGGTTAAAAAGCAATCCATTAGTAACTGAGTGGTGCCATTAGGGGACATTGTTTTGATTATTAAGATTCTATTTTAATGTTTTTTTGTTACTTGAGGTAAGCCACTCAGAGTTGTTTGAAGCTGACTGTTATACAAACCATAGTAAATAAATAAATATATAAATAAAATTCTTAATTATACAACACAAAATATGTTTATGGTATTTAGTATATGTGACATTATTTTAAAATCCCTCTAAAGTCTTTGTTTGAGGAAAATGGTTAAAACTGTAGCTAGTGAACTTGGCTGTAGCATTATTGATACACAGTGTTTTAACTTTCAGTTATAACACATTAAGTAACCTGTGGGTCCTAGTTCCAATCTTACTTTGTGACTAGGTTTATTTGCTAAGAAGAACATACATTACGTTTTATGTTTTCTGAGCTAAAATGCATTGTGTAACTCCAAGATGAAATATTCAAACAATTTGATCCAGGTTGCACATAATATAAGATTATTTTATTTGCAACCAAGTTTGCTTCCCAGACTGAAACATAACAGGTAAACCTTAAAAAAGGCTATTCTTAGAAAGAGGAAAAAGACAGATATAATTTACTGAACATAATTATCTATTAATTCATGGCCATTTATTGAGTAATCAATCCACAAATCAGATTGTTCCACTTAGCTCCATTTTGGACAAGTCTGTGAACTTTCCACTAAGTGCAGTACAGTCCACACACCACCTTCTCTTTATCTAAGGTTGATTAGCTTATTTCAGTACTTTTAGATTCTCCTGCCTGGAGAGGCAGATGCTATTTTTGTAGAGAGTCTATTTAAAAAATTGAAAATGAGATTTAATAAATAGAATTTTTAAAATACAGATTATTAATCTCCCTCTGTCTAGTCTTCTACCTCTTCATACTTTCACAAACCTCCAAATTCATCTTTACCTTCATCACTTTCAAATTAGTATCAAAAGCTATTTTCAGAACGTATGGGTTTATCTTCCCCTCAATCTCGGGATAATGACAGTTTGACAAATGAAATGAAGATACCAAGCAATCAGCAGTGTTTTCCAATATTTGCAATTCTTTCGCAAGAGCCCACCCTTTTTATCTTACTTTATCTCTAAATGGCATTCAGTCCACTACATCAACCAACTAGTACAGAACAGATATATGACCTGAAAGGAAGAAACTGGATGGCAGGGAAAGCTGGTGAATCAAGGCACTAATGGAACAAGGAAAAGATAGCAGAACAACCAAGAAAAATGATGTGAAAGTCACATGATAAGGAAGATGTACCAAAAATGATTTTTTAAAAAAGGAAACAGAGAATGAAAATGGAAGATAAGTGACAAAATATTAATTTGAATAAACATCTACAATCACCATCTTAAGTACCAGTCTAGCAACTGACATTTTAAGTCCCAACATATCTGGAAGGCATGAAAACAGGAAAAAGCCTTAGTCTGTCTTCTACACTTCTTTGATGTCAAAGAACTGGCTTATTAAACAAAACACAAGCATTGACAAGCAAATAATTGCTTAAACTGTTCCTTCACTCAGGAGAATAAAATATAGTTGTTGTATGAACTTAGACTAGTCAAATATTATGTATGACTTTCATGAAATTTGAAAGAGGGGTTGCCTGGAAAGGGCCAAATCTTGGCAACTCTTGTAATGAATGATCCGACTTCAAATCTAGAAGGAAGAATAAAAATAAATAAATGAATTGGAACAAACAGAATCAAGACAGGTGCATCCAAGAGTAAGGATGTTTGCATTCCAAGCCTCATTATAATGAGAAGAAATACAAATTTATAGTTGGGCAGTGCTGGGCTCTAGGGTTTAAGTGACAGTGGTCTAAACCACAAATTTATAATTAATGAGAAAGAAAAATGCAATATGATTCTAGAGGAAACGAATATGAAATCAAGAAATGCAATTAACTGATGAAAGTTTTATCAAAGAAATTATTTGAAACCCAGCAGATTACTGAAGGGTAATTCAGTATTATGGCCACTCACGTCTAAAGGGTTGGAAGCCCCATTTCTAATACCACCTTGATTCCGACTTGATAAGCACTGAATGAAAATAGAACAATTTTTGCATTTAAATTCAGAGGCTCAATGGAAAAAAAAAACAAGATTCTAGAACATAAAGGGTGTGGGGGCACTGCTAACAGCAGGAAATTGTTGGAGTGGAAACCTTGCTCACAAGATTTACTATTTCTCATTGATCCTTCCACATGCTCACTGGAGAAGTCCAAAGTCGCCAGCATCCACACTAAAGCTCTAAGCAGTCCAGTCTTCCTCATCCTCATCCTCATCTTCAACATCCTCATCTTCTTCATAATAGTCTTCATCTTCCACCTTTATCATTGCTGCAGCCACCTCCTCATCTACTTCATCCTCATCTCCCAAACACACTTCTACCTCGCAGGGGGCTGGCAAATGTGAGTGAAACCACTTCAGCACTTGCTCCGCTCCCATTCCTGATTTGTGGCAGAGCACTGGCAAGTCGTTCTCCTGCAACTGCACGTGCGTGGCCCAATAGTGTTCCAGCGGGCTCGTATCTGGATGGTTTGTACACAGCTGATGAGGAGGCCCTGAGGAAGCAGGCTCTGGACTCTGCCCCGCATTGTCCCGAAACCATTTCAGCTGGCCATGTTTCAGGGCGTAACGCGTGTCTCCAAACCACTGGATGATTTCTGCTCGTGGTAGCCCAGTTATCTTCTCCAGCTGATGATAATCCTCTCTCCTGGCCCACTGCTGATGGAGGAAGAAGGACTTTAATACATCCAGCTGTTCTTTTGTCTTCCGCCTAGGTTTCCGTAAAACATCTGGCAGAGAAGCTGAAGCATGCTGGTCACCAACAGAGTACTGATGGTTCTGTCGGTTGCTTGAGTTAGCAATGCCGGCTGCCACTTTAGAGGAGGAGGGGGCAACTTTAATGGAAGAACCCAGCGGAAGAATCATTGGGTGAGGCCCACCATTAACTGCAGGCGTGATGGACTCAACTTGCGGTCGGGACGCTGCGGGGAGGCTCCATGCCATAGTATGGGAATTCTGGTCCCGGCTGGTAGTTGTGATGGGTGGATAAGCACCAGAAAGAGTGTCTTTGGTATTCTGAAAATTCACAATGATCCCTGAAGGTTCACAATTTTCCTGAGGTTTCTTATGGTGGGATGAGGCATTTTCCTTCAATTTCCAAATGTCCTGAGCGATCCTCCCAAGTTCCCTTGCTCCTTGAGCTGCGTTACAATGATTTAAGGAAGTTACAGAAGATTGCTGGTTCTCTGGATATTTACTGGAGTAGTGCAGAGAGTGGGGAGCCAGCTGGTGGTACGATGGGCTTTTACAAGTCTGGTGCCAGGAGTCACTCTCATTCCCAGTAAGCAGGCAACTGAAGTGAAGCTGGTCCTGGTGGTAGATGAGACGAGCACGAGTCTCTTCGATCTCCTCGGCGCTCCAGCTGATGCCACAGCGCAGCCGCTGTGCCATGAACCAAGCCTTAACCTTCTCCATGTGCAGGCCGTGACGCAAGCAGAGCAGAGCCAGGTCAGAAAGGCTGGGATATGGGAAGTAGCTGAAGGTTTGCAGCAGGTGCTGGTTGCCATCCAGGTCACTGGTCTGGGCTGCCTGGGTCCACACCAGCTGGAGGTCCTCAGAGATGGGCGGCAAGCAGATCAAGCCTGGGGGTGAGCCAAGGCAGCCAGAGGCGTCTTTATTGGGGGCCATGACTGCCGCAATCGAGAAGTCCTCTCTCTTTGGGAATCAGCTTCGGCTTTTCAGAAGAGCTGGAGCACAGGGAAGGGGAAAGAAAAGGGACAGAACCAAAAATACATAAATTGCAAGAGAAAACCTCAAAAGAGGCAGTGGGTACAGTGGTATGTAAATGAGGCAAGGATAAAGCAAAGGGGAGAGCACAGGGGAAAGGCGAGCGCATTGTGTTGGAGAGACAGATACTGTACATTAGTACCTCGGATCCATTTCTCTCTCTGGTAACAACCCGGCATCCGGGCACTGCAACTTCAGTCCGCAGGTTACAGCTCACGTGACTGAGTGCTCTTGTACGGAAAATAGACCCCGCGCCCAGCAAACTATTGTTGGTCAGAGAGAGGACCTCTCGTCTAGTCTCAGCTTTCTATGGGCTGGACTTGGAGGGAGGGAGGCACGGAAGCATCCAGTCACGCGGATCTCTTTTATTGCCCAGAGTGGCCCCATCCAGACCCTGGTTTGGCTCCTCGGGATCGCAGACTGCTTAGTTCTCTGCATCAACAGAGCCTCCTCTCTGGACAGCGCATTTCCTGATTATTTTGGTCTGATTCAGATGTAAGTATGCCGGACTGGAAAGCCATTTGCTGCTACCCTTTTTCCTCTTCCCTCATGTGGATTTGCAACTGATGTATCATAACTTACTTAACCGAGAATCTCCCATTTCACCTGAACTGGGAAACTGTGATTTAACTTCTGCTCATTAACTAGAATATATTATCCTCATCGTATCAGGTTTCTGGACAGAAAAATATTTCTGCGCACCTGCAGTGTTAACATAGCACCTGAGATTTTGCATTGCCCTGAGCCAAAATGTGATGTGTTTGGCTTCGGCTTAGCACAACATCTGAAACGTTCAATGTAGTTTGTAAACTATGGCTTGCAACTGCGGTTTACCGAACTTTGGTTAATCAAGCTATAGCTTGGTATGTGTGTGAAGTAGGCCTTATGTCAATTCTGTAATACCACAGGGTGTAAAAGTGTTCAGTCAAGTTCTGGTTTATTATTATTATTCATATTCACAAGCACACAAATTCCATTTGCTAAAGCCAACCCCACCCGCCTACTGGCATGCCTTACGCATTCTCTGGAATCTGTTGAAGCTTTTTAAGTGGAAAGCCTGTTTGGAGGAATTGACGGTATTTCAAAGTACAATAATTTATATAACCCAGGAACTTAAACCTGGAGAGATAATAAATCGAAACAAAATGCAGTACCAAACACATTGCGCTAATCAGACTGAAAAGCCAATTTCACTTTAATAGTCATGGAAAACAGATGGCTTTAACTTGGTAAACAGATAATATGGAAATAATGGAGCAATTAGTGCCAGTTTAAACGACAGGAGAAAATTAGATGCCTGAGGTCAAAATTCATGGGAAACCGCTCCCTCGCAGCTCCCCCAAAGTCCATCCGCTTCTTAGCAAGTTCTGCAACTAACGATATAATGAGTCTTGCTCAGCCACGCAACAGGAGGAGCAAGCGTTTGTTTAAGTGTGTGTGCGTGCGTGCGCGTAAACTACACCGAACCAGTCTCTGGAATGACAACAAATGTAAACCCCTCCAAGCCCCCTTGTTTCCCAGCCTCACGTCCCAAGGCGCCCCCAGTAACCCCTTCCGTTGTCAGTCCCCTGCTCCGACACTTCCTCGCCGGCCTTCCCTTCCCTTCCCTTCCCGCCACCCGCCCCCTTCTTAGAATCCCCTTCGCTCCCAGCCCTGAATTCTGTCAGCTATACTTACTTTTTTCCCTCCCACTTCAGGACTTTCCTTCCTTCTTTCTCTTTCCTATTCCCTGCAAGGCACGCTGGGAAACAGAAGGCGGAGTTCCTCACGCCAAGGGAAACTGGCTCTTTAAGTGGGGGGGGGGGCGCAGGGACCTAGGTGGGGGCTCCTAACGCCGGCTTCTTCAGGGTGTCTATTATTTTTCCCCCTCCACCTTTTGCTTCTTCGGTTCGCCTCCCTTTAAATCCTCCCCAACTCTTTAGAAAAGCAGTCATAGCCTAACATAAAACATGAGATGCCTGCAAAGATGTAAAGCTGCCTCCTGCGTTTTTCACGGGGAAGTGGAGGAGTGACAAACACAGTAGAAGGAATGGAGGCTCTTTCCACCGCAGCGCATAACCCAGTTAACCAGCAGTTATTTGTTTGCCTCTTAGCGCAAATCCCACCTCTGGGGAAAGTCCCCCTCCACTCTCAGTCCAGCTGCAGAGGAGACCCTCTGTAAAATGGGGATAACTGTGCAGCAGCTACTTCACAGGGTAGCTGGGAAGGCAAACAGGATAGAGACCAGGCGATCCTTGATGTGTAAAGTTGGTGCCTGGCATGAGAAGTTAGCATCCATCCAGACACTTCCTTTCACGGGTTTCCTAATCCCAGATCAGTGGTGGCAAGAGAAAGATGCTGTGTTCTGCAGGCCGCTGCACGGGACTGACTGAGAAGCGAGTGTAAGATTGCAGACGTGTCCAGCTTTTGTGAGGTTCTTTCAAAAGAGGAGGAAACCCAGTTCTCCTCAGGGCCCAAGAGAAAGTGTCTGCGCATACTCCGCCAGGGGCACAAGACCTACTTCCCAACAGCTCTCCCCTTAAACAGCTGCGCATTCCCCAATCCCATTTGCTCCTCATCTCCGACTCTCCATCCCACCTCTGTGCCATCCTACAATACGCCCCCTCTGTTGTGGGGCAAATCCTGCCCTCGGGCCCATGTTCCAGCCTTGCTTGTGGCTTCAGGCACTGTCCCCCCAAATCCAGAGGTGCCTTCTACCCAGCGCTTCTCCTTTCTCCGTGCCACCTCCCCGGGTGGGGCTTTCCTCCCCCCCCCCCATTCTACCAAAACAAGAACTCTGCATGGGGAAACAAACTGGTACGGGCCTTGCTGGTGACCTGACACTTATGGGACTAGCCCTCAGTGAGGACTACCACGGTCTGTGTAGGGGAATCGGCATTTTAATCACAAAACACTCGCTCAAAGCTATGTTGTCCCAGGGAGACGGAACCTGTTGCAGCGAACCTCGCGCGCCTGTTAAAACTGATTCCCTTCGCGAGACAAACGCTTCTGTCCCCCTCCTCCCAGAGCCGGATCTCTCCCTGCCCCGCAGCTCACCTGCCCCCCTCTGTGTGACCGCCGGCAGCCCCCACCCCCAACTGCTTTCCTCGCAACCGCCCCCTCCCCCGGTGGCTCTCCCCACCACACCTTCTCTAAGAAGAGAAAGCGAGGCAGGGACCCTCCCGGCTGGAGGTCCTAACGCTGCCCCTCCGCTCTTCCTTTGGAGCCCCCCCCGCGGCCTTGCCCTCCCCCTCTCCCCTGCCATCTCTTTGTCCACCCCACCCACGCTGTTAGGAAAAGGACCCATTTTCCACCGCCTCTCTTCCGCCTCGGCTCACCCACTTTCTCAAAGCTTCTCCCTTAGCCTCCCAGCCCGGAACTTCCCTTTCGCAAAGACGCAGTCGTGCGAGGCGCAAAGTGACTGCGAAGCAAACCCACCCCCACCACAACAGATTATCGTTCTCCTCCTTCCCGGCAGCGGGAGACAAATTTGGGGACGAGGGAGCGCCCGGTAACAAAGACGGGAGCCGTAGCGCCCGCGTCTCTCTCTGACCCAAACAATAACGTGGTAGGAAGGGGAGCAGGCAGGAATCCTGCTGCCGTATTGTTGGGAGGCGCGGGCAGGGAACGGCGGCGGGAAGAGGGAGCCAAGGGGGAGGCCAGGGGAAGGAGGGAAGCCGCGGCGGGCGAGGGCGGAAGGGGGGAAGGAGCGGAGCGCAGCCGGGAAACAAAGCAGCAGCGGGAGCCGCGCAGGGGCAAGGCTGGAGGAGAAGCTGGGCCGTCGCGGGAAGGGGAGGCGCCGGCGGCCCGGCCCGGCCCCGGCCACTCACCCGCTCGGCCGCGCTCCGGCTCTCCGCCTGGCGAGGGGGCGCTCGCTGCTGCCCGGGCGCTAGAGAGGTTGGGCTGACCGGCGGTGCGGCCACGGACCTGCCATTGGCTGGAGGAGCCCGGAGTCCTCGGGGGAGGAGGCTGCCCGCCAGGCTCCCGGGGGCTCTGCGGCGCCGCCGGCGAGGGGAGGCTCCAGCTCCGGATGGTTTCCCACTCTGCACGTGCTCAGAGGCCTCCCTCCGCTCATTGTGGCTTCACGCGTTCCGGAACGTTCGGGGGTGGGGGGGGAGAGCGGCGTCCGAGTTGGAGGCTCTGCCGTAAAGCGCCCGGATGGTCAGCTTGGTGGGGTGGGAAAGGAGGACCGGGGCGAGGCGGCGCTGCCTGCTGCTTTCTTAGCCCGTTCTCTACAGCTGTGGCTTCCCGGTGGCGCAGGGCCAAGCTAAAGCGGGTTGGGGAGCTCGGGGGTCCGTGGGTTGTCAGAACGCAGCCACTGTTTCAGCCTTTTGCGTGAAGCAGGTCTCTGCGGTAAGCTAGAATCTGACTAACTTGTTGGAGACGCGAACCCAGGACCCGCGCTGTATTAACTCTCCTACTTCATCGTAGCAGCTTTTCTCCTTCGCCTTAGTCCAAATTCTCACACATCCCCCAAGCCATGGTTTGCTGAGCAAGCCCCCATTGTTTGGGTTCAGATACCCTCAGCCATGGTAGACAAACTCCAATAGCAGGTAGACTCGCATACGCTCTCATTTTAATCATGGGTTGGTTTGTGCTTTTTCTGAATCCAGTTTATCAGCATGGAAAGGCATTTTACACATGCTCAGGGGCTCAGTTGAAAAGAATTGTACATATGTACAGCAGTGAAACCAAGGGGCATGTGATGGCGAAGCTTGGCTCTGATTAAATCTTGCTACCTTCTCACTCCTTGGGGAAAGGGCCATTTCCCTTGGTAGGGTATCTCACACCCACTTGGGAAAATATCTTCTGTGGTTCTGTGGACCAAGGTTTTCAAACTAGGTTTACAGCTGTAGGTATTTTTGCAGTGAAACAAGGTGATCTTGGGAGAATCTCTGACCTCATAGTTGTCAGCTTCAGCACCAACCAAGCAGAAAAGGCCAGTCAAGGCACACTAACTAACATTGGGAGAGCAAGCCAAGGATTGTTTCAAAATCTCCTTTGAATCTAGAACTTAGTGTTTCTGCAACCACTATGAGTCTAGAAAATCAGAGATTTGTGAGCAAAAACATCCATGCAACATGTGCACCTAGTAGCTTTCAGCCATTGTCTCCTGTTCCTCCATCAACAGTAGGGGAGTCTCCATCTGTGGGGGAGTCAAAAAAAGTCAAGCTGGCACCTTCTACTCCCCCCCTGGGCACCTTTGCCATTAAGTTCCTTTTAACTATTGGGCTATGACAACACCACGTGAGTCAGGTTCACACAACTCGCTAAATCCAGAAACACAACTGGGTTTATATACAATGCCCTAAACAACTCAGGTTTACCAGCAGGATAGCCTGGGTCACCCAGTAGGCTGAACCACAAACTGCCTAGCCCTCATTTTAACTGAGTCTAGCAAAGCACGAACCTATCCATGTTCGGCATATGGCAGATCCTTGATCTTCGTGACAGACCGTGTATAGCATCTGGCCTAAAATTTGTGCCTCCAATACTTTCAGACAAGCCTGTGTTCCCCACATTTTTCTTTATTACTACCAAGTGCTACAAAGAGATATTCATCATTAAAAGGGGGGATCTGAGAATTTGTGCACAAGGCTATGAAGCAGGAGATCGAAGCCGATTTCAGCAAAACTGGGCAGGTGGTGGAGGGGTAGGAAGGAAAAATGTCCAAGGCGAGGTGCCCCGGACAGAGGGAGCTCCAGCTGCAGAGCAAAGGGCTGGGTTGGGCTCATCTGTGCCACCAAAGGGTCCATTAACTCATGCTCTCTGCTGAAAATGGCTGGGCTTGGCAGGGAAAGACCACCAGAGTAGGAAGCAAGAAAGCCTGCGTGCAGTTTGCAGGCAGCTGTGTAGAAAAATGAAGGTGGGTGGGGTGCCCCATGCCAGGGAGCGAGAAGCCAGCTGCTCAGTCCCGGCAGTTGGAGCAATTGGCATGGGCACCTCCGTAGCCCTGGCAGTCAGGCCCCAGACATTGGCAACAGGCGCTGTGGAACCAGCGGTAGCGCCAGGCTCCCACCGACTGGCAGGCTGTGCGGCACCGGCTCATGGACAGACAGTCATTGAAGTATATGGATTGGCAAGCTGGCACTGTAGCATTGGGGACCTTGGTGGCGGCGTCGGTGTCTGGGAGTGCCAAGTCTGCCAATGAGAAGGAGAAAGGTTTGTCATTGTCAGCTGGCTGGTGTCCCTGCTGCCACCTCCCATTTTTGCAAGCATTCCTCTTCCCCCCTTCACGATCCCCCTCTTCTATTGGGCAGTGTGGATCAGAGGCCACAGGCAGCAGCTGATGCTGGTGAGCAGCGGCAGAGGGAGGCCCCCCAGCCAATCCTTCAGCCATTCCCCTTAGAGGGCCTTGGGAATTTGTGAGCAGGTGCTACAGTATCATGTCAAGATTACTAATAACAGCAATCATAGCAAATAACAGGGCAGCAAATGATAAGATGTAGGTCACCTTGAAAGAAATCTAACAATCAAAAGCAGTTTTCTCAAACTTGCTGGCTGGGGAATTCTGGGAGTTGAAGTCCACGCATCTTAAAGTTGCCAAGTTTGAGAACACTGATCTAAAGCTTTTGTTGGACCATAGAAATGGCAGGTAGCACCACCTAATGGCCCTGGCCATCTGAATCAGCTAAGGGCAGGTAGACCTTTTTACTACTTGAATGGGAGACCACTAGGAGATCCTACAGTTTTAAAGCTAGACAGGGAGGTTGAGAAAACATCCCAGGTTGCTGCTTCTACGCAGACATATCAATGGAAGTCTCAGGGCTTGAGAGTGATTCAAGGGAATCTATATTTAGCTATACATTAGTTTGGTATCAATCAGACCAATGCATTTTATAATTTAAAAAATTATAAATTAATTTTAATAAATTTTAAAATGTTATTAAACTATTATAATTTTTAAAAAGAACATAAAATGAAAGCCAACATTGAATAGCATGCTGGGCCATGCTTCAAAAAATGGGTGGAACCAGGACAAAAATCTGATCTAATGAAATTTAAATATGGCTACATTAAGTACAGTGGGAAACAGCACTTTGGCTGAGCTTGGAAGGAGGGTTAGACCAGAATAAGTACTTGGAAGGGAGACTACAAGGAAATCCCAAGGCTGTTGGTTAGATGGGAAATGTTTAAAAAATTGCAGGAGGAGGAAAAAATGCAAATCACTTTTATGCTGTTGAAAAGAAGTCAGTGGCCATGGCTGTGAAGCCATCAGAAGCTCACTTGACTTGAAGGAGGCTAGTTCTACTCAATATGACTGCTCCTGCTTATTTAACATAATTTCACCCTTTGAGCGCATTAAACACTGCAACTTTTGGGTGGCCTGGGGGTTGATGCAGAGCTTTCAAGGAGCACATAAAGCTAAGGATCGGGACTCTGCACACCTTGAAGGTACATCAAGGGCACCTTTGTCCATATCTGATGCCAAACCCAGAACTGTGATCCATCCTGGACGTCCTGGGGAATTTAAATGCCTCTTCCCTAAGTTTGTTGACTGGGAGAGACTGGAATGGATTCCTTCCTGGAGGGTTCCTTGTCTCCTAGACCGGGGGAAATCGGAGGTGATCCCTGCCCCTCGGGGCATACCTGTATGTGGTCCCAGCAGAAGATGTCCGGTCTCCACGTGGTTTTGCCGCAGTTCCTCTTCTAGTGGCAGAGTAACGATGCTCCAGCCCAGGGCAGGGTGGTTGTTGGAGAGGGCCAGGAGTGCCCGGAAAAGGGAGGGCACCGGGGACACCAAGTTGTGCATGGAACTTCGCTGGGCAGGGCGGGGAGCGGACGAGATGCGGCCATCGCACAGGCCTTGAGATGGAAAATTTAAGTCAGAATCCAGCCCTGAGCCAGAAACATTTTAGGCCTAGGACAGACCCAGGTGTAGCCTCTCCCTTGTTTAGCAAGGGGACTCTCTGCAAAGCCATGCTGGCTGGGGAATTTGGGAGCTGAAGTCCACCCATCTTCAAGTTGCTGAGGTTAAGGAACCCTGTGGAAAGCCACATTTTTTAACGTGCTCTTTCAAAGACTGATAATAAATGCAGACATGGGTACTGTATCCAAGAGCCTCTGAGTCAGCATTACAGCCAGGGAAGTCAACTGACATAACTTGATACCCCGAATTTGAAAAAAAAAAATCAAGTGAAGGACAACCACAAGGAAACAACAAAGAAAAAAGGTCACTTGAATTATTCCTTGCCAGCAGCAGCAGCAGCAGACCTCAGCTGGTCTGTTCTCAGCTGGCAATTGCCGATTGCCAGCAAAAAACAAACCAGCCGGACAGGCTGGCCTGTCTTTTGCTGGCAAGTGAGGAACTGATATGCTTTCACAGCATCTAAGCCTGTGCAGTGATGACCCTACCCAAGCCCCGTGTCACAGCGGTGTCACAAGAGGAGGACTTCGCCATCTCTTTTTCTGCTTTAACTGGAGACACCCCTGCTTGGAGCCGCAGGATTAAATTTAAGAATCTCTGTTCCCAAAGCAGATAATTGGCCTTGGATCACAACACATTTCCTGCTCCAATCCCTGTTTAAAAGAGAGCTAAACTTCTGGAAACTTGTATCTTCTTGCTTCCTCAGGTCTTGTAATGGTATGTGGGAAAGACTTTGGGAGACGGGGCAAAGAGATGCTGCCAAGGGAATGGGACCCTCCCTAGTTTCTTGGGCTGTAAAGGAGACAGCGGGAGAACTGACTGTGAGATTTGCAAGATTTTGTTAACGTTGCTTTACAATAAAGTAGAATTGGTTTATCTGGTCATGTTTTCTGTCTGGACTACCTGGTAAGGCTGACCTCAATCTTAAAGTCAGTTCTCCCTCTGTCTCCTTTATAGCCGAGAAACCAGGGAGGGTCCCTCTGAGCCCCTTGCCCCTCCCACTATGCACCTGCGGGCTAAGCTGTCTCTTATCTGACCCTTCCCTAGGCAGCGTCTCTCTGCCCCATCTCCCAAGGTCTTTCCCACATACCGTTACAGGTCTAGGACAGTTTTTTTGAGCCTGAGGGTGCTCGCAAATCCAAACACATCAGGAAGATGGGTGGAAGTCTGAGAAAACATGGCAGGAATTCCCACGATTCCTTCATCCCGCCTCGTCGATGTCTCGGCGGCCCTTTCCATCCAGCTGGGGAATAACCTCACCTACACAGTCGCAGCAGGGCTCCCAGAGCTTGGCCAGGCAGAAAGCGCATTCCCCACAGCAACGGGTACGGTTGGCTTTGCACTGGCACATTTCCTGCCGAGAGAGGTCACAGGGGTGTCGGTTACAGCAACGGCAGCTTTCTTCCGAGAGGAATTCGTGCTGCTGCGCGCGCATCACTCGTGCCCAAAAAACGGGTCACAAAAAAGAAGACTGAAATACAGGTAGGTCGCGATTAGTGCAGGTTTGAATCATGCAATATTCGGTTTTGTGCAAATTGGTACCAGTCACATTTAATGTGACCCAAAATTCAGTTAAGGCTAACGTGCACAACTGGGGCTAGCGCATGTGCAATTGCTGGGGTTTCAGATGCTGCTAACCTTTGTGTGTGCAAAATGAAGAAAAAGAAGATTCAAAGGAAAACAGCACAGTTTAACACTGCCAGTTTGTTAATGGTAAATTTAAATTATGTTTTTTATCCTTTAATATTAATCACTAATATACATAGAAAACGGTGTTTAAAATTTTTCATTGCCTGTTTCTGTCAAGCTGGAGGAATTGCCATATTTTCCACAGAAATATCAGTCCGAATAGTGCAAATTCGAATGATTTCATGAGATTCATTAACCGCGCTAACCGAGACCTACCCGCAAGTCACATTTGGGGTTGTTTAAGAATCTCTGAAAGATTTTTTGTTTTTTGCCGTAAACATAAAACCTGAGAGCTTTTGCTGATATTTATTAGGATTCACGATGCCCAAAGATCTCTTGAAGCCATCTTGCTTGTAATTTGCATCCAGTTTCTAGAAAAGAGGGGATCTGCCCCAGTCACCCCCAAACTCTCTCGGGGATGGGTTGACGTGCTTGTGGGTCATACAGAAACACTTAATACGGATCAGGAAATAGGGAAATATTAAAAGCTGGAGAGTGGGGATTCTCTTTCCAGGAGAGGAGGTTGCCCGCTGCCCCTCTGCATGATACTCCGACCCAACCTCACCCCATGCTATTGACAGGAAATACTGCATTTTCTCTGCCTCGTGTGTGTTCGGAGCCCTGTCACTTCCAGTACAGAGGTAGCAAGTTCACCAACGAAGAATAATTATTACTCATCTGTTTCCCAAATCTTAAACATCCACGCCGAGATCACGGCCCTGGCGTGGCCTTCGCAGCGCCTCACCTGTAGCAAACACTTACTGACGTCACTGGCACAAAGTGCTTTATTGCACCTCATAGCAGGGGCGCCCACTGCCCACCCGGCTGCCACGAAAAGCAAAGCCGCGCACCAGGGCATGGCTTCCAGAGGCACCTGGAAGTGGAGGGAAAACAAACCAGAGTGGGTACCGAATGCCGCTCGGTTGCAAAGGCTGCCAAATTTAGCCAGCTGCAAAGGCTTCTACTCTCCTGCTGGCACAGGGATGCCCTTTAAAAAAATCATCCATGGCACCAGGAAAAAGTCACCCTTTTGCTAACTGGAGGATTTTCCTCTCTGTGGCAGGGTTTCCCAACCAGGTCAACTCTAAGATGGGTGGACTTCAACTCCCAGAATCCCCCAGCCAGCATGGCTGGCTGGGGGATTCTGGGAGTTGAAGTCCACCCATCTTAGAGTTGGCCAGGTTGGAAAACCCTGCTTTATTGCATGCAAAAAGAGTCTTTTTAAACATCCCTTTCCTTCTAGAACAGAGAGTGGGTGGGTGCGTGGGTCTCCCTTTCATTCTAAATGGGTCTCTGGCCTGGGGAGGAAAGATTTTCCAAATGGGGGCCAATCAGCCCTGTTATCAACAAAAGAATCTTGTAACACTGTAAAGAGGCGCATGATGGTGTACTGTAACCCTGTGCAATAAAATACATATTTTAGCCATCGGAAGCCTCTGTGATTCACTTTTTCACCTTGTCTCTTTCTTTAAAACTTTCCTTTCTTTTCCTCTCCCCCCCCCCCCCCCCGCTTTCGTTTCTCTCTTCCCCCTTTCCTTTCCACACCTGGCCTTTTCTAAGCCCGGATTTTGGGGGAGGGGGATTATTCATCTGATGTTAGGTTACACCCCCCGCCCCAAATTCTGCAAACAAAATAGCGGGAGGACTGGGACAAAGAGAGAGAGAGAGAGAGAGCCCCCCCCACCAGAAGAATGGATTGGCCACGTGGGAAAAGACCCCTCCGAAAAATTCGCCATACTTCCCTGAGTTAAATGGGGGGGGGGGTTCAGTTGGAAGAGTTGGGAAAAGCGGGCGCAGACACGAAACCCCCCCCCCCCCCGCCGCCGCCGCCGCCGCCGCTGCTGCTACTCACTTCTGGACGGAAAGATTTTGCCAAGAAGAAAAGTTGCTCTAACGCGGACGGAGTTACCGGGGGAAGCGGGGACTCTGCGGCCGTCTTTTGGGGCGGGGGAGGGGTGACGCTGGGTCGATCCCCCTCCTTTCTCAGGGAGGAGGAGGGGAGAAGGGAGGGTGGCTGGAGGGGCGCGGGAGGGCGGAGGGGGCGAGCGGGGCAGGCCCGGCGCGCGCGGGATGGGGAGGTGGGGGGATCAGGCCTGCTTCTCCCTCCCCAAATCCGGACGATCTCTTGGTGGCAGCAACAATGGGAGCCCGATCTTTTCTCAATTTTATCTTTTTTCTGCAAGGAGGGTCGGGGGTAATCAGGTTCATTAATACCCTCTCCTTTCTCCTCCCTCTCTCCCTCCCTCTTTTCTATCTTCCTTCCTTCCATCCATCCATCCATCCATCCATCCAGCAGCAGCAGCAGCAGCAGCAGCAGCATCCTTTGCTTCCTCTTTTCTTATCCTCTGCTCCACAGTTGCCCCTCTCGCACTGATAAACACACACTTTTCCCTCCAGTGAAGCCTCTGGATTAACCTCCTTGCCCAAGAGGGCAACAACAACCCTGCTGTGCCTGGCAAGCCAAGACCTCCCAGCAGGCGGCCTCCTGGGGCGGGTGGGGGGCGATGCAGGAGCTCCCGGGCAAGAAAACGGAGGTGCCACCGGTTCTGTGGGAAAACACGATTCTCTTGAAATCCCAGTTCTCTTCCAGGTTCTGCCAGGATCCCCTTGATTCGAAGAACTGCAGATCTTTATGCCCAAAAGTTCATTGTATGTGTATGAAATGTGAATTCAGCGCTCTGAGAAATCTCTGAGTTTTCCTTCCATGTTTATTTCTTTAGTTTGAGAGATTATTCATTTTTCCCTTCCTTGTTCACTTATTAACATGAATGAATGAATGAATGAATGAATGAATTGAACTTTCCTTGTTATCTAGGAAACACGAAAAACATAACAGATCAATCCCAATCTCTGTCTTAAATTCACTGCTCACCCAGACACACAAAAATAATCCAATGGTTGGGCTGGTCACCACTTTTATACAGCCTGATAATTACTCAGGGCCTGTTCAGGAATTGGGGTTTTTCTGCGGGTTGGACCATGGTGGGGAAACAGCGAGATCCTCCAAAAGATGAGGCAAACTGGTTCTGTCTTGTGTCTTTGAACACATCTCCAGGGGTTTCCAGCCAGGCAGAGGTTATATACAGTCAGGGGTATCTGTGGGCGTGGGTCAAAAAAGTCAAGATGGCAGTCAGAACCATGCAATTGGGCCCCTATCCCTTTTTACGTACTTTAATCCCATGCTTGTACCCACCATCTTGACTTTTTTGACCCCCCCAGACACCCCCGTAGACAAGTTTGTGTTCCTGAGGACATGAACTTGGAGCCAAAGTCCAGAACTTCACTCAGCAGACAGCAGGAATCATATACATGCAGCAATTTAACCACATCAATTAATTAATACGACTCTAAAAGGAGAGGAAGACAATAAAACCATTAAGGAAAGAATGGAACTTAACCCTGGTGACTTCATGGATAGTCTACGTCATTTTCTTGGCAACAATCTGGAAGCAGTTGGCTGTTTGCCTTTCCCTGGGATATTTTTTCCAACTTTTCAGACTAACCTCATGCCTGAGGATCTCCTAGTGGTCTCCCATCCTAGTCCTAACCCAACTCTGAGCCCAGGCAAGCTGCTGCCACTTGCAGAGACCAAACCGTTAAATCTGAAGCCACAAAAATTACCTACTGCCACCAGCGAGGGGATGCAGATAGAGGCTGATGATTCTTACCAAGCCTTCAGCCTTCACCCTGGTAGATTCGGTGAGTTTCTTTGAATAGGACCTGCGCTGAATTGGAAGCATTTTAAGAAAATACAAAATTGATGACGCTTTGGCTTTCATTTGGTGGGAGTGCCCATTCCTAGGATTCCAAATACTGCCACCCCCCCAAGTGAAGGGGCCCTGTCCTAACTTTTTAAGTTCTACACCAGTGTTTCTTAACCTTGGCAACTTTAAGATGAGTGGACTTCAACTCCCAGAATTCCCCAGCCAGCCATGCATCCGTGAAGCATAGAACAGATTGAAATGCTTGTTCTTTTTCCTCCCACAAATGCCCCGATCTGGAAGCTATGCTAAATGACAGCCTGCCAGTTCTGCAATAGCATTGGGGGACTTTTTCTGTGTCTAAAAAAACATCACATTGAACATGGACCACAATGCCTGGGCGAAAATAAGAAAAACCCCACCCGGAATAACAAGGGTGACTTTCTTTAACCAGCCAGCATAGAAGATGCAAAACAGGATGCAAATGGAAGCGCTCATACATTCCAGGTTTCCTACGCGTTCATGCAAAAAGGGGGGGAAACAGCATGTGCAAATGAGTCCCTTGAAATGGGGCAAGGAAAACAGAAAATGAAGAAAATGCCTGTCCTTCATCCACTCAGATGTCAATCGCTGTCTTCTGTTTCAAACTTCTCGTTCACACACAGAGGGGTCCGGAAGACAAATGTCTGCTAAACTTCAATGCGACCATCAATTGCTTAGCAATGTACAAGCTGTGCCTTTGCAAAAAGCCAGGAGGGCTATTCTCTTGTGCTTCGATCCAACAGTGGCCCCCTCCCCAAAAGGTCCAGGGTATGAATGTTCGGTTATAGGAAGGGAGAGTGGAATTAGATCTAGTTTACCATAAAGTTACTAGAGCCTCTTTCAAGCCCTTGTCCCTGTTGGGACCAAGGACCGATTCCCTGGATCTCGGTTGTCTGCAAGGTCTGAAAGCATTGTGACCCTTTCCCTGCAGACATCTCTGCCCTCGATCTTTTCTAACATGGAAGAGACCCCGTGGGGTGACTTTCGCACTCAACATCCACATGGCGGGCTGGATTTTGGCTGCAAGCAAGTCAGCAAGTCTTGAGAAAGAGGGGGAGCATCTTTGCAACGTTTCCAGGTGATGGCCTCACGTCAGAGGTTGTGTGAAGGGCCTGTTGGGGATCGAGAAAGCTACAGGCAGCGGATTTTGGCTTAGAGAAGGGCATGCTGGGGAATGGGGAGCGAATCCAGATTGTCTGAGCCAATCCTGCTGGGCGGGTGTGCGGGTGCCTGGGTGCCCCTGTGCATGTAGCAACCAAGCCTTCTGCTTTCAAACTCGATGTTCAAACGTTACCATCAGACTTGAGTTCGAGCAAGTCTCCCCATCTTTTCTTCTCTCCTGGAGATGGGGCTTTGCCTACAGAAAGTGTATCCAGCCCGTCTCACAGCAATCTTGAATGGGGCTGGCGGGTTCGTCTTCCTCCGCCACGCAAGGAGGTGGCCGCAGAGAGTAGTTACGCCCCTGGTTGTTGTCCCAGAACTCCTTCCCCCCTACCAGGTAGCAGAGGGCAAACTCGAGCACGACGCCTGCGGATAGCGGGACTGGCAGCGGCAGGCGGAAGGCAAAGCGGTCGGCGTGGTCCCGGTCCCGCCCTGCAGGGGCGGCGTAGGACGCTCGAGCTTCATGCTCCGTGGCCCAAAAGTCCCAGGTGTATCGCACAGAGACCCTTTTCTCGTAGGCCAGGTTGAGCACACGGATAGTGCCGGAAATGCAGGATCCCTCGGCCCGGACTCCCTCCAGCAGCACGCACTGGGCCAGGAGGCGGGGAAGGAAATCAGCCATGCTCAGAGGATCTGGGAACGTTGGTTCCAGCAGGCGAGTCTGCAGGTTCAAAGGTTCCTGAGGAGGTCAAAGAAGAGAACGTGAGGATTAAGAAATGGAGGAGCTGGAGCTTTGTTGCAATATGAGAGGCAGGGTGTGTGCAGGGGAGGGTCAAAAAAGTCAAGATGGTGGCCACAAGCATGTGATCAAAGCCTTGTCCCCAGGATTAGAGCAGTGGTTCTTAAACTGGGGGTCCTTGGGGCACATTCTGGGGGTAACGGAGCCATTTGCAATCGCTCATTTGTGAGTCGAGGATCCTTTCGGGGCTGCGGCTGCTGCTGAGACACTTGTGTAAAAAAGAGTCTGTTTATTTTGAGGGGTAATAGCATTATTGGAAACCAGGATAGGGTAATTGGGTCAAAGAATTTAAGAACCACTGGACTGGAGGGCAATTGGGTTGAGGGGAAAAAAAAAACAATACAGAAAGATAAGGAAGCCGTGGAGGAGAAGATCTTTTAGTGGCCTTGTGGACACATTGGACAGGAAGGGAAAACATAGCAAGGGGTAAAATAATGAAAATAAGTATTAAATGAGAGATGGAAGGAAAAGGAAGGGAGTGCAAAGCAAAGGGGGAAAAAAACAAATTATCAATATCCTGTCTAGGAAGTATAGAACGAGGGAAACTGGAAGAACCAAAGGGGGCTGCAAGGAAAGAGGAGAAGTCAGGAGGGAGCGTAGCGGAAAAGGATTGAGATGGAATGAGGTGATGGGGACCATAAGAGGATATAGATGTAAGGGGGAAAGCTGGAATAATGGGAATCAGCCTACGCTTGAGCAGGAAGCGCAATGGGGTCGAAGCCCACCCGACAAGACCCATGCCTTCTGGCACATTTGTCGGTAAGAGGACGAAGAAAGGTCTGGAAATGATGCAAGAAAGAAAAGGAGAGGAGAAGGAGTCAGGAGAGATAAAAAGGGGGGACAAGGTGGGGAACGAAGGGAGGATGGAGGAGCTCAGAGGCGTCCAATCGGCAGAGGGAGAGAAGGAAGGGAGAAGATGGAGCCCGAGAAAGAGAGAACGTGACGGCCAGTCTTCTTCCCTGGCATCGGCTGGAGTAAAGAAATGAATGGCATATTTCTGTTTGGGGCAGGTTTTCAGGACCTGGGAGCCTCACTTGGGGCAGAGAAAGGGGCATTTTTAAGCTAGTTTGATAGGACAACCATCCTCAAAGCCCAGCAGGACTGATACAGCTTCTTGCTTTCTGTCTTTAGCCAGAGCAGCTGAAGACCCGGGAAGATCTCCGGGGTGTTAGGAGCCGAAAGAGATTGGTCCCTACCATCAACAGTCTCAACAGATCCCCAGATTCCAAAGCGGAGCTAAAAATCAACAGAGAAAATGTTCAGTGGCTAAACCCAGACCTGTGGCTGCTAGCATCTTTACTGATTATTGCTGATCCTCGTCTGTATGGCCTCCGAATCCGTAAAGCCTTTAAACGTTCTTCACGTATTCCTAGAAAATGCTTCCCGTGGCTTTGCTCTTCTTCCTGACTCACAGATCTTTTGCAACAATTCAAGGCCGGGCTTGCAATGCTGAAATGTTGATGTGTTGACGAATGACATTTGTCTTCCTTAGAAGAAATGGACGTTGCGTCCGCAGGGTAAGGCTCCTGACTCAGCTGAAACTTCTGGATTGTGTGTTATTCAGCAGGTTTAAATTTGCTAGCCCTTTTCACATGACTGTTGTTGTCTCTCTCACGGACTAGCCTGGCCCCCGCTGGCAAGGCCACCGCGCCGGGGCTGCAAAAACCAGGACGAACAAAGAGATACAGAGAACTGCAGCCATCTCGTGGATGGCTAGATTTTTGCAGCCTACCTTCTGTTCTACGTTAATTAAAGATTACTCCGACACCGGTAAACTTAACCTGTAAGATTTTACAGGGGTATCTGCAAGGTACGGTCAAAAAGGTGAAGACGGTGGTGCAGTTGAAGTTGTAATGCACATACAAATTGGGGCAGAGCTTCAACCACATCACTGTAGCTACCATCTTGATTTTTCTGACCATCTGCCATGGACACCCCTGTAAGATTATTATCAATCTTTTGCTGACTCAAGATTGGGGAGCAAACTCTAGGTCTGGAGGGGCCAGCCACATGTTCATTCACCCTTTTCAAGCTGTTATCTTCCTATAGCAGGCTTACAACAGCCCCGCCATGTGGCCAATGGAGGCAGCGCCATTTCTGTTGCAGGCATTTTTGACAACCCCAAAACTGGTTAGAAAACGATCCTTGTTTTTCTCGAGGGAACGAACACCCTGTTCTTCTCATTTGCCGGGGAGAAGAAAACTCAGAATGGATTGCATGGCTCTAATTTTTCTTTAAGGTGCACCCAAACCCACCCCGAGATGCTCCTAGGCAGGGCCAACCCTGTTACCTTCAACGGCGGGCAGAATGGCAGACATGGCGCAAAGTGGCTGAGCGAGTCACGCCTCAGCTGGGTCTGGACCCGCTCCGGCACCTGTGGGAGGTCGTTGGGCCAGAACTGCCGCACGCTGATGAGCTCCAGGCCCAGCGAGTCGGCGAAGCGTACTCTCTTGCGGGTCCCAGGACTCCGGCTGCGCGATGCCCCTCTGCTCCTGCCCTGAGCAGGGGCAGAGCGAGTCCGGCGCCTTCCCCTCTTTCTCGGTCCCCCGAAGAGGTGGCGACGTCTCCGGGGCCTCCCCCTTGGCCTGCCCTCGGACTCTGATTCGGAGCCTTCGGTTCCTGAGTCCTCCGCAAGGCTTGGACGGGCCGTGCGGTAATAGGCCCTCTCGTACAGGCCTGCAATATAGCTTAGGTTGCGGGGGATGTTGCTGGGGGTCAGAGGAGAAGGTGGAGCATGGGCCATGGGGGCAAAGTTGCTGACCCCCCCAGGCCCAGCTCAGTTGTACCGTCCAAGTCGACTATGATCTTTCAGTCCCGGTTACCTTCAGGGTGTACGGTCCTTTTTCTCCCCTACCTTGGGGACTCTCCCTTCTCTCACAGTGCTTGGGATCACTGTCCTATCCCTCGTTTTCTCGCCCTCTTGCCCGTCTTCCAATCTCTGGAGCTCCGAGGTCCCCTCGCACCCCTTTATGTCCTCCGATCCCTGCCTCTAGAGCCTTCTTGCTGTACTTCCAGGAGTCTGGAGACTCTACGATCACGCTGCCTTTTCACTGGAATTCACACGGGGGGATAAATGCCGCTGTCTCCCGTCAGCATCCTCTGTTCCCCCGCTGAGTCTTCTGTCTGGTTCCTTTCTAGGAAAAAAAGAAGAGGAAACGAGGGATTGTCCGCACAGGATCTGTTGCTTGGGAGCATTACGATCCGTCCGTCGGGGAACATCCCATCTGTCTGCCTCTGCCCCTTCTATCGCACTGGCTCTCTGAGACTTTCTTCTGCCTTTTGGTTATCCACTTCTGCTGAGCATCCACTTTGTACTGTTGCCGTCTGCAGATGCTCAGCCTCCAGACACCCTTTCTTTTGGTCTATTGATCCCACGGGGGGCTTCTTTCGCTCTTCCCGAGGGCTCCATCACTCGTTTCTGCCTTCCATTTGTCACTCAGCCCTCTCTCTCTGGCTCACTCCATTTATATCTCTTCCGAAGCCTGTCCTGTGCATGGAAAGAAGTATTTTCCTTGATAGCTTGCAAGCTTACTAGCTTATTGAGTGCAGTCCTGCCAAAGGTGACTCAGAAATTACTCTAACCGCTGCTCCTTGAAAACCAGTTTCTGACAGATCGATGCTCTAGCAAGGAGCCTTGCAAGAAATCCCATAATCACACCCAAAATGAGAGATTTGGGAGGGTGGGGAAAAAAGGTCTCTACTAGTAGATTCCTAAAAGCTTTATTATTTCTGGAAAAAGAGCCCCAAGTGCCAGGGACAAAATGTCTCTTTAAAAGGTTTCCGTGCCCAGAAATGTTTCCACAGAGATGAATAATTCAGAAGATCAAATGGAGTTAATGCACTGTCAGAGACAGAAAGGAGAAAACCTCACACCAATCAGGGAAGGGAAGTGAGGCATTGACCAATTTGGAAACAGGAGCTCAGAAATGGGATACTGGAATGGGTGGTCTCCAAGTTGGCAAAAAATATGTAGAGATGAGGGGTAAAGTAGAGATCCTTTTGTGGGTCCCAAAGACTTCCATAATCCCCAATGTCAAGAAGAGGCGTTGGCTTGGCTTGGTGGAGTCATAAACTAGGAGCATCTGTTTACATGTGAATCATCAAGATTTATTTGTCCAGTCATGAATTATGAATCCGGGCACTCTCCATCTTTATCTTTGGAACATCCTCTGAGCTCTTCATCAGGCACAGCATAAAAAGGGTTGAGCTACTCAGTTAAAAAAACTCTTCTCTCCTATGCAAATTGGCAAACTGCCTTGTGTCCACCAAGACTGGGCCCTCAAACCAGAAGGAGAAAGTTCATGGCAACTTCAGAAAGATAACTGAATCCAGTGATTTTGTTCAGTCCATTAAACTCTGGAGAGATACACAGATCCCCTTGGCCACTCTACAATCTATAACTATTGAACTCTCTCTTGTAACAACTCCACTCTTGGCTTAGGTTGATCACAGTGGTCATCTAACTTGCTTAAAGATTAAGCTAGTAGATCACTGAACTTGGGTTGTCAGGCCCACGTGTAATGGAGCGCACAGATCTGCATGTGCACACATTCTCAATTTTAAAAGGTCTGGCATTTGAACCCAGGGCCTCTTCTCTCTTAAGCAAGGCCTATCTACCTATAGTCCTATCAAGCCTGGGTTTTCAATATTGCTTTTCTGTAGGGTCTGTAGACCCTCAATTGCATTCGCGACAAGTCGATCTAGAGAATGTGAGATACCCAAGCAAGACAGATGGTGGATTCACAAGACATATTTGACTCAGCTCAAATGGGGTTGGGTAGTTTCTGGTTCAGGGCACTCAGTCATTATCTAAACCTGTTGTGTGAATCAGATCATCATGGTTTGTGTGATGTTACATGAACCCATCTGAGTTTGGATTGAGACTGCAGACTTTGGAGCAGTGTTTCTCAGCCTTGGCCACTTGAATATGTGTGGACTTCAACTCCCAGAATTCCCCTGTTGGCTGGGGAAATCTGGGAGTTGAAGTCCACTCATCTTAAAGTGGCCAAGTTTGGACAACACTGTTTTAGGCTTTATCTGAATACACCTCTACATCTCTGCTCTTGTTCTTCTGCTAGCTAACTTCACACCTGATCAATATCTTCCTGTTTCAACTCTTTTGCAAACTTAACCACCGAGCTTGTTGGCTTGTTCTGTTGAGGGGTGCAAGTTCAATAATTTATGATCCCAGTCTGACTCTAACTCTATCAATTGACTCCAATTCTGCTGCCATCAGTAGTAACTGTCGGAAGCCTGAATTTGGGTACAAAAAGAAGTTAGGAGCGCTCATGATTACACAATAAAGGCCTGAAGATCACAATTATGTGATATGTGTGTGGATATACACGACACAATTATAAGGTGTGTGAATCCTTGCCTAGAGGCACCCAAACTTCGTATGCAAAAGCAGCAAAATACATATTTTCAACTCCCATGTTTATTTACTCATGTAAATTTGCTTAAGTTGGAGGCCTAAAGCCTCCCTGGGCTGAAATCTCACGAAAGCAGCAAACAGGTTCATACAAAATGTATTCAAGGACTTTCAGAATACTCTGTCTATTGTTTAGTTGCTGAAAAGGCAAGTTCTCAAATATACCAAAAGAAATGGCCTTGGCCCAAAAGAAAAACAGGCTTTCCTAAAGTTAGAAAAGAGGCCTAGATTGCCATGTTAGAAATGCTAATCTCACCTTTTTAAAATGCTAATAACGAAGCCTAAAATTCCAGGTAACAATTGCGCCAAAGCATGGCTTGCTTGATCGTGGTTTTGTTACCTGGAATTTTAGGCTTATTCGCTTTTTAATAAAGGCAATATTAGCATTTTAGCATGGCATCCGTGCCTCCTTTTGAAGTTCAGGAAACCACGTTTTCCTTTTAGCCCAAACCATTTCTTTTTTTTTTACTTGTGCAAAAACTAGCCTTTTCAGCAATTCAACAATAGAGAGCATATTCTGAAAAGTCCTTGAATACACTTGCAAGTTTTAAAAAGGATACAAACCCGGCTGCGGTAAATTCGCCGCTTGTTTATCTGGAATCAATGTTTTCTATTGTTCGATTCTCATGTGTAATCAATGTCTTTTATTGTTTGATTACTTGGTTTCTAATGCACCACGTATACCAAATATATGTATCATTTGTTTCTGTATCCTATAAAAAGACTTGACCCCCCCCACCCTTAATAAACTCTTTTTACTTTGCCTGAAATATCTGTGATTCGTATGTTGGGTAGGGGCAAAAAAGCCATTTTTGCAACAGGTAAAAAAGTTTTTCTCTCCCAAATTCAGGGAAATAGGTTCCTTCAGCGCCACGCCACTCGGGGTGCTTGAGTTTCTAGGCCACAGTTTGTTGACTAAGCCATGATGGCTGAGTTCACCCATGTTAAATCATAAGCCATGGTTTGTAGATCACAATTGCTAGGTTAACAGAAGGCGCCAGGGGTCAACCAAAGAAGGAATCTTTTGGCCTAGAGAAGCGAATCTTTTATTTCCTCATGAAAAGGGAACCGGAAGTTGTGCTGGGGGCGCTATTAAGACTGTAGCCCTTTGGCTTACACGTGGGTTGGGGGGGCAAAAGAGCCGTTAAACGTTCTTTCCTTCAGGAGCCAATCAGAAATTTCGGCTTCCAACCGTGTTGTGGAAAAGGGCAGGACAAAAAAATTATCGACCAATTAGAATAGAATAAGAGGAATGTCGTTCTACCCAACACTGTGGAGTAAACCGTCGGCGAAGATTTACATGGGATTGTTTGGCTGATTGGCTCAGGGCAGGCTACGGTGCCCAATGAAAAGATCAGCGGATATGATTGACAGATTTCGTTTCAGCCAATAAACGAGGGGCCAACCATTTAAAAAAAAAATCTGCTTAGCAACCAATCACGTATCGAAGTCCAATTGATTGAAGATTAAGACGGGCGAGGAAAAGGCGGGCAAAGTCCACCTTCCTGCCTAACCACCACCTTTCATTCTCCTCCTTCTATGCGCCGATCAATCCTTTCCACTTTCCTAACAGACTGACAGAGGCCTCTTCCATTCAGCTCCACGCCAGAGCAAACTAGGGTGGAAGCTTTTCCCACGTACCCAATCAGCGACGGGCACGGTTGGGGGCGGTGCCAGGAAGCCCTTCGCTCCAATCCACGTTCCCGAAGGCCATTTTGGAGGGGGGCTCTCCTTCTCCCTCCCAATCGCCGACGGACGCCTCTTGATTGACATCCGGCCTCCGCCAACGAGGGGCCAGGATGAGGGCGCGAGGAAGAGGGCCGCCTCCGGACCAATGGCCGAGGGGCCGCCGACCGCGGAGCGAGCCAATAGGAGCAGGCGCGAGCGGGTAGCCAATCCGAGCGCGGCGGCGGCGGCGGCGGCGGGCGGCTAGTAGTGGCGGCGGCGGCGGGGTCTATGGCGTCCGTGAAGGGCACGAGCGGCGGCGGGCGAGGCGCCGTCGCGGCCTTGGGGGGCGACGGGGAGCCGGGCGGGGGCCCGGGCGGGGGCCTTCCGTCCTCGTCCCAGTACGGGAACGGGCTGGGGGGAAGCGGCCCCGGGGGGGAGCAGGGCGGGGGGCTCCGCGAGGAGGAGGAGGAGGAGGAGGAGGAGATGCTGCTGGAGGCGGCGGCGGGCGCGGGCGGCGGCGGCGGCGGCGCGGGCGGCGGGAGCAGAGGCGCCGGCCCGAGGGGCGCCCTCTCTTCCTCCTCCTCCTCGCTGCCCTCCCGGGTCGGCCAGGCCGGCGTGGGCGCCCCCCACCACCACCCTCACCCCGAGGAGCTGGAGGAGGAGGCCGGCCTGGGCGAGGGCGACCCCGGCGACTCCGCCATCGAGGACCCGGTGAGCATCTCCCTTTCCTGGCCGGCGGGGGAGGCGGCAGGACGGGGCCCGCAGGGCGTGGGTTCGGGGGTTTTCTCCCGGGGATGGACGGACGGACGGACGGATGGCGGAGCTCCGCGGCGGGGAACGGGGCTCATCCGCACCGCTAGGAATTTGCCTCTTGTTCGACTCCTCTTCCCGGAGGAGCCAGAGAACAATAAAAAGAGATTCAAGGCTTTATTTTATTTTATTTTATTTTTTTTGGATAGAGTCGTGTTATTTAAGAGCAAAAGATCCCGGAAGGATAGCGAAGTGCAATTGGGAGGAACAAAAATAATTTTGGGGGATGTTGAAAAAAGGAGTGGGAAAGTCGCCTGGCTTCTCGGGAGGGAAGATGCGATTTAAAAATCGGGATAGTGAAAAATCCGGGGCGGGGGGGGGGAGAGCAGAGAATTTAAAATGGTGGGATCTTCTCCGGAGGGAAGCCAAGGCAGATCCGGGATGGATGGGGGTCTGGGAGACGCGTGGCCGCTCAGGAAATGCCCGTAAGCAGAAGCCTATATGCCAAAGAGCATTACGGTAGTGCAGTTTTGGATTTAAGAGCCTTTTTCGCGGTGGGGAAAAAGAGCCTCCATTGTGAGTTGCTTTCCTCTACAGCCAGCAGGGAAACAAAGAACATTAGTAGAGGATGGAGCGTTCCCCTACTTTTGCCAGTCTGGTTGGTGAAAAGACATCGGCCAGCTTCTTTAAAGGCTAAGGGGTCTTCCGTAATCTGGAACAATGGAGGAAGATGGATTGTGGGCAGCCTAGATGGAGCAGAGCATTTGTATGGGATAAAAAAAAAATTGAGGCAGGGTGCCTGCGCCCTTTGAAGTGAAAGGACGCTTCTTGGGGTTATTGTTGTGCGCAAGGTAAGGGTTATAGGCACAACTCAGATGGGGCGTCTGATTGATCTGAAAACAAGGAGAAATGGGGTCTGAGAGGAAAGAATCAGAAGGAGGCAAATGGGTGCGGAGCAATTTGGGATGGCATATTATCCATGATTGGATCCTATTTGGTAGTAGTTGTAAAATGATAGTTTTGACCATTTGTAAAATGGGTGGTTTCTTGAGAAGCAGCCTTTGGATAGGCACAACCCCAAAACTACTGGAACATTTTCTAACTTGCTTTCTGCTCGTGCCTGGTTATCTTTCCCTCCCCAGGAGCTGGAAGCCATTAAAGCCAGAGTTCGAGAGATGGAGGAAGAAGCAGAGAAGTTGAAAGAGTTGCAAAACGAAGTTGAGAAGCAAATGAATATGAGCCCTCCACCTGGCAATGGTGAGCTCTTCCCAGAAATCTCCTGCTTTCTGAATTTCAGTTTTCTTCTCAGTCTGGCAAGTGCTGTAATTAATAAAAACTGTACAGGGTATATCAAGAGTCAGGCCTATAGGCCAATCACCATATGTTTTAATTTTTTTTTCTGAGAAAATGTTATTGTACTTAGAAATGTTCAAAGGTCATGCATCGGACAGAGCGTGTAGAAGAAAATGGAATCCATTCAAATATTTAATATAATTTATAAAATGAATTCTCTATGGGGCCTGACTTTTGGTACATCCTGTATATATCTATGAGTGTGTGTGTTTGTGCATATACACACACGCACAAGTCTCTACAGAAGCTAGATTTTCTTTGTTCCTTGGCCTGGTGAGATGGTGCTAGAGGACACTTTGCCCACTTGGAACACAGGAAGGACTGGCTGACTGCGTGACTATCATGTCCTTGGTTATTTCCAGTAAAGTAGAAACACATACTGTCCAGAATAGGAGTCAAACATTCTTGTTTGTACTTGCTAAAATCCCAACTGACTAGGAAATGAGGGCCCCGAAACAGAGGAAAGGCATTCGGTTGTTGTTGCCTTGGATGTTAGGTAGAACTGCTGCCTTCAAAGCCAGGATATTTTGCATCAGCTAACACTCACCCTTTAGCTAGGGCTGTTCCTGAGTACCGGTAGGCTGGAAAATTCTTCCTTCCACATTATTTCAGCTGCTTCTGCCGCTCTCTCCCTAGCTGGCCCAGTCATCATGTCTTTAGAAGAAAAGATGGAAGCCGACGCCAGATCTATATATGTAGGAAATGTGAGTCCCCACCACCACTTTCTTCAAGCGAGGACAAAAACAGCAGCCCTGTCTCCTTACTGGATCTGTCCTCCATTTCAGGTAGATTATGGGGCAACTGCGGAAGAGCTGGAAGCCCACTTCCACGGCTGCGGCTCTGTCAACCGTGTGACGATCCTCTGTGACAAGTATACAGGCCATCCCAAGGGGTGAGTGAGAATCAAGGACTTTTCAGGGTGACCATTTGTCTTCGTTCAGCTCGAAAGCCGCCTTTGAGCTTGGGGGCTGGTACGATAGAATCAGTGAGAGTCCTGGTAAGCAGCACGGATCTCTTGCCTTCTAATCGTTGGTCCTTCTTCTGCCATTTTCTCAAGGTTTGCCTACATTGAATTTTCCGACAAGGAGTCGGTACGAACGTCCTTAGCATTAGACGAATCCCTTTTCAGGGGGAGACAGATCAAGGTGCGTATGCTCTTTTCAGACCCCTCCCTGCTCTCTGCCTGACTCCAGCATAGCTTTTGAGGCCAACCCTTGGATTGAACCACCTAACCCAGTTTCTCAATCTTGGCCCCTTGAAGATGTGTGGACTTCAACTCCCAGAATTCCCCAGCCAGCATTGTTGAAGTCCACACATCTTCAGGGGGCCAAGATTGAGGTAACACTGACCTAAGCAGTGAGAAGGTGAGGTTTCTGTTTTGGATCTTTTCCCTTCGGGATAATTCCAGCGCTGAAGATGAAGACCCTTCGTTATGGTGAGGTTTCCCCTTTTGCTAGTGCACGAGCACACAGGTTAGGCATCGTCGCTCAGCATATGAACGGTCTGCCTTTTCCCCAAGACTGACCTGCAAGATTATTTTTACCTTTAGGTGATTCCTAAACGGACCAATCGCCCTGGGATCAGCACCACAGACCGAGGCTTCCCCCGGACCCGGTACCGAGGGAGAGGATCTGGTTACAGCAGTTCCCGGGCCCGTTTCTACAGTGGCTTCAGCAGCAGGCCGCCCCGAGGGCGTGCTTACAGGTCTGACGCAAAGGGGTCGGCATATTAGGGGAGGGGAAGCAGGTTGATCCACGGTGGGTGAGGTTCAGCCTTGTAGATGGCTAGAGAATGGGCCTACTAGGATAGAGTAGCAATGCCAGGCTTACAGTATCTGGCATCTCTAGGCTGACAGGGATGAGAAAGGGGTCCTGATAGCCAGAGTAGTTGATTTTGGGAAGAAGAGAGTCTGAAGGAGATTAAACAACAGTCCCATGAGAGAGAATCTTTATATCTCATGGAGCATTGGCTGTTGTAGAGGCTGTTTGGATTTAGGCCTCGAAAAAGCAAAGAACCCAAGTGGATCGAGTTTAGCATTTCATTGCCATGTACTAATAAACTTCCTCGGTCGAATTTCAGAAACTTCTGAAAGTCAAAACACTGTGTTTTGAGTTCAGTCATCAGGTTGTTCTTGAATGAAAAGTTGAGTAAGTTTTAAAGTTACCTTCAGAGTGTGGGAGCCCAAAGCAAGAAAAAATGTGGAGAACTCTTAGGGACTGAGGTTGTAAAAGACTGCAGCTACCCTGTTTGGAAATGCTGAGGCTCCAGACCCAGTTTTTCTGAGCTGAGGATTTCACCAACTCGGCCCCTTCTGTAGCTTTGGGTTTTTAAACATGCTTTTTTTCCATACCTCTTTCATTAACCTGTTTCCTTCTTCTCTTCACAGGGGCCGGGCCAGAGCGACCTCATGGTATTCCCCTTACTAAAAACAAAAAAAGTGGTTGTTTTAGGAAGGAGGAAAAAAAAAAAAGGAAAAAAAATGAAGATTGTTACCATGATGGAAAAAAAATACTGTTGGTGGGAGGAGAATGTTTCTAATGCTGTGCAGAGAAAGAGGGTTGACGTATATGGGAGGGGGGCAAAATAAAACTGTGGGGGGGCAAGCTGTTGTTAAACGCCTGGTAGTATTGTTGAAAGTTGCCCTCTCCACCCTTCCCTTCCATTTGCAGATCTGGGAATACTGGGCTATTCTTCCTCTGTGTTTTTATGAGGGGGCAGTTATGGGGAGGTCTGGGAGGGCGTCCCGCCCCTCCCGGGTTCTGTGATCGTTTTGTTTTTCTTCTGCACCCTTGCTCCATTGTGTTTGTGTGTGTGCGCATCTCTGTGCTTGGTTTCTTCCGCTTTCTTTGCTCTCTCTTTGCCCTGCCCTGCCCTGCCCTGCCCTGCCCTGCCCTCCCCTACCCCGACCCAAATGGATTAGCCGGGAAGAAGCTGGCATTCACGGCTTCATCGGTACCATTTCCAGACATTTCCACTCCATGTTTGTTTCTGCTTGGGGTAGCCTCAAATGCCTCATCCTGTTCTGATTAGGGGTTGCAGAGGGATCCTTCCCTGAGCCTGCACTTCTTCTCGATCATCTCTTTGGCCCTTTCCCCTAATGCTCTTCTGCACCCGAAGCATCATTCTAAAATAAGGCTGGGGTGATTCCTGTTAAAAATGGTTACCCCGCCTTCATTCCTGCTCTTGCTCACCATTCAGGTCATAGGTGCTCTGCTCCTCCTGTTCTCCTCCATGTCTCCCTAGGGGTATGTTATATGCCTTGTTTGAGTGTCTTTATCTTCACAGGTTCCTTTATTTTTTAGCCTGAAGAAATACACCGAAACCTGAAGCTGTAGAGACCAGGGGCAGGGGAAAGGACTCCCTGGAGGGTTTGGTGGGTGTTGGGAACCAGATTTCCATGCGGGAGAATGGCTTAAAAAAAAAAAAAAGAGGGAAAAAAAAAGAGGAAAAAAGTTCAGGTTGGGGGGGTGGGTACAGAGGAAGAAGCAGAATGTTATAAGGGTGGAAAAAAAAATAAAGATGTTTTTGGAAAAAACAACAGCGGGTTGTGCGTTCTGTTTGCTGCTGTTTTGGGTACAGAAAAGCAGAGGCTGTTCTATACACGGGGAAAATGGCTCTGATTTGAGTGGGTCAGGAATTTAGCTTTTAGAATGATGTGCCCGATGGACGACTGTTGTTACTCAGATGGCTTAGCTGTCATTGTTATGTTTCCTTGCTTCTGCTTAGAGAATGTTAAAGTTGCCTATGGTTTGCAAAACAAACAGATCCCCATTGTGAGAGCTAGGAGGGGGTTGAGTGCCGAGTTCGAGATACGTCGGCACCGTTGTAGTCGGGCAGTTAGCCTTCTAGTCTGTGTTTCTCTACCATGGCAACTTGTGTGAGTTTCAGCTCCCAGAATGCCCCAGCCAGCGTGGGAGTTGAAGTCCACACGTCTTAAAAGTGGCTGAGGTTGAGAAGCAGTGTTCTAATCTTAACTCTTTCTGGTGTTACGTGGACCCTGGCAGCGGCATTGTCTCTGTTTGCTCTTCAACTGTGGAAATTTAAAGTGGGTCTATATAATGGACATGTATGGAGTCCTTGGGGCTCTCTGAGCTTGTTTGCTTGCAGACATTTCATTACCCGACTAGGTAACATCGTCAGTGCTAGTGAGGGTGGGTTTTGCACAGAGAGCAAGCCCCACACTAGTGTTGATGTTATCTAGTCGGGTAATGAAATGTCTGCAAGCAAACCGCCAAGCTCAGAGAGCACCAGGACTCCAGAGTTCAACCCTGAGCTACAGATAATGTCTTCAAGCGGAATGGACGTGTATTTAATGTGCCTCCCGCCATGGAGCAAAGATGATGTGTTTTGCATTTGCCCACCAACCTATTTTCCAGGATGAAAGTATGAAGCAGGTGGCTTGCTAGAGGGTGGCAGAATCCATACTGAGGCAGGGATGGTCCCCAGTACGGTTTGTGACACGCCTGGTCTGCTACGTTGCTGTCCCTTTGCAGAAGGGACAGGTGTTGAAGAATAGAAACCCCAGCCAGGATAGAGGAGATATTTCTAGGATGTGATGAAAGCGTAGTGGTGAAGGCACCAGGCTAGAAACTGGGAAACACTGGGTTCTAGTCCCACTTCAGGTGCGAAGCCAGCTGGGTGGCCTTGGGCCAGTCCCCCTCAGCCCTAGGAAGGAGGTGGCAAGGGCAAAACCCTTCTGAAATCTTGTCAAAGAAACTATGGATTTGTCTCTGCAGTCACCAGAAACGGCTTGAAGGCACCACCCCCACAATAAAATGGTTTTAGGAGTGCCTCAAAAACCATTTTATAAAACCTATGGGGGAGGGCAAGGTTACAAATCCTACTGATGCCTCAAAACAAGCAGTTCTGCTATTCATTCCATAATGGGGGGAGAGGGCAGGATTTAGCTTAGTTTATGGATTAGTCTAATGACCATATTGTGGAGAGCTGGGTAGTGTCACTGCCCTTTGGAATATCCTCGTTGGGAATTCAGAGAGCCACAGCTGCACCCCCTCAGGGGAGAAAACCACCATGCCAAGGCCTTGGCAAAGACCCAGGAGAACCAAAACCCTATTTTCTGCACGGCCAATCCCAACCCAGAACTGCTGAGGACGCTGCATCACCGGTACCAGTCTGCCCTCGTTGGCAGCAGGGGCCCCGGTGCCAGTTGGCTCCACCACAAGAACCTCGATGGTGGAGCTCTTGAGGTCCCAGAAACATTGGGGAGCCTCTGGAGGCCCCGTTACCAGAGGGGGCCAGGCCCGTGTTGTTCCTTGCAGGGTGGCCCACCCAGCAGCCTTGAAGAGGGGTTGAGGCTGGCAAAGCGGGGAACCTGGGACTTGGGACCAGGAATCTTTTCAGCCATGAGCCCGTCTTGCGGGTTCTCACTCCTGGGGAGACAAACTTGTTTCTGACGCCTCTACCCCAGTGTTCCTCAAGGGTGGCAACTTTATGAAGGGTGGACTTCAACTCCCAGAATTCCCCAGCCAGCCTTCCCAATTCTGGGAGTTGAAGTCCACCCTTCATAAAGTTGCCACCCTTGAGGAACACTGCTCTACCCCTTCTGAAAGGAGGCGAGAACCCATCGCTCAAGAGGACACCCCAAAACTCTAAATTCTTGTCCAGCGCTTCTAACAAAGACACTGAAGCTTAGCCATGGGATTTCCTAGTGGGGTTTTTTCCTTTTATTTAGCTTATTAACAGTCAGTGTTTCATTTCCCGTTAAGATTAAAAAGCAGTCCAAAATATCGTGAGCCTCTGGGAGGGTTGCATGTTCAACTCCTTGGGGAGGAGAGGGGGTAGTGTGTGCACACGGGTGTGCGTCTGCCTGAGTGGACCCTCCCGGCATGTGGCGGCCATGCCATTCCTACAGCGATCATCGCTCTCCTGTTGGTAAAAAAAAACTGGTATTTATTCTGGGCCCAGAAAAATGACTGGTAACTGGCGAGAAATTGCACATATATTCCAGAACTGGGACAGGAAACAAATATCTGAAGCCATCTCCCTCTTTGTTTCTGCTGCTGAGGAGCGGAGACAATATTGTTAGACTAAGAGATTCCTGGCTGGAGTTCTGCAGAGACTTAAATGAGAAACTGGCCAAATGACCAGTGCAATGATGGGACATTTCCTGTGTCCAGACAAGAGAGACGGCTGCCAAGAAAAGAGTGGCCTGATCTAGTCATCCTTTCCAGGTGGGGCGGGGGGGATCATGCACTTGAAAGAATTCAAAGATTCCACTTTGGGATTTGGTCACCTCTGGTCCAACATGCTGAAAGCCCTTTGCCAACGGAGGTGTGTTGTTGACACAATTATTAAAAATGGGATGAATGCATAGGTTGAAAACTTGGATCTTGCCTCCGACACTAGTCCACAGACTCCTGGCACTAGTTCCCTTTGCCTAGATCTGTAAAACGGAAACGAAAAGAATTATCTCCAGGTATGACACCCCCAGCCCTCCCCCCTACGTGGTCCCTAGAAGAACTGTAAAAATCCATGAGGGATTTTAAAAACCGGAGAAACTGTCCTATTAGCGAAGCACTTTCAGAGACATACGCAGCCCTTGTCCGAGGAAATCTGATGCCGTATCCTTCTTGGCATACAGCAGTTCGTAAGCCCGAAAACTCTTCCCTTGCCAAGAGATGCGTTTGTAGAAAGGGTATAAAGATTCTCTTCCACGAGGAAAGTTTTCAGATTCTTCTCTCCAGCAAAGTGTCTACGTCCTTGAACGTCTGTGGACGAGTCATCTGGGTTCTGGCTTGACCCTAGTTTCAAATTTAATCGCAGACTGTTCATCTCTGGAATGAAGTCTGGTGGGTACCCCGAAGGTCTTCACTGGTGCTCTCGAGAGATTTTGGGACAACTGGCTGTGAATACTAGGAGTTGCATTCCCAAGATCTAGTCCGTCTGTTTAAAGAAGTGACCGGCATTGCTCAGGTTTCTGCTTCGGGTGCAGCGGAGATGAAAAGGAACAAAGCAGAGATCCCTCAGGCGCCCTTTCAGCCCTTGCGTTCACTTGACGAGCCAACCCTAACCTGGGTTGGCCAAGGTGGTAGAGCCTTGGATTAACCTGCATTGAGGCAGACCGAGACAGCCGTGGCAGTGACATCAGCTTGCAGGGTTCGGGGTGGAAAGCAAGGGGACGTCGTCACGCCGTGTCACCCCCTGGGAGTCCCGGCCCACAGACTCCCCGGCCCGCCGGAGCAGCGAGGGCCTCCTATAGAGTTCTCCATCCTGGAGACCTTCGGGCAACGGTTTGCGCTTGCTCTCCGGCAGCAGCATCAGGCAGAGAAGCGCCAGGATGTTGAGGGAAGCCAGCACAATGTGTTCCAGGAAGGAGCCATGCTGCTCTCGCAACCGGAGCAACGGGGCGCTCAGCCCTCCGAGAGAAGCCAGGGCCAGCGTGATGCCAAGGCCCTTCCCTCTGCAGAAAGAACGGCCTTTGTTATACGAACAAACCTCTCAACTTACGGCGGGGTTATCCTGAACTTAACAAGGAGCAAAGCTTGCACATCTTATTCAAGCTGAATTAACAACCTCCTTAGGTTCGTCACGGGAGACAAAACTTTACCCTAGGCATGAAGATACGGACTCCCACATTAGAAAATCTCAGCTTTCCACCCACCACCTCTCTCAATCTTTCCCGACGCCAGCTTTTAGTTTCAACACCCCTTGACCTCATGTTTTCAAGTCTTAAGGACTAGAAACATGTGACTTTAAGAAAAAAAGAAGGAAAAGAACTAGACACTGGATTTTCACGTGGCTAAAAGTCCAAGAGAATTTAGAATACAAGAGAATACAAGAGAAAAGGATGGGGGGGGGGGGTTAGTCTGCAAAGCAGTGCAAACACAGGCAACTTCGGAGGGAGGGAGGGAGGGAGGGAAGGAGGAAAAACTGTAACCATGAGGACTAGTAACTTGAAGACAAAATGGTGTGTGTGGGGGCAATAGCTCAACGTTAACCAAATAATGTAAGAATGGGTGGACTGAAAGGTGAAGAAGGAAGTGCATTTACAATAGAGCAGTGTTGTCCAAACTTGGCCACTTTAAGATGAGTGGACTTCAACTCCCAGAATTCTCCATGGCTGGCTGGGGAATTCTGGGAGTTAAAGTGGCCAAGTTTGGACAACACTGCAACAGAGATTCCCCCCCAACCGCCCCAGTTGTATTTGTCCTTTAATTCTTCATCTTTTGGTCCTGGGACCCCTTTCCTCCTGTCTCAGAGCCTTTTCCTATCTGACCTGATAACGGTGGGGATGACTTCAGCAGCAAAGAAGATGCTGAGTGAGCCAGCTGCGTGGGAGCTGAAGAGGCCGAGAATGGAGAACGTTCTTCGTGCAGCGTTGTTGAGATCTGCAACGGGAGACGAAACGGAAGGTGTGAGATGACAAAGGGTTACAGAAGGGAGGGAACCTGGCACCTCCTAAGTATTTTGAACAAGAGCTTCCACAATCCCCTGACCCTTGGCTGCATTGGCTGGGGGTGCTGGGAGTTGTAGTCCAACATCTGGAGAGCCACAGGTTCCCCAGCCCAGAATGAGCCACAAACAAGCCATTTGTACTTATTCCACCAGAGAGAGAAAAGGCTTTTGATAAAGTGAATGGGAAATTCCAGTTTCTTTAATTATTCTTTCAAATTTTTCTTTTCGCCAGGAAGGCTTAAAACAGATTTTATTTTTTAAATTCTTCCTCTAAAATTTAAGTGATGATTAGCAGGATGTTATCTAATCCCTTTCTATTGGAGAGACGAATATTGTCTCTCCCTTTTATCCTTTAATAGGTGTGGTTAGGCAGAATAGCAAGATTTATGGCTTGACTCCTGCAGACAATAAATAGAAAATAGCCCTTTTTGTACATGATCTTTGCCATAAACTTATTTATTTTACTTATACACAGATTTATATCCTACCCTACTTCAAATGACTTAAGGTGGTTTATAATACAAACGTGAGCTAATATAATACATATTTACGATATAACCTTGAGTTAATAAAATTAATTTATGGCATTGAAGCCTTTTTTTTATTATAACTAGAAACTGGGCTCAGTCTGGCATTACTCTTCATAAAAATCCATTTTCTCTGGTCCATTTTAATGACATCCAGAGACCATCACTGACCTTGGGCCAAGGGTACCTAGACATATACATCTCAGACAATTAAACTGAATTTAAATATATCATGTATCCAATAAATTTGACAGACAGGCCTCACTTAGAATTACCCAGGATTTTTTTTGATTAAAACAAACTTCCTGGCTTCGTTGCTTGGGTCAGTTAAGCCAGGGTTCCTCAACCTTGGTGACTTGAAGATGTGTGGACTTCAACTCCCAGAATTCCCCAGCCAGCCTGGGGAATTCTGGGAGTTGAAGTCCACACATCTTCAAGTCGCCAAGGTTGAGGAACCCTGAGTTAAGCAACTTAACCTTGGGTTAAGGTGTTCACATGATGCACTACACCCCACCTTCCATGGCACAGTTAAGCCTGTTGTATGAACAGCCCCAACAAGGTTGAACTGTCTGCAAAATGTCTCAGGAACCCTAATCCAAGAAGACTCTCCTTGTAGGCTTTGAAGTCTAGCCTGGATTCTTACATTCTCCCAGGCCCAGCAGGATAAGAGAGGCAATGCCAGTCAGGGTCGTGGTGAGGAGCAGAATCCCACGACGTCCATACCGGTCTACGGTGAGGCACAGAAAGAGGCAACTGAGACCCGCACTGCCAGCCGACAACAGGAAGGGGAGGTAGAACTTGGCACGTGGATCCTCCAGGGATTTCCAGGCCAGCTGGTAACAGTGGCAGATAGCGTGGGCTATGAATCTGGGAGGACACCAAGGGAGAAACCATGCTGGTTTAGCTTATGTGCTTAGGGTCTCAAAAGCACAAGAACAAACAAGGACACCCAACACACAATGAAAGTGGGATGAAGAAACTCATCATCTCAACAGAACCATCAGTAATAAGACGCCAAACTAAACCACAGCTTTGAACATCAGAACATAACAGGTGACACCTGAAAGTCAAATTGAAGTTTGTCCTTACCCTAAATTTATCTTCTCCAACAGGAGAAAAATGGTCCTGTTCTACATGTGGTTATTTGGCTTGGCATCAGACTCTAAATATGCACATTTCAAACCAAGAGCTCCCTAAACATGTGTGCTGGTATCTTGTCTCCTCTACTAAGTTCCCCCACCTTGATTTTCAGTTCCTTCTCCCTCTAAGAGTTTATATACCTCTCTCCCGCCCCCAATTCTACCTCGTCATTCCTGAAATCCTCATATGATCTAGTAGCATACAAAGGTCAACTCACGTGGTAAAACCAAGGATCAGAATGTTTTTCCAGATGTTTCTGCAGGACAGGAGGGCATGGAGTGAGATCTGAGCAGCTGCAGGGAGGTGACAAGCATTGTCCAGCTCTTCATGGGTGGCGAAGATGGAGTGACCAAATCAGATTGGGGAGGAAGGAGAAAAGAACTCCATCAATGGAGACATCATCATACAATCCTTGACACATCCTTGTGTCAGGCTGGAGGAAGACAGAGGGGATCCAATACTCTAGACCAGGGTTTCTCCATCTCAGCAGCTTTAAGAGGTGTGGACTTCAATTCCATTCTGGGAGTTGAAGTCCACACATCTTAAAGCTACCGAGGTTGAGAAACCCTGCTCTAGAGCAGTGGTCCTGCTTGACCCTGTTACCCCTTTCCCCACTCCCGAATAATATCATTATCCCCACAAAAAAACCAGGTTGTTGTTTACACAAGCATCTCGGCAGCGGCATATGCCCAAATGACCCCCCATTTAAGAACTGCTGCTCTAGGGTAACGCTGTAATGCCTAGTCAACCAGCTGGGATTAAGGGGTTTTTGGCCAGCTCCAAAACTCACCCTCCAGCGCCTCCCGGGTCTCGGATTCCTGGGTGTTACCGTCCTGGCACAGGGTTAACAAGACATCCTTGGCTTGAGCTGTTCGACGTGTGGCCAGGAGCCAACGGGGTGACTCGGGGTACAGTCCTGGGCAGCTAGTGAGGGAGGAAGGAAGGGAGGAAAGGAGGGAGGAATTTTAAAAATAAAGGAAGGGAAGTGAAAGAAGGAAAAGGAAAGGGGGGGAGGGAGGGAGGGAGGAAGGAAGGAAGAAAGGGAGGGAGGGAGGGAGGGAGGGAGGGAAGGAGAAATTTTAAAAACGAAGGGAAAGAGGGGAAAGGAGGGAGGGAGAAAGGGAAGGAGGGAGATATTTTAAAAACACAGGAAGGGAAGTGAAAGAGGGGAAGGGAAGGGAAGGGAAGGGAAGGGAAGGGAAGGGAAGGGAAGGGAAGGGAGGAAGGAAGGAAGGAAGGAAGGAAGGAAGGAAGGAAGGAAGGAAGGAAGGAAGGAAGGAAGGAAGGAAGGAAGGAAGGAAGATATTTTAAAAACAAAGGAAGTGAAAGAGGGAAAAGTAGGAAAGGAAAGGAAAGGAAAGGAAAGGAAAGGAAAGGAAAGGAAAGGAAAGGAAAGGAAAGGAAAGGAAAGGAAAGGAAAGGAAAGGAAAGGAAAGGAAAGGAAAATTTAATAGTACTATTGGATAGAGACCCCCAGGAGAGAAGTGGGCTGCTGTCAGACTTGTGCCATCTGCTGAAATGTCGTGCACTAACAAGACTTCTTAGGAGCTGGGCTCAAACTCAACTACATTCCAGAATACTGACGATCCGCTCTTTCTTATGAAACAGAGAAATTCAATGGACGGGCTCAGCACGTCTTTATAACTTACCTTTTTTGAACCAGCAGCCACATTTGCAATTTTGACAGCATCTTGTGGGCACTTTCCCAAAATGGCCCCCAGAGAAATGGGTTACCACGCAGGCACAAAAGACCCGTTTCATAGAATCACAGGCTGAGAAGGGACCTTGGAGGTCACCTAGTCTAACCCCCTGCCCAGTGCAGGAATTCTTATACCATCCTGGATGAGTTTGACATAGAGGAAATGCGGGGGGGGAGGATTATTCCCAATCACTTTATCAATGTTGCCCTCCCCTGACAGAAAAACAGCCGAGAGACACAAGAAATGTGCTGGACGTGGTATCGAGATTAAGAAAGCCCTTCAAAGAATTCTATTTACGTCTCCAACGATAACGGCCTGTGCAGTGCAGGAATCCAAAAAGCATCTTCGATATTTTAATCTATCCTCGCTCATTTAAGCAAGCAATGATAGGTCTGTTTATCACTGGACTTTCTTTTTTGGGGGGGGGAAGGAAATGCTGTTTTCCCAACCTTCTATCTCACTGTGCCAAACAACAACAGAGGTTGGACTGCAGAAAAAAAATATTCCATTTTTTCACGATCTCTTTTGTAGCTGGTGGCGCTATTGATTTTGGTGCCCTCAGGATGTTTCACAAAAGGGCAGCGAGCTATTTGCCTTTTAGCGGATTTTTTTCCCTGCGCATTACGGATTTATGTTCTGCAGTCACTTGATAGCGTTCGCTAATTACTGTTCAATAAAAACAAAAATAAACCAAAATGGCCGGAAGGAAACTCATGTCCCAAATAAACAAATGTGCTAATCCATGGGGAGAAACTGGTCTCATCCAATGAAGCTGAACGGATGAAGATTAAGCATGGCAGAAGGGACTTTCTTCCCAAGATTTTGAGATTCTGTCGTTATGAAACGATCAAATAGCATACCTGGGGATCCTTGTGTGGTTTCCTGACCTGGCCTACCTCGAAGGACAGCCATCAATCTCCCCAATTTCTCTCTAACGTCTCTTATACCAAACAGAATCAAGGTGGGTGGATTTTGAGTTTCTTCCTCACCCTTTCCCCTCTCCTGGGGCTGGGTTGCTGTTTCTCCTGCCTGAACGGCTCTGGCATTCCTTCGTCCAGGTGATCTCTGCCCTCCTTGCCCCAGTTTGGAGGAAGGGAAGCGATGCAGCTCCAACTTACCCGTACAGCAGGCAAACCCCCATGCCGGCTGATATCACCCCTTGCAGCACGTGCCAACTGCCACAGGCCAACGCCAGACCCAGCAGGAGGAACTGCCCTCCAACCGCAACCAGGTCTCCTGCCATGGCTACTGGAAGCCGCTGTGAAGGACCACACAGCTCCAGGCCTAGGGAAGGACAGAAGGCAGGCAGGTCATGAAACAGAGACCGAATGATCCAAGGACACATCTACGAACCGCAGCTGAAAGTTTAGAACTGTGTTTTTCAAAGTTGGCCTCTTAAGGTGTGTGGACTGCAACTCCCAGAATTCCCTAGCCAGCAATGCTGGCTGGGGCGTTCTGGGAGATGAAGTCCATGCACACTGGCTGGGGCGTTCTGGGAGATGAAGTCCACACACACTGGCTGGGGAATTCTGGGAGTTGAAGTCCGTACACACTGGCTAAGGAATTCTGGGAGTTGAAGTCCACACATCTTAAGTTGCCAACTTCGAAAAACACTGGTTTAGAGTCTACCTCAAAGCAACATTAGATAGAAGCTTGATTTCTGCTTTGCCACCAAGTCAGTATTTTCTGTTCTGCCTGTTATTTAATTTCAGTTATTTTCAAGGCAGGCCACAGGACACCCAAGGGCAAATAACATTATCAATCCTAATTAAAAGGAACAAGCATTGATATAATTAAGTTAATTATTAAGCACATGAAAAAAACACACAGCCCTTGGGAAAACCACCCTGAACTTCCGTATGCACATTTTAAAAAGGCAACAGGCAGTTAAGTGCTTCCCCAAGCTTAACAATAAAGGCAGGGGACGATGGAGGCTGTCACCCACATCTGGAGAGGCATTTCCGAAACCTCCCTGGATTTATGGGTGTGCAAAACATCTCCGTTTCAAGCCTGGACTCGTTTTGGAATTTCTGTTTCAACATCACTTAGAACAGCCACGTTTCGAGACCGGGCAATTGAGAAAAACCCATTTCAAGGGCAAAACCTTGATGACCGTACTCTGCGCATCCTTGCACAATTTTTACCCATGACTGAACCCTGTACAAATAGAGCCTCAAACAGCCATTCCAAGACGAGGGATTGCAAAACCAGGTCGGAACGGAGACCACCAAATTCTGAATCCCGCTTTCGCTAAACCATCGGCAAGGGCACTGAAGGAATACGCTTTGTGCACTGCCAATGTTTAAAATTCATTGATAGCTCACGCCTAAATTAATAGCCCGCTCTTGCTGGCCTCTTCAAGCAGGCAGCCCAACACAAATCCAAAATTTGTGGGAACGGGAAGGCCAGGCATGGTGGCCCCAGGCTGATACTTACGGCTAATGTAAAGGGCGAGCTGCATGGCTCCCAGCATCGTGCCCCAAAGGCATCGCCCTAGCATGAAGACCGAGGGGGAGGCTGCAAAGGCGGCCAGCATACCTGCGGGGCAGCCAAGAGCGAGGGCCAGGAGGAAGGTACTCCGTCGCCCCACGCTGCAAAGAGCAACAGAGGTTGAGAGATTAGTCTACCAAGTGTTTTTTGCTTCTCTTCCATTCTGAGCCGGGCCACGTTTCCTCTCAACCTCTTTCAACGTCCTGCTGAAGAGGCAAGCCACGCTGAGGAGTAAAGAGAGAGGCTACTCTTTTCAGCTTAACAAACATTTAACACAGTTGAATTTTTGAACTTCTCAATAAAAAAAAAAATCAGCCTGAGGAAGTCGGCACATAACTAATGTTTGGGAGGAAGAATGCACAAGCATTTCCCCCCCGCCTCCAAAATTTGGTGATAGGTAACTAATAATCCTGAAACGCAACTTTCTTTCATGATAGCCCCTGGGGAGGTTGTGAGATTTAGGCCAAAAACCTAACCCCAGGAATAAGTTCCATGCAACAAGGCAACACATTTCTGCGTACGCACACACACTATTTATTTTAAATCAAAGCATGAACTGAATTTGGTGCTTGCCTCTTTATCTCCCAAATTCAGCACTTAATCTATGCATGTGTCAACTTCCAAATAGGACATCTGAAAAAGTTCAAACAATTTTTAAAAGGCAGAAAGTTCTTCTAAAATGTTGACTGATCTAGCCTACTTATCTCTTGAGGGTGCCCTGAAAGGCTGGTGGAAGCCTCTGGAAACATCACTGGGGTTTTCCAGACTTAGGGAGATCAATTCCCCCTTGAGATATCGCATAATAATGATCTCCCTCAGCCTGGAGAACCCCAACTCAAAGTGGGTTATCACAAGAGATCTTAATACAAGTAGTCCTCGCTTAATGACCACAATAGGGACTGGAAAATTTGTTGTTAAGCTAGCTGTGCCCGATTTTATGACCTTTTTTGCAGCAGACATTAAGTGAATCACCATGGCTGTTAAGCGAATCATGCAGTCGTTAAGCGAATCATGTGGTTCCCCATTGATTTTGCTTGCCAGAAGCCAGCTGGGGAGGTCACAGATGGAGATCACATGACTCTGGGATGCTGCAACTGTCGTTAAGTGTGAGCTGGTTGCCAAGCGCCTAGATCGCAATCACATGACCGCAGGGTGCTGTGACAGTTGTAAATGTGAGGACCTGTTGTAAGTCCCTTTGTTCAGCATCATTGTAACTTTGAATGGTCACTAAACAAATGGTTGTTAAGTGAGGACTACCTGTAATTAGATTAGTGTTTCTCAACCTGCTGGTCAGGGAATCCTGGGAGTTGAAGTCCACATATCTTAAAGTTGCTAAGGTTGAGAAACACTGAACTAGATTGTCAGTCGTGTTTTAGAAGCGTGGATAAAGTGGGGTCAACAGGAAGGAAAATCCACTCCTTTCACCCACTTGTAGCAAAGGGGTACAATTTTGGGAAAGAGTTGCTATTCCACCCAGAACCTCTACTTCTTTGCAGAACCAGCCCTGTTCTACTATCTCCTGGAAGAGAGAATGCCAAGTCTGACATTATCTCCCCCAATGCTTGAACAGTAGGGCAGTGAAGGGTTGGACTTGGAGCAGGTAGGCCCAGTTTCTACATCTCCCCTCAGCCACATGAGTTCACTGGGGGACTTTGGGCTATTCACACACTTTCTCAGCTCAACCTTCCTTGTTCTTATGGGGAAAAAAATAGGATGGAGTGCTGTGTACACTGTTTAACACATAAATAACAAAGCAGTTCTTCCCCTTTCCCCAAGAATTCTGAATTTTTTTTCCTTTTTTCCATCAAAAACATCTAACTTACCTGTCTGCCAGGTGACCCAGGAAAACGGCTCCTGCAGCGAAGCCCAGGAGAAAACAAATTTGCTCCAAGGGGACAATCCAGCTGCGGGAATGATCGAGGGACCACTGCAGAGAAAAAGGATCAGGAATTTTTAAAAAGCAAACCGTGCCTTAGGATGAATGAGTCCATAATTTAAACCTGAACTTGGAAGGCGTTGGGTTGCATCTTTTCAGACTAATACATTTTGTGGGACTGAGCAATGGTTCCTGAGAGAGAGATCAAAGCAAGTCAAGGTACTTTGCTAATGCTCAGAGCCTTCTATCCCTATGCTACTAATCACTTTTCCAGGTCACCAAGTTCAGGTTCAAATTAAACCTATGGCAGTAACAAAAGTAAACGTGTATATGGTTTTTTATAATTAATTTCAAACAGAAGCAGAGGACAAGATACCAGCGTGCCCCGAAATTAACTTGTGTGCCTCCAAGAGAAGAAAAAATCCCATATATCTGCTTAGGGATATTTTACATCCTTACCCCCTTTTGTACAGAACCAAACCTTCTGGGTGATGAACCTTACGCAGAGCACAGAAAAAGTATAGGAAATAGTAACCCCAAAAAATTAAAGGCATGAGATAGGACAGAGAAAATGAAACAGAGCTAAAACTAATTTATGCTAATACAGGTAGTCCTCGCTTAACAACATTTGTTTAGCCACCATTTGAAGTTACGACGGCACTAAAAGATACTTACGACCGGTCCTTGCACTTACAACCGTTGCAGCACCCCCACAGTCACGTGATCACCATTTGCGACCTTCCTAGCCGGCTTCTGGCAAGCAAAATCAATGGGGAACTGTGTGGTTTGTTTAACAATCACTGTAAAAAATGTTACAAAATCGAGTGTGGTCACGTGATGCTTCGCTTAACAATCGCCCTGCTTAATGATGAATTTTCCGGTCCCTATTGCAGTTGTTAAGCGAGGACTACCTGTACTATTTACCAGACTTTTCCATAAGTCTAGTAAACCATCCAGGCTTCAACCATGCTCACATCCTGCTTCTTCCATTGCCTTTCAATTTTTAAACTTCTCTCTCTCTTTCTGAGGATCTCATAAATTCCTTTCAACTTGTAAAGGGCGATGCACCGATAAACAGAATTAATCAATCAATCAATCAATCAATGAATCCATCCATCCATCCATCCATCCATCCATCCATCCATCCATCCATCCATCCATCCATGACATTCTTGGATCTTCCCTTCTTTAGGACCTGCTGGCTCTTCTTGATGCATTTGTTTTGCAATTCAATCCTCATTTATTCTCTCACTAGGAACAATCTGTCCTGTATTAAATCTCCATTCTTTTCACACCATTCGTTCTTGGCTCTTGTTTCTTTGCTGCGCGTGCTTAAGTATCCCATTCCTATTGCACGGACGTAGTGTCCATCTCTCACTTTCTTATGGTAAACATGCTTCTACACCACCATTTTTGTTTCCTCTGGAAGATACGCATTTCTCAAATACTACCAAATACCTTCCTACCGGCATTTGCTCATCATAAAAGCTCAATCTATTTCCCCATCTTTAATAAATCTAAAAGGCACCAATCCGTCTAGTTGCTCGATAAAGCCAATAAATTATGTATATGCATAATTTGCAATTATTCACTCAACTGGCCCTATTGAATACCACTACCCTGGTCTTTGATACCTATTTTTTTTTTTCCAGATCTCTATTCCCCGTTGCATCATACAATCTAACATTTGCTGCAAATTATTCAGGTCCTCAGCCAGGAGCATGGCATCATCTCCATGCAAAAGGATACGCACATTCACACCCTAAGGCCGACACGCTCTCAAATCAGAAGCGTCCCTCTACAGATTGATTAATAAATATATTAAACAACCGAAGTGACGTTGCACATCCTCGTCTTACTCCTTGCTCGGTGTTGAACGAATCACTAAGCGCTCCATTTACAGTGGTACCTCTAGTTACGAACTTTATCTGTTCCGTGACTCTGGTTGCAACTCGAGTTGGTTGCAACTCGAGGTAAATTTTCCCATAAGGTTCAATGTAAATACGGTTAATCCGTTCCGCCCTCTGAATTTGGTCGCACCACGAGGCAAATTTCCCCATAAGGTTCAATGTAAATACATACGGTTAAACAGTTCTGAAACATATGCATTTTATTTTTAAACCATAAAAACATGAAAATAGTCGAGATGGTCGACTTCGCCCTCTTGTACTCCAAGGCCAGATCAGTCACACGAATACCACGATCGGGCTTTTCTATAATGTCCTTCTTAAGTTCGATCGTCACTTTTTTCTTCAAAGCCTTATTCTTGCCAAGCCTGCTCTGCATTTTCTTTGGAGCCATGCTGACAAGTACACCAAACACCTTCCAAACGCCACAAAACACACCACAAGCCTCACCGAACGTCTCCTTGCTACCGCGATCTCGCCCACAGGAAGCCGCGGCCGCGTGGCAGCAGGGAAAATGGCCGCAGATCCGGTTCGTAACTCGAGGCGGAGTTCGCAAGTCGAGGTAAATATTTGGGGCCGGGGCTGGTCGTATCTCGAAAAATTCGTAAGGAGGGGCGTTCGTAACTCGAGGTACCACTGTATTCTCATGTATCCTTTACTTGCATCACCCAGCCCTTTTACCACGTTCAGCAATCCAGCTTCAGTTCTCTGCTTATCCAGAACAGTCCGTAATTTGAGCCCATGCACCTCAGGATCTAAACTTTCTCCTCTTCCTCCATTTCTCCGCGACCTGTGCTCTACTCGCTTCCTGACGGGCCGAAAGCCACCCTACAATACCTTTCCTGAATTGTCTTCATCGTCACGTCTCGTCCCTCACGAACGGAATTCTGAAAAGTCCCTCGCAAACTTCCTAGCAAACAAATTGCTGCAGCGTTTTCAATCACCTTCCTTTTGGGCAGCAAAACAACGACCGCATTCTTTCCATTGTCAGGCCCAGATGCAGCCTTGACACACTTTCAAGTCCACAAACAAACCATATCTGTATTTCAACATTTTTCCAGTTGCACCCTCTAAAGTCACCGTCCCACCGTTTTTTAACCATCTCACAGCATTTATGACATTCTTTGCATTTGTTTTTCCTCGGACAGGCCATTTTAGGTACGTAGCCATTTACGTGGCCACCCATCTATGGGACTCTGGGCAGGGTACAAAAATGCAAAAAAGACAGCTACAACTGATTAAAACAAAATAATATAGCCCACAACGTTTATGCATACAGTACATTTCAATTTCTCTTTTCCATATATCGCTGGGCTTCCCGTACAATTCTCCAAAATACTTTGGGCCTTCCCACTGTTCAGCTTCATTCCAAATAATTTTACTGCTTTTATTTTTATTCACTTTGCTAGATGTTCTTTGTTTAGCCCTCTACCCACATTGAAAACCACTTTTTATTTCCAACAAATCACTCTGAATTTCCTCATCTTGTTTAACCTTAACCATTCCTTGCTCTTGTGGACTGCATTCTTGCTAGCCACTTTTTTTCTCAGTATACAGACTTTAGGGTGTCTTCCCCGCAACCTTGCTTTTTTTTTTGCAGCAAGACTTCCTGGAGGAGAATTTAGTTTTCATCTAGAGCAGCCAGCCATGGGGAATTCTGGGAGTTGAAGTCCACTCATCTGAAAGTGGCCAAGGTTGAGAAACACTGCTCCGTATCAACATACTTAGGAGGCCCATGTAGTCAAAATCTAGTTGGGAATGGTCTAAGGGCTGATGAAATAACACAGATGTGGACGGAGCAAGACGACGAGAGTGCAAGCATGTTGTTTTTGCTTTTTAAAATATGCTCAGGAACCCCCCAATAGTCTTTGGCCCAACAGACTACTGCAGAAAGAAGACAAAACCATTTTTGCCAGTGAGGATCTGAACTGAGAACCTCAGCAACTGGTGCAACTCCTCCTTTATACTTTTGTGTTTCTGAGTACAGGTAGTCCTCACTTAACGACAATTCGTTTAGTGACCATTCTAAGTTACAACGGTGCTGAACAAAGGGACTTACAACCGGTCCTCACACTTACAACTGTCGCAGCACCTCTGTGGTCATGTGATCATGATCTGGGCGCTTGGCAACCAGCTCGCACTTATGATGGTTGCAGCATCCCAGGGTCATGTGATTGCCATTTGCGACCTTTCCAGCTGGCTTCCGATAAGCAAAATCAACAGGGAACCGCATAATTTGCTTAACGACCGCAGTGATTCGCTTAACGACCGCAGTGATTCGCTTAATGACCACTGCAAAAAAGGTTGTAAAAGCGGGTGTGACTTGCTTAACAACTGCCCCGCTTAACAACAAATTTTCCGGTCCCTATTGTGGTCATTAAGCGAGAACTACCTGTATCATGATGGCAGGAAAGTGAGATGGTGGGGACACTCACCTCGGTCACTGGGTTGCTGGTAAGGGCTGGGAGTCCTCCAGACTCCCCACTTTGGCAGTGGGGGCTATGACAGGTGGCGTTCTCGGGCAGCCCAGTGCCATTGGGGTCCCCACAGTGATGTGAAGGGCTGAGAGTGAAGAGGGCATCCGAGCCCAAGGCGAGGCCCAGGAGGAGGCAAGGCAGGCAGCTGAGGGCCAGCAGGAGGCGCTGCCGACGTTGCCCCCTCGCCCCCAGCCGCCCCAGCAGCCATTCGAAGGAGGGTGGGCCCAGCTCAGAGGCCGAGGTGGCAAAATCCCTTCGGGGACCGCCAGGGTCTGGGATCGGGGGGCTGGTATCCATGGGAAGCGTCTGCGGAAAGGAAAAAGAAATTAATAAGACAAACCAAGAGAAGAACCGCAAGAGAGGAAAGTGATGAAAGGGGAAAACGGAGAGGGAAGAAAGAAGGTTTAAACCAGTGTTTCTCAACCTTGGCCGCTTTAAGATGTGGGGACTTCAACTCCCAGAATTCCCCAGCCAGCATGGCTGGCTGGGGAATTCTGGGAGTTGAAGTCCCCACATCTTAAAGCGGCCAAGGTTGAGAAACACTGGTTTAAATGAATGGCTGCATTGTTACAACCGCCTTGCCTTGGTTATTGAACTGAGCCATCTTCTTGGATGGCACAACAGGGGGAGTGACACGTCCGCCCAACACAATGCACAGAAGTACTAACCCTGGTTAAACTAAAACAAGAACTTTAGCCTATGGGGAGAGCAGCCTGGGAAGCAGGTTGTGCAAGTCCAGGCAGTAAGTAGACCTAAGTGGGTCGCCCTGCAATTCCCAAGGTGTACCGCAGGGGGCGCAATTCCTATCGGGCCCCATGGCAGCATGCCCAGGTCCATTTAGGGAAGGGGGGCTTAAGGGGTCAGTGTCTCCCCACACCCATCTGGCCCCAACCAATCGCCCCTCCCTCAAATGGCAGCAGATAACCCTGGCATGTACAACTGGGTGCCCTGCGTTTTGGGGAAGGCCCCCGGGGCCCGCAGAAGGGGACCCGGTGTGGCCCCGGCACTGCATCTTTTCCATAACGGATCTACACAATGCTGGCTGGGGATGACAGGCACTGCCACCTAATCCATCTTGGAAAGAAGGGCCAAGGGCCCTGCCGGGTGGGGAGGATGGGCTTTGTAGTCGCCAGGCCGGGGAATTTGGCATCAAGGGCCAACGGGGAAAGGCAAAACCAGCGAGGGGGGGAGAGAGGGAGGGACGGAGGCAGGTGGTGCCCACGGGCTGGGGGCCGGGACTCGCTTCACCCTGCCCCTTTCTCGCCCAGGCTGCGCGCTTGGGGGGCAACCGCCCCGCGGAGCCGGCGCCCTGCGGGAAGAACCAGGGCCAGTTATTGCGGGGAGAGCCTGTGGCGCAAACGCCCGAGAGTTTGGGGGGGCGGAGGGAGGCAGGCCGGGGGGCGTGCGAGTAAGGCCCTGCCCCACCCTGCCCGCCGGGGTCCCGGGACGGCGCCGAGGGAGGGCGAAGCGTGCGTAAAGGCGCGGCGAGGACGGCGGAGAGCCGCGGCCGCGGGCCCGGCCCGAGGAAGCGGCGGGGACGGAGCCGCTGAGCGCGGCGGAGGGAGGGAGGGAAGGCGGGAGGCGGGGACCAAGCAGGGCGACACGGCGGCGGCCAAGGCTGCTCACCAGGCGCCGGGCAGGCGCGGCTCCGTGGGCGCCCCGCGCGGGTTGCGCCACCGACCGCTGGAAGACTCCCCGAAGCCGCTCCGCCAGCGCCCGGGAGGCGCAGGCCGTGGGGGCGGGCAGTCTCCGCCCCGCGGCCGCCCCTCCGCGCGCTGCCTCCGCCCCCAGCCCGACGCAGCGCCGGGGAGGCCGCGGGCGGGGAGGCGGGCGAGCACCGCCGCGCGCAAAGAGAGAGGCGGGCGCCGCTTCTCCTGCTCCCCGGCGGGCCTCCCCAGCGCCACGCCCGCCCTTTCGGAGGGGCGAATCTGGATTCGCAGCCTCGCCGGGGGCAGCTCCGCGGCCAGCTTGGCTCCTGTAGGGAACGGGGCGGCGCCCAGGATCGGCAACCCGGCGCCCGCCGGAGATCTTGCTCTCCAAAGCTGCCCTCCGCAATGGGGTGCGCGCCCGAGGCTGCCAAACTACCCGTCCGGGGAGCCTGGATCGGTATGGCCGATGAGGGGGGATGCCGGGAAATGTAGTTCAGAAGATCCGGTGAGCCGCATCCAGTGGCATGAGACACGGAAATTTGGAAATCGGGCTCGCTGGCTGATTTCACACGCACGCAGTCCAAGGGGGTTCACAACGGTTGGGTTCCGACGAGATGCCCAATCTTAAACTCCCTCCAGGTCTTAGACCAGTGTTTCTCAACCTCAGCCACTTTAAGATGGGCGGACTTCAACTCCCAGAATTCCCCAGCCAGCCAGGCTGGCTGGGGAATTCTGGGAGTTGAAGTCCACTCAAAGTTGCTAAGATTGAGAAACTTTGTGCTAGGCAACAGCCTCTGTTATGCCAAAGACAGGATGATACCACATTGCGGCTCCTGGGAAGCTGATTTTTAAAAAATGTTAATTTAACTCTTCAAAGTTTTTTTTATAAATTTAATTCTCTCTGAGCAAGGGGTAACCTCCGATCCCATTCTCTCAGCCTTACCAATCTAATTTAATAAAAGAAAGAAATACATTTTAGGAATATTCTTCCATCTGGTATTTTGGACTCCCTTTTTCCAATTTCCAAAGCAAAATCTAACTTTCTGCTTGAACAACACGCTAGACCTCATGAAAAGAGGCAAACACAGCGATTGCGGAAGACACTATATAGAGGTTTGTAAACATCCTTTTCATTCTGCTGTTGGAAAACTGAATTTCTCTTTGAATGACTGGAAGCTATTGTAGACAGAGGCATTTTCCATCCCAGGGCACTGCAGAAAAGTTAAAACAGCTACTTATGTTTGTGAGCCACTCAAAACCAGAATTCTGTATTCGACAGTTATTTGATTGCATTATTTCATTCCAAGATGGTGCCTGTTTTCAACGAAGAGCTACACAATTATTTTGATTGCACACTTTTTAAAAAAAAATCTGCACACTCTTTTTTTTTTTAAAAGCCCCAATATTCCAATAATTAAAAATAAAACCAAAGCCTTTCCAAGGATAACATCAGGAACATGGAGAATATCTCTGGAGGGACAAGGAAGGAACACACCAGAACTTTTAAATGTTGCCTTTAACACACAGCCTTTTTTCACCTATTTTATTATCATCAGACCTAGAGAGATTGTGGCAAATATTTCCTGAGAAAGATGCTTTATGTGCCCTGGGGAGGAAGGGCTGAGAAGGGGGCGGCTAAATGCAACATTTGACTGGCTACTCTCCAAAATGAGGACTTTCACAAGAAGGGAAGAAACAGGCGTTGAACAGATCGAGCTGAAGAGCTTCCGAAATTTGTTCCAACTTATGTGTCCCTTACAGAGAGGCTGGTCTGGATTTTTAGTTCTGCAAATTTCGAAAAGACCCCTTTAGAGCGATTCCACCATCATGCTGACAGCAAAGAGTTCTACCTTCTAATTTCTTTGCTAAGAGCTTTTCATCTCGTCTGTCCTGCCAGCCCTTGACGTGACATCTTCTACTGCAGATTATTGGGGGGCCTGGGGAGGAGGGACCCCATTTCCCAGCAATGTTCTCCCTTGTTCCCTGTTAAGGCTCTGGGGGTGGTGGGGAGAGCTGGTCCTCTCATTTCTGCCATGGAGGGCATACAGAAGCAGTGAAGGTCCCCTGCCCCTCCTCCAGTCAGTTCATCTCCCTGGACTACGGGATCAACTTTCCATTGAGTCTGTGCTGAAGGTCCTGCAATGGAGCAGATCCCGAGATCGAGAGGTGCTGTGATGAGAGAGAGGGCAAATTTTGGGGTGTTCTTTGGCCAGAAAAGTCAAAGATTGTAGGCTACAACGAAGGAGGCAAAGATTGGGTGCTCATGTGGAAGTACGGAAGGAGCCGAAGCAGAAACCAAAGCTCGAGGACGGTTGCTTCTTGGCACGGGCATCGGCCGCTGAGGACCCCGGAGCAGGTCTGGTCTTGGCCAATGTACGAGCCAAACTCAAGCAGAACGTCTGCACCAACCCCAGGACGGGCACTGGCCAGGATGCGCCACACCGGCGTCCTCGGGCACCCTCTGCAGAAAGAGATTCATCTTCCAACTTGGGGCGGAGTCGCAGCGGTCCCCGAGTCCTGGATCAAGAGGGTGCCAGGGTGCCCAGCAAGGTGGTGAAGGCCAGGGCTTGGCGGGATAATTCGGCCACGCAGCCCTCCATCTCCCGGGCCGCAGGAAGCGATGGGTACCGCAGGGCAGCGCTCTTGACGGAGAGGACGGCTTCCTTCAGGGCTTGGCACAGGGCGCCACTGGCTGCCCCCACCCTCGCCCGGACTGCCGCCGAAGACGCCAGGCGGGAGACCGTGTCGCCCACGAAGACCAGTTTGTGCGCCGTGACAATGACGAATTTGCCGTGGGGCACGAAGACGCGGGGTGGCTGGTGAGCCCCGGCGCTGGCCAGGAGGGCCTCGATGGCAGAGAGGAGGGTGCAGTAATGCGTCTGGCACTGCCCCGTGTAGAACTGCAAAAGCTGGCTGTCCTCCAGGGATGGTGGCACCTGCCAAGAGAGGGAAACATCGAAGATTGCGGCTTTAGGAACGCAATGCCACTGGTGATTTTCAAAGCTATGTTTTCTGCCGTTCTCTACCCCCAGCGCAGTGTTTCTCAACCTTGTCAACTTGAAGTCGTGTGGACTTCAACTCCCAGAATTCCCCAGCCAGCATGGCTGGCTGGGGAATTCTGGGAGTTGAAGTCCACACGACTTCAAGTTGACAAGGTTGAGAAACACTGCTCCAGCAGTTGAACTTTTCCCAGGCAGCTAAACAGGTTTTATCAAAATCAATTCAACACGGCACTATCCACAGGGTGTGGTCAAAAAAGTCAAAATGGCAGCCATGACAATGGGACAGGTTTTTTATGGGTGTCAAAAACACAGGCTCAGCTTTGATTGCTGCGTGGCAGCTACCATCTTTTTCAACCACACCTTGCGGGCACCCCATTTCAACAATTTGTTGGGGTCAAATAGACAATAATCCAGATAAACCAGCCCCAATCCTCCCTCTCTCATGATCATCATTTGTGGGGAGCAAACTTAAATGGTATCTTAAGCTATTTCCAGGAGAAATATGCTAAAATATCAAGGCCGGGAGAATGGGGTGGTTGGTGGATGGATGTGAGTGTTATTGGGGTTTCAAAGTCATTTATTAACTTTATTTTTCTTTTGCTCACCGCCCAGAGTTCCTTTTGGTTGATAGGCAGCTATATAAATTTGTTCAATAAATACATATACACAGACATCGGAGACTGATCTTTAAAAAAATGAGGGTGGAACTGGTTAATCGTTGGATGGGAGACCACTAGGAAATCACAGGGCTGTAGGATAGACTGAGAATTAAAAATATATATATATTCATATGAATAAAGACACAGGCATGTCTGTTTGATCCCCCGGTGGCAAACTTCCCTCAGTTGACTTTACTCAACCTTTCCAGAAATAATATCAGGTTCGGAAGTATTATTTTCAGAGCATTTACAGGAATTTTTTTTTATCCGTTTCCTTAAGACAAAACCTGTGCATTTCAACGGATAAAGTGTTCTGCAAGGGAGGGGAGAAGGCAAAGGTTGCTTTTGCAAGCCTGGCTTTGAACAAACATCTCAGCTTCTGCTTTTTAAAGGCTCTGAAGAAAAGGAGGGATCCGCTCACAGGGATGGTAAATTCGGTTAGGACACAGCAGGAGCGATGGGTTGCAAAGATAAAGAAGAGATACCATTTCTTCGGTCTGAGCTGCGTCTCCTGGGAGCGTGGGGCTTGCTTCGGGCGTTGTTGCTTTTGGCTGGGTTTTATCGGCCCCCTAAGAAAGGGGAAGGGGAAGGGAAGGGAAAAGAAAAAAAAGAAAAGAAATTAAATGAAAAAAGGAAAGGAAAGGAAAGGAAAGGAAAGGAAAGGAAAGGAAAGGAAAGGAAAGGAAAGGAAAGGAAAGGAAAGGAAAGGAAGAAAAAAGAGAAGGAAAGAAAAAAGAAAAGAAAAAAATGAAAAAAGAGAAAAGAGAAAAAAGAGAAAAAAAGAAAAAAAGAAAAAGAGAGAAAAAAAATGAAAAAAAGAGAAGAGAAAAGAAAAGAGAAATGAAATGAAATGAAAAAAAGAAAATAGAAAAAAGGAAAGGAAAGAAAAAAATAGAAGAGAAAGAAAAGAAAAGAAAAAAGAAAAGAAAAGAAAAAAGAGAAGAGAAATGAAAAAACAAGAGAAAAGAAAAAAGAAAAAGAGAAGAAAAGGAAAGGAAAGGAAAGGAAAAAGAAGAAAAAAGAGAAGAGAAAAGGAAAAGGAAAGAAAAAAGAAATGAAAAGAGAAGAAAAGAAAAGAAGAGAAGAGAAAAAAGAGAAAAGGAAAGGAAAGAAAAAAGAGAAGAAGAAATAGAGAAAAGGAAAAGAAAAAAGAAAAGAGTCTGCATCTAACTGGTGAGTTTCATACAGGATAAATGAGACAGAAAACCAAATACGAAGAAAAAACTCCACGACCAAGATGAATGCAGACCAGCGCAGGGAAGGGCTCCTTTCGAGCCCTGCAACGCTTCGGACCCGGGGCCCACGCAGAGCCACGCGTTCCCGCCGACCCTTCATTCTTTCCCCAAGCGCATCTTTTCCGGCCGTGGGGCTAAGCTCAGTGGCGGGACCCCACTGCTTCTACCTGCCCTCCAGAGCACCTTTTGGCGGTGCAATCCAAACCTCCCCACCAGGATCTGTATTATCTCAGTGAAGGAGAGTGTGTGTCTACACAAGAGGATTGTTTCTGTTGTGTTTCTCAACCTCAGGCACTTTAAGATGTGTGGACTCCAACTCCCAGAATTCCCCAGCCAGCAAGGGAGTTGAAGTCCACACATCTTAAAGTGCCTGAGGTTGAGAAACACCTGGTTAGGATTTGGGATTTAAAATGACCTCCTCATCCACAAGGCTCCTTACTCCGAATTTGAGTTTTGGGTATGCAGCGTTTCTGCCCTGCAAATACCTTTGCTAGCTAGAACAAGCAAACATGATCCGGGGGTTTTAATTGCAAGACGCTCCCCTCCCCTTCTCTCCGGCAGCCTCCTGCTGGGATTCAGAACATGCTGCTGTCTTCCGGTTAAATGCAATATTTGAATAAACAAAGCTATGGCTGGATTGACAGCCGTTTCACACAATGCCCCGGGACACAACCTGCTAAAGGACAAAGTACTTTAACCCAAAGAAGAGGCAGCTGTGGTTTTGAGGAATCCACTCTTTACATTTAAAGGGACTCTTCCAGATGTGGGCCGGGGTTGAGTCGAAGCTCTTTTCCCCAATCCGGGCTGAAGTCCTGCCCGAGTGAGTTTTGCACGCCAGCCGTTGGGCAGCATATCATATTCTGATCCTTTTGGGTTAATGTTCACCTTTCTTTTGTGGATTAAAGGATGGAAGCGTGTTTAGGCTCAGGGTGTGTTTACAAGGATGGAAAGTTAACCGGATTTCATCATGAAGCGAAACGTGCTGGAAAGCCTGTTCAGCTTTCCAATTTATGCAAGGCACAAAGTAACCACTTCGATGCCCGGTTTAAGAGATGATCTCCTATTTAATTATGTTTTTTTTTTTTTGGGAAGCACGTGGTTTTTTTTTTTAATCTGCGCTCAGTCGTTACCGACTCTGCAGTGACTGCTTGGACGAGTCCTTGCAGTTTTCAAGGCAATTGTTTTGGAAGTGGTTTGCCAGAGCCTCCTTCCTAGAGCAGAGCCCAGCTGGCGAGCGCAGGAGGCGGGGTTTCCGTTGCTTCGCGCCCTTTTTGGGCGCGCGGGGTTTTTCGCGCTTACTGGCAACTGCTCCCGACTCCTTTTTTGCAAGGCGCCGCCAGCATTTTTCCTCCCACCGGAGTGAGAGTCCCCATTTATCTACTCACGTGAGTTTTCGAACTGTTGGGTTGACAGGAATTGGGGAGGAAACAGGAGCTCACCTGCTAACGCGAAGGCTGGACTCGAACCGCTGAAGCGTCGACCATTTCTGGCCGGCAACTTTCAGCGTCATTAAGCCGCTGCGCCACCGCGTCCCCCTGAAGCACGTGGATCTAGAGACAATTTGGAAGGAGTCTGCAACGTCTGAGGAGTCGAGGGCTGCAATGTATCCAAAGGTACATGCAGGGGAGGTCAAAAAAGTCAAGGGGGCGCCAGCAATGGCGTGGCCAAAGCCCTGCCCCTTTTGGTGTGTTGTGTGCAAAGGGGGCAGGGCTTCAATTGCACAGGTGCATATGCTATCTTGAGTTTTTCCATCCCCACCTACAAAAGGCTGCAGAGAAGCAAAGGGTGACGGCGTCGCATCTCCGGACGAGACAAAGTGAAACTTCTTTAGCTTTGGGCTTGTAGCTTGTTTGGGGGCAGTTTCTGGGGGGAGGGGAAGGAGCAGGGGTCCCTGGCAGGCAACGATTCCCATTCCCATCATTATGCCCCCCGCCACCTTTTTGAAATAATTGCTAATTTGGGGCAGTTTGGAAAGACTCTGGGCTAAGTTTAATTTTGGGGGGAAAAAGAAATCATGGATGGACTCCTGAAATCCAGCTGTTCGGCAACTGAATTTCAGCCGTGGGGTTTTGGCCTGGGGGGCGGCACTTGCAGAAGGCTGCGACCCAGGGGTCGCCGGCCTCTGACGCAGAAAAGCCCAAGGGCTGGGGGTCCGCTCAGGATAAAAGCAAAGCGGTATCTGGATTACGTCCCGACGTCAACAGCTGGATCGAGACCTGCCCCGTGCTGTGGCTGCCCTTACCTTGAGGTGAACGTAATCGTACTCGTCGGCCAGACGGATCCCCTCGTATTCGTTGTGGACGTCGTGCCTGGCTTGGTCCAGCACCTCTCCTGCCCTGAGACCCCCCAGCCGGGGCGGAGGGGGAGGCAGCGGCCGGTCCTGGATGCTGCCTTTCCGGACGATGCTGGGCGACGGAGGGGGAACCTCCCCGGAGAGACGTTCCTCGCTAGGAAGAGCGGGCAGTGGGCGACGGGACAGGCTCTCCGCGGAAGGCAGCCGGGGACGGGTGGGGGGCCCCGGGTCCCTCAGGCTGAGTCCTTGGAGGGCCCCCTCCAGGGGTGGAGTGCTGGGCGTCAGCAGAGGAACATCATAAATGCCCCCATCCTCTTCCTCTTCCTCCTCCTGCCCGCCTGCCCGGACATCCTCGGGGGACTCGTACAAGTTAAGCAAGGCGGAAGCGCGGCGTAAATTGGATGGGATGGCGTAGATCAGTGGCCCTTCGCCGCTTCCTTCCTCCTCCTCTTGGGCCAGGGGCTTCTTGAAGGCGAGCGGCACGTCGTAGGCCTCGTCCAAATCCGGGGGGGCGGTGGGCTGGGGGGCCACCCGGGCCACTTTCTTGGCACGTGGGGCAGGCGAGTCGTAAGTGTCCGAGAGCGCGTCCCGGAGCAAGGATGAGGGCACGTCGTAAACCTGTGAGCAGAAAAAAAGATAAAGAAGAGTCCCAAAAGAAAGTGTGTTTGGGGTCAGACATCACTCTAAGCCAGTGTTTCTGAACCTTGGCCACTTTAAGATGTCTGGACTTCAACTCCCAGAATTCCCCAGCCAGCGATGCTGGCTGGGGAATTCTGGGAGTTGAAGTCCAGACATCTTAAAGTGGCCAAGGTTCAGAAACATTGCTCTAATCCATTTTGCCTGGTTTGGGTGCTGCATGCTGGGTAAATCCAGTTATTGCATTATGCTAACCATAGTTTACAGCTCAGTGCATTTGAACCACCCAACATGGCTTGATAAGCAGGTTGAGAGCTCAGCACGGAGGATAAACACAGCCACTCCGGTCTGTAATTTAGAGTTTATGGCTTAGCACAACCTGAGACCCCTGTTTATTCTATTATTCCATAGGCCACAGTAAAAACAAACCATGTGTGAATCTGCTGGTTTCAAAATGGCAAACTTGGCCACGGGAAGACATGTGGACTTCCACTCCCAGAACTCCCATGGCTGGCTGGGGAATTCTGGGAGTCGGAGTCCGCACATCTTCCCGTGGCCAAGTTTTGAGAAGCCCTGGTCTAGTCTTATATTTTAGACCTGACCAGCTGCTCCCTCCACATTCACACCTGTCATTCCCACCCAAGTGTTTGTCCATCTAAGGCAACCGTTGCCTTGGCTGGGGAAGGCGAACGGCCCCTTTGCACGCAGCTGTCTCTCCGTAAAGGCTCAGATACAATTACGCTCAGGCAACCGGGCAGACACAGCCTCTAATCCCACAGGCGCACCCAGTTGTCCCCTCAAAAAGCTTCGCCACCAGCCCACAGTCGCCTTGGCCCCTCGCGACTTGCACAGAGATCAAATGTGCTCCCAGCCCTGCTTGGAATACCAGCAGGGACGTTTCCAGAAACGGACAGCACCACTCTGGCAAGGGAGAAGGAGAGAAAGCCCTCCCAGGTCAGATTTTAATAGAAACCAGCTGGACAGTGGGCAGGAGGCAAAAAAGGAAAAATAGAAAAATCATGACTCCTGCCATGCCATCTGGGTTGAGGATAATTTACAAGCACAAGAGGTCCCTGCCCTGAAGAGTTTACAATCCAGTAAACTGGAAGGATCCAAGGGATAATCTGGAAGAGAAGACTAATGAAGGTCATCTGTCTCTCTCTCTCTCATCTATCTTCTATCTATCTATCTATCTATCTATCTATCTATCTATCTATCTATCAATCAATCAATCAATCAATCAATCATCTATCTCTATATCCATCCATCCATCCATCCATCCATCCATCCATCCATCCATCCATCCATCCTTCATATAAAAACTTGTTTCACATCTCTGGAAGTAACAACAAACGTTGGACCTCTTCCTTCTAACTGAAAATGGAACTTTTGGCATTTATAAATCTTGGACCGATTTGCATAAGGCAACAGGGAGGGAGTGAAATCTGGGATTAAATCGATCCCCAGCCATCAAGCTCTGCAGGTGACCTCTGCAGCTGGTCACCTTTTCTTGACTCAATCGCACCTCTGTGGGATCTTCTTCCCTTCGGGTACCCCGAGGCACCCTGTAGATCCCCTCTGGGGGCAGCGGGCAGGGCCGTGCAGGTGGTGGTACCTCATACACCTGGGGTGGGAGAAAAGGACAAGAACAAGGAGAAATCAGACCTGGAGGTCAGGATTCCAAGAGAAGTCAGCAGGTTCCCGGGGCACCAAGCCACATCTCAGCTGGGTTTGGCCAACATGCCAGTCTGGGCCAAAAAGGGACGGACAGTTTCTGGTTTGGTGTGGTGGGGAGAACCAGCTTGCATCTTGGTGGGTTGGGTGAACCAACCCAACCCATCAAACTGGACGGCAAAAGCAAGGAAGTTTTGGGTAAGCAGCTTAGAGAGTTTAGAAGAACCACAGGTTCCTCCTGAACATTTGTTCTACCAGGCATCCTTCTCCAGCCTGGGGCCTTGTAGATATGGTGGAGTACAAATCCCATCACCCATGCCCAGCCAAAATGGAGGGGGATCTCAACACATGTGGAACACAGCAGGCTGCTAAACGCTGCTCTGGTGGAAGAGGAGATGTTCAGGCTTCTTGGCTTGGGTAGAAGTTGGAAAAGATGGAAGAGTGGTCTCTGGGGACATTAGGAAGCAAGGCAACAACATGGAGAGAAACAAGCATGACAGAGCACCCCTCTCACCTCTTGTTCTTCTTTCCCCTGGTCTCTTTTTTTCCACTCCTCCACGGGCCCCTCAGAGATCCTTCCGACCAGAAGACCCTCATTCTTCGGCACCTGGTAGACCTCTGCTGGGGTGTGATTCGGGTGAGCGGCTGGCCCAGGGGATCCCGACTCAGGGAGGACCCTGACCCTGTTGGCGGGCACGATCCCTTGCTGGCCGTGCAATGAACAAAAGTGCCAACCCTCCAGGCCTGTCCCTTCGGGCTGGAGGAGGACCATCAGGTCTCCCTTGTGGAACGAGAGTTCGTCCGGACACTCGGCAGTGTTATCGTACAGCGCGCGGCACAGCTGGGCCTGCGGGGCAGAGAAGGCAGACACTCAGGGCTCAAGTCCCGCTCTCCAAAGTTCAAATGTTTTGCCTTAAGCTGAGCTCTCCAGACTATGATGCCCAGAATTCCCAGATGACAACTCCCAAAATTCCCAGAGCATGACTCCTAGAATCCCCAGATTACATGCCCAGAATTCCCAGACTACAACTCTGAGAATTCCCAAAGCCATGGCTCCCAGAATTCCCACAGTACGACTTCCTAGAATTCCCAGACTACAACTCCCAGAATTCCCAGCCAGCGTGGCTGGTTAGGTTATCTATGACCAAGATGCTGAGATGACCTTTTTGCAATACAAGTTGGGACCAACAACCTGTACATTTTTATGTGTGTACAAGCATTTCCCCTTCTCTAGAATGGAGTATGGGTAGTCCTTGTTCAGGGATTGCCTTGTTTAGCGACTGTTTGCAGTTACGACAGTGATGAAAATGTAACTTTGCCACCAATCCTTGCATTTACGACCTTCATAGGTCTGTAAAACAAAGGAAAGCTGAAGGAAGATTGTAATATCATGTTTCATTAAGTGACCGCTTTGCTTAACGATTGAATTGCTGATCTCAATTGTGGTCACTAAACAAGGACTACCTGTATATCACAAATGCTCTAGGCTTCCCAATGTGCTAGATCTCTACTTGTGGGGACATTTAAATTTTTTTTTCAAATGATGAAGACTTCAGTCATGAACCTCCACCACCCGTGGCTTCAGTGCTACGTGATTTATTTTATACAGGAAACCCAGCTCCCGAATAATTTGCCCCTCATATTACAAAGTTGTATATGCATTTCTTACAACTACAGCTCCCATCATGCCCAGCTATCATGATCAGGATTCTACAGAGCAGCCTTTCCCAACTGTATCCTGTAGATCTGTTGGGCAGCAAATCCATCATCCTGTTCTCTGAGGAACCCAGAAGCTGTTGGCCGAAACAGCTTTGGGGATATCTGGTCGGGAAAGGCTGGGGCAGGAGGTAGAAGGACTGCAAGTTTAGCCTCCCTGCACTTAGAAAACTAGTGCATCAGGGAGAATGCTAGCTCTTCACAGACAGGGAGTTTTGAACGGGACTTAATCCAGCCATCTTCCCTTCCCTGATAAGCTGAAAGGATTCAGCCCACTAAGGCCGGGCCGTGGGCTTTCTTAAGGCTGCCCTGATAAGCCCCATTTTTAAATGCAAGCTCTTCCATGCTTGAATTCCCCTGAAAAATACTAGGGAGGAGGTCAAAAGACTTCTTGCTGGGAAATCTGCCCAAAAACTGGGAACAGGATGAACCAGGCAGGCAAAGCATTGCTCAGCGTCCCCTCTTCAGAAGCAGACGCTGAGATCTGCAGCGAAGCTGGTGGCCTTTCACCAAAAGCCCGGTTTCTAAACATTTCTCAGGCTGAGCAGCGATAGTTTTTACACGTCCTGCTGGACGGCAAACCCCAAGAAAAGTCTTGCCTTTTCTAACAGGAACAGGTTGGATCCAGACTTGGGCAGAATTCGCTGATCCTGCAAAACCTGGGTTTAGCACTCATGCTCACGCCCTGAACCATGATTCACGTTCCACAATACTGATTGTCAACAAAGCAAGCCATGTTAGTTGACCACGCCGTACAAATCAGCCTTAGGGCAAAACTATTCCCCAACCACTTTAATTCTACTGAGTCAAATAAACAGGATACCCTCAGTCTCGTTCACCTATCACACTAAGCCACAAAGTAAGTGAACGATATGGACCTACAGCACTGAGCAGGACCATTTATGGGAGTCAAAAAAGTCAAGATGGGAGCCACAGCCACGCAGTCAAAACCCTGCTTCCTTTTCTACCTATGTTATAAGCAAAGTTGTTGCTCTTCTTTTTAACCTCTCAATTCAAATTGGGCAACCTTCCCGGAGGGCAAACAACCCCATCAAAATGGTTAGATTTGAGCATCAGCTGGTCATTCATAATACTTTCCTATTTTTCCCAGCCTTTGCTTAGCAACCCCGGTGTCCTGCAATTCTACAACAATCAGGTTAAAATATACATCTTGAACAACAACAGGCAATGCTCCTTTGAGGGGAGGAAAATACAGCTGACGGCAACTTGGCTGTCAAGGAGAAAGCAAAACCACCCAGTTGGGTGTTGACAAGTAAAACTTTGCCAGAGATGATTTCATTTAGGGAGTTTGGTCCACAGCCCTTGATCAGAAAACTCGGAGTTGATGCGTCTCAGCAAGCCAAAGGTTTTCACTATTTATGGGAAATGCTTCATCATCAACAGAAAATCTAAGCGGTGCCTAACTTGGGACCCAAAGAAGCCGCGATATTTTCCAGACTGGAACGGGGAGCCAGCTGTAACTGGACAAGGGATTCCCTGCCCCATAAGCCCTTCCTTTCCCTGTCGTGTAAGGCGCCTTGAAGGGTGGGACCCTCCCCGTTCCACCGTTCCATTCAGAAGAGGAGAAACCTGAACCCAAAGGCTTTTGTGCCCCGTTAGGATGAACGTAGCTGCTAAATTTCACCCCCATCTGCAAAGCATGTCCTGATTTGGGAGGAACATTAAAAATATTTCGATTAGCAGAAGTATTCAGGAGAACACGACGTTTCTCTCTTCTCCCCCCATAATTTTTTCTGCACCCCTCTTTTCTCAATGCAGTATCCAATGTATCAGTGTTTCTCAACCTTGGCAACTTTAAGATGGGTGGACTTCAACTCCCAGAATTCCCCAGCCAGCAGGGCTGGCTGGGGAATTCTGGGAGTTGAAGTCCACCCATCTTAAAGTTGCCAAGGTTGAGAAACACTGCAATACATCAAAGCATTCACCACCACCTTATCAGTATTCAGATAATAAGAAGGAGGCCCTAATAACCTTGGAATGCAAATCTTTTCTCTAAGGTCAAAAGAGTTTTCAATTCCTATTTTACTACAGCGTTGTGGCCAGGATTGCTAGCTTTCTTTCCTTCTCTTCTCTTCTCTTCTCTTTCCCTCCTACTTACACTTACAGACATGTTGGGCCTCTGACATCAAACAAAGGAGCAAGAAGACCAGAAGCAAAAAGACCCCAGCGAACCAAAACGACACCTTAATACATTCAGACTCTTGAAAAAATAAATCCAGTTTTTAGAAGCGTGCTTGTCCTTCGCTCTGTACTTTGTGCCCAGAGGGAGGGGAAAAAAAAAAAAAGATTCCTGAGAAATTTAAAATCGATTTTTCGTTATCTTAAACTGGCAAGCAAGCCACACAGAAGAAGCTTTAACTCTCCAAAGGTTCCTTGGACAATGTTGGCAAGAGGGTTCCCAGTGAATATTCCAATGCAAAGTGGGGAAAAAAAATCCCAAATAAAGTAAGCGGTTCCTATATTTCGACCACCGTGAATGTAGTTCCTCAGAAGTTCGGCCAGTTGCAATTTGCAATTCCCTATTATTATTTCCCCAGCAATTTTGGTGAGGTTTTCCAAATCTCTGGGTCAGCAAAACGCGCCCAGAAAAGTTATCTGAGTAAGTCCAACTGTTTCCAGGCTGAATGGATTGAGGGAGGGCGGAGAAGAATCCAACAAGTTGGAACAGAGATCCTCGATGCGAGCAGAAAGTGGAAAAGCAGCCCAGAGACATTTACAGGGTTTCTTTCCAAAGCTGTTTTTAAAAAAAATGAAATAGGGAGAACAGCAACAGATTTTGCAATGTCATGAAATCCAAAAAAAAAAGAAGAAAGAAAAAAAGAAAAAAAGAAAAAAAGAGAAAGAAATCTGGTTTCCTCTTGGCAATGAGCAGGCCCAGATTATGAACCCACATCTGCCAAGAAACTTTTCCTCTTAAATTCAGAATAAAAGACAGCCAATCCAGAAGTTCCTTTAGAAATATCCAGCAGGCAGGGTGGGTTTTTTTTCCCTGAGAACAAGCAATATTTACCAGAGATATCTTTACGTTTTGCAAGTTTTCTCCACTCCTCCAACTTCGTTAAATATTGAGGTTTGATTCCAACTTTCTCCCAACTCCAAAATGCCCCCGCGTAAATCCAGTCAATGTTCAAGAAAATTCCAGATCGCCAACGAGTCTCTGATACGTGTATCAAACAAGCATTGGCAAAATTAACTCCAGCAACTGTGAAGCGCTTCCAAATAAACTGAATTCTTCCAGAAAAGCAAGCTCGTTTTTTCCTTCAAGGCTAAAGGGCCGAGGTTAAGTTTCAGACAATTTTAATTTCAAGCAACGTTGCCTGCTCCCGAAATGCCCCCCAAATCCTCTGCCAGCGTTGGAGGTTGCCACATGATCGTGTTTTCACTCTTCCCAACCCCAAATCAAGCAGAGGCAGGAATGCGGGAGGCAACAGTGGCACATTGCGAAAATCCAAATAGGCATATATGTTGGCCAAATATTTATTTCAGATCTCAGGCAGCGGCAGGGCTGACTTCCTAGCAAATGTCCCCAGACTCCCAAAGGTTGCGGAAGAGACCGTTGCCAGGCCAAACTCAGCAGCAGCATCAGGCTCCGGCCAAATGTCCCCTCCGTCACCTGCTGAAAACAAAGTACAAAGAGTTATTGTAAAGACGGGTTCCAGGCTTAACTTAAAGCAAGTGGCTTTCCCGAAATCGAAATCGAGCAGGCTGCTCCGTTCCCCTGCTTCCAAGAGGAGATTTTGTGCCTTCGGGAGGAAGGTTAAAAAGTCTCCCCGCAAAGGGCACCTTAGGGGCGACTTCCCAAAGTGGGCGCTGCGCGCAGAGCAGAGCAGAGCGCGCGGCGGGGCTGGCCGGCTCTGCAGGGCCGGCGTTCGGAGCCCGGGAGACACGCCACCCCCAAATTAGCCGAGCCGGCCCTGGCACTTCCCCGGGATCCAGGCTCCGGCGAAGCCCGTCATCAGCGCCCCGCTGCGCGGCTGCCCCAGCCAGCGATTTCTGCACGCCGCGCGGGAGGAGGGCGGAGTTCGGATCCCGGCGGGGGCTGGCATCGGGGTGGGGAGAGGGCCCCAGGGCTGGGGTGCCCTGGCCGCGGGGAGGCGGAGAGCGAGGCCGGGGCGGGGGGGCGGCAAAAATCTGGGAGCGGGAGGAGGAGGAGGAAGAAAACCGGGCAGTTTGGAGAAGTGCGCAGCGGAGAAGGGGAGAGGGGAAGGGGGTCTGGGCGGGGGGGGGTCCCGAGCCCTTCCTCCCCTCCTCCCCAGCGGATTTTCCTCCCCCCGCGATCCGGGCCAAGGGATGCTTACTTCGCCGGCCCCGCAGACGCGCCCCCCGCGCCCCAGCGGGCGCCCTCCTCGCCTCCGCCCCGCTGCCAAGTCGGCGGCTCTGCCTCCTCTGCGCCGGCGCTTCGGCCCTCCCCTCCTCCTCCTCCTCCTCCCCTCCCCTCCCCCTCCGCGCAGTTTTGCCCCTCGGCCGCCTCCCCGGCTGGCAGAGCTCGCCCGCCTTCCTCCTGCCCGGCGGCCGCGACCGGCCCCCGGCCCCTTCTCCCCTTCCGCGCCGACGCGCCGCGAGGGCGACCTCTCGCTCTGCAGCGCCGGGGGAAAGGGCAGGCGGCGGGGTTGGCCGGCGCCCGACCCCCTCCTCCCCCAGCCCCCCGGCAGCCTCTCCCCGGGCACACACGTCCCTGCCTGCCGCCTGTCGCCTCCCTCTCCCACCTCCTGGGTCCTAAAGAGCCTCTGCGAGCCAGAATTTGGGGGAGGGTGGGCGAGGAGCGCCGGGCGCCCTCCCCGCCCCCGCCCCGCCCCCGCGGCCTCCGCCCCTCTCCGCCGCCAAGGCGGCGCTGCCAGGCTGGCCTGAGCGGGGAGCTGGGGAAGAGCGCCTTGAGGACTAGCGCCCCGGCAGCGGAGGCGGAGGCGGAGGCGGAGGCGTGGGCTGGCCCGTGTCCTGCGGGAGGCACCCCGGTTTCCCCTTGGAAGGTCGCCGGGCTTAATCTCCGCACCCCGCTGACTCGGGGCGGAAAGGGGTGTGAGTTGATCTTCTGCATGGGGGGTCGTTTATCCCTCGACCCCCCTCGGCCTCGCTTGTCGCCTCTGTCTTCGGGTGCGGAGGGCAGGAGAGAGATGAAGGAAGGCAAAGATGAGGCAGGACAATGCTTTCATGGGGAGGGGGCTCCCGGAGAGCCCCCCCCCCCGCCAAACCTTTGTCCAAGACACTCCGTTCTCCTCCCCCAACTGGGACTCTGAACTGTGTCTGGAAACCCACCTTCCTTTGTTCCCCTTTGGTATCTCTGCCAACCAGCACGTAGCTATCCAACCGGCAGATCCCTCCCTGGCCACCCATCAGGCACCCTAACTTTTTACATCATCATCATCATCATCATCATCATCGTCATCATTTTTATTATTAGCCCAACATCAGCCTTTAAAGCAGCTGGATTGCAGAAAGGTAATTGTGCAATGAAAAAGACACCAGGCCGCAAACGGACACGTTCTTGAGAATCGTGCCCAGAAAAAAACTTAATTGGGAACAGCAGGGCATCCTGCAAGGAGGGGATAGGGGTGGGTGGGTGTGACAGTAGCAAGCTGGCATATCTGGGATTTATTTCCCCCGTGGACACAGCAGGTGGCAGCACAGGGCCAATTTTGGATTGGGGAACTAAGCAACACCAGGTGCTTGGCACTCGGAGGGGAGACCACTAAGAAATCCTGGGGCTGTTAATATTCCAGAAGCAGCCCTGGAAAAGCAATTCTACATTCTTGCTAAGAAACCAACATAACTGTGCCTAACAGCCACCAGTAGCCAAGCGTGACTTGAGGGCGTTTTTACTTTACAGCTCCTGTAAGTCAGCCAATAGGCACGCCCATCCCTGGCAGCCATTTTGTGAAAGCGCCCAAAAGAACTGCCAACGTATAATTCCTTGCACTTAGACCACGCAGCTTTGCTCCCCCGGCCATCCTTTTATTTTATTTATTACGTTATCCACCACTTTTTTCAACTTTAAAGTTGCCCTGATTTACTGCTGAGCGGGTTATTTTTTTTCTTGGCATACCCAATATGTAATCATTTTAAATTTAACTTCCTTTTAGAATTAGTGAACCACAATCTTGAAAGAAAGAACTTAACATGATGGTTACTGCATTTTTTGCGGCTTTGCCAATGTCCCAGCAGCCTCAGGTTTTTAAAGGATACTCTGTGGATTCGGAAGATTTGGCATGCAAATCTCCGTAGATTTAATTAACTAACAATGAGATCCAGTGGGGGGGGGGGGGGGAAGGCCTATTGAATTACAGGCAAGGGTACATAGAACTGCGGTCTTAAACTCATATTTTTCATTATCTGAGGTTTTTTTCAGACCCCTATGAGGACTAACCTAGTTGAAGGCATCATCGTTGCATTCGCACAAACAGAAGTTGTTTAGTCTTAAACTTGGTTTTGTTTCGTTTTTGAGGCTTAGTGGGTTGGGCACACCCAGCCTGTTTGATTCACTGTATTGTGTGAATCCAGAAAATGAGTCAGGTCAGGAACTAAATTAAGCTTGTCAGACGAAATGGAGTGTTACCTCTCCGGGGACCACAAATAAATCAATTATAATTCAACTCAGTACACCTACAGTGAAATGTATTGGGGTCTGAATGCAACACAGCAAATGCTGGTTTGCATGCCTGAGGGTGCACGTTGCAACCCTGTTGTTTCCAAAGATTATCTGAACGAATAGCATCATTTGTGTAATGACACGATAGGTATTTTTTACATATTACCACATTTCTGTACCGTTATGCAGAAGACACAACTCACACAAGCGATGTAGTGTAAATTTAACATTCAAATGGAATAAGAGGCATCTCTGCCTCAAATTAGCTTATTAAAACAAGTTTTTATTGTATGCAAATTACATACCTTCCAATTTCAGTGGACATATGGATTTAACAGACCTGCTTTCTTGCAAATGGTCCATTAAATTGGGGTTTTACTGTATTGAAATGTAAACCGCAGAAAGTTCAGCGGAACTCATTTTTAAACAAACCCGACTGTGCTACAAATCTTTACAGTTTTGCTTTGCGTTTTAAGTTGGAATAGAGCAACATAGGTAACCTTCTGTTTTTGGACACAGAGTTATCCTACATTTTATAAAACGTCTTTAACAGAATCAGTTAAGAGGCAGAAAGAACAAAACAGAAAGAGCAAATGATTTTAAATCTGATAAATGAAAAAGAACCACAGAGGTAGAGTAGTTCAGAATTTCACCTATATCTATCACTGCGAAGAGGGAAAAGTGCAGAAAGTAATCAGAATTATGAGGGGTTCCAGCAGCACCCCATAGTTTAAAACAAACAGGTTTAAAGCATGACGTAGATGTGGACGGGGTCAAAAAATTCAAGATGGTGGCTCCAATCACCTGGCAGTGGTGGCTTTTTGATCTCCCTGCAGACGCTCCTGGGGGCAAGTGATGCCCACGTGTCATGGCATCATCGTGCCAATTTTCGCGCAGTGGCATCGTGATGCAGATGATGTCATCGTGGCTTGTTCCAGCCACCCGGCATTCCATTTCTGGCCAAATCCGGAAAATGGGTTAATTCAGTAACCAGCGTGTTGTGTGAACAGAGAGAGAGCGAGAGGGAGCGAGTGGGTGTCTTGGTAATTGCTGACCCTCCAAACAGGATTGTCTTTTTACTACATCTCTACACCGGTGCTATAGATAGGTAAATTATAAATACGGCTTAATTCAAAAGTTTGCTGCAGCGTTCCAGAGAGAGGAAAAATGGGACTTTGAAGAGGGAGGGCCGACAACGCTCAAGCCTCCGAAGTGACTAAAGATCCATTTTGCATCTGGTTTGTACCTTTTAACTGTAGCGCTGACTCTCCTCTCTTCTTCACCCCTCCCGCCCCCGTTTTTCAGCACTTCTTGTCGTCCCTTTGCTAAATTCCAGACTGAAGAGCAATTCTGGTGGATTCAAAAGCTTGCGTGATCTTTTGAGACGGAAGACAATAAAGTTTTCTTGGAATAATTCTAACAGGCCAACTCAACTGCCGGCGGCACTCACGTAAGGACTCTCCGATCCGTAGGATTTAGAGCCGGACAGCTGATACGGGTCCAGAAGTCAGACCACCTCTTTCTTCTATGGAAGAACCCCTCCAAATCTAATGCATATGGAAGAGCTTTGTTGCCTGAAAGAGTTGGCTGGGGAGATCTGGGTTCAAAAGCCCTCGACACGGTTGTTGCTGGGAGGTTAAAAGAGCAGGAGAAGCCAGAATACGGACCCTGGGGTTTCCCAAAAAACCTAGTTAACTACCATAGTGTTGTGCCTGATCTTGGGTGACCATGGGGGGAATGACCTCTCCCCAGAGAGAATCCCCCTGTTCTTCCAAGGACTTCTAGTGATCTCCTTGATCCCCTTCTTCCCCTCTCTTCCCCCTCTGCTACTTCTCAATCTTGCCAAACATCCTTTTTTTCATGCGACGTTTGCTTGCATCCTAGGCCCGCAGCACGTGAATCTCTGCTGAGTCCTGAAGGGTCTTCCTTCGGTGATGGTCTCCAAATCCATCAGCTTCCCTCTCTTGCAGGGCAGCGAGGGGCGCCACGAGAGCGATTTCTGCATGCCGCCTGCCCGTTTCGGCAGAAACGCCCAGAAAAAGGGAACGGAGAAACCAGCCGCTGTTTTCGGCCAAATCACTGCGGCTTCGTGATCGTCAAAGGACCTCCTCGAAACACCCCCTGGTTGGGTCAGAGCCAACGGTTTGATTTGCAAGACAGCAGAGAGGTGAAGAAGAGGCGCCCAGGGGTGGGGCTGTTAAAAATAAAGAGCTCTGCACGTGCTCAAGGTGGGTCAGCTTGGGTTATTCCGACCTGTGGTTGAGGATGGACGTCTGCTTTTGAAGCAGATGGCAAGGAGAGATTTGGCGGCCGGATTGAATATGGCTCAGTTCTGGAAAAAATGGGATTTGTTAGCTATTTTTCAGTTTCCTGTCTTCTGCTGTGCCCCTTTGATTGCCCTATGCCAGTGTTTCTCAACCTTGGCAGCCTTCCGATGGGTGGACTTCAATTCCCAGAATCCCCCAGCCAGCATGGCTGGCTGGGGGATTCTGGGAGTTGAAGTCCACCCATCGGAAGGTTGCCAAGGTTGAGAAACAGTGCCCTATGTATATTTTGCTATGGTGACCCATTCTGTTGTCACCTAACCGTGCTGGTACTTTCTTCCTGTTACATAATACATTTCTTTTGCCCATCTAAACCGGAGAGGCAAATTCACCGGCTGAGATGCAAATGTCTTGCAATTCCCATGGAAAACCAGCTGCGATTTCTCTCCAAAACAAAACAAATACACCAGGACATGGGTACCAGGCATTTTCTGTGTACGTGCAAACTTGGGGACTAGATGGAAGAACCCCCTCCCTTTCTCCTCTGTGACTTTTATGGAAACAAAATGGCATCACTGCACACCTATTTCCTCCCTGTCGGGAGTTCACTGAACCCCTGGGATGGAGAAATTAAAAAGATGGGGAGAAGTGCAGAAACAGGAGTTTTAAAGCCATGTTTTCACCTGCCACAGTACCCTAATACTGTGTTTCTCAACCCTGGCCATTTTAAGACGTGTGGACTTCAACTCCCAGAATTCCCCAGCCAGCATGGCTGGCTGGGGAATTCTGGGAGTTGAAGTCCACATATCTTAAAGTGGCCAAGGTTGAGAAACACTGATTCATACTATGTCTGAGGAGTTTGTGGTTCTGTATGTAGCAAGACCCAGTCATTGGCTTGCTATGGTGGATGAACCAAGTCACTGAGTGAAGCCCTAATGTGCACGATTGGTTTTGGCACAAGCACGTTGTGTGAACAGAGCACCTGGGTTTTATTATCAACTGAATTTGGACCAGCCATTCATTCTCAGCCCAGCCAACCTCACAGGGTTGTCACTGTGAGGTTCAAACTGGAGGAAGGAGTCCTTTCTAGCTTGAGTTTTGCTCCTGGAGGAAAGCAGGATAATAGTCTCACAAATTAAGACATATAAAATAAGATTTGGCAGCTTATCCTCTTTTTGTTTTTTTTAAACATGCTAGCTAAGTCTATAAAAGCAAGGTAAAAACTTCCTTAAGTTAAACTCAATTGCTCGGCAAGAATACAAAAGTGGTTTGCAATTGTCTCCTTCCAGGATTCTGTTTCAATTTCCCAGTCTCACGGACAACCCCGAGATCTCCTGGTGGTCTCCTATCCAAGAACTAGCTAGGTTCAACCCATCTTAGGTTTTTTTTTTTTTTTTTTGAGATCTGCCAAAGTTGGCTTAGTGCTGCCAGGTGAGCTGGTCCAATTAACTGGTCAGTTCCCAGTTTGGAAAGTCAAGGTTGCCATTGAGGATCTCCCTGGACTTGCCAAGAAGTTACAACTCGCTTTGTTTTCAAACTACTCCTGCATGAAATGCACGAAGAAAACATCTCCTTATCTCCTTTTTTTCTTTTTCTAGACGGGCTGAGCAAAGAGGTGATTGATCGCTGCTCCTCAGCCATTAGAAAAACACTTAATAGTCCCACCTTTGAAACGTGACCTTGCACACACTGAATTTTACATATTTGCCTGAATACCCAGCCAGATCTTGGGCTGCGGAGCTCCCATCCAGGTCAGGCTGGGGCATCTGATAAAAGCGGCAGTGGTACACACTGGCTGACTCACCCTGGCCCGGCTCTCGGCTGGCGCTGAAAGACACCATTGTCCCTTGGGTGACTCAGGACCCAGGGACACCTTGTGGAGGCGGGCAGGGGATCCTGGAAAACATCAAGGATTTTCCATAACCACAAGGAAACCCCTTGCTGTGGGACATACCCCACCTTTCTGCTGAATGTGCCAGGTGGGAAGGTTGGCACCCGGAGCCTTGCAGAGGGAAGACGGTTTGCTGTTGACGCTTCTGCACGGCTGCCCGAGAGCGGCCATCGGTCCCATTATTTTATTGCGTTTGGATTTGTTGACCGGGGTTTTCTCTATCAGAACAAAGAGGGCCCGGAGCTCCTTCTCTATCACGCTCTTATCAATAACAGGCTTGTGACTGCCAGAAGGAACCCGTATCGATCGCGTGCTTTGATGGCTTCTTTAGAGGCTTTGTACTTAGCGCTAGGCTAGCCAGAACAAAGTCTGCAAGCCCCATGGTGGGGGGAATAATAACCCCTTTGGAATTCACACACACATATTGGGGTTCTTACTCTGGTCCCAGGGGGTGGGCTGGCTGGGAACGGCCGCCCGAAGGCACGTGCAAAGTTAGGAAAGGCGGGGGCTGTGGATACAACCCTGCAAGGTAGGCCACGCTGGTTATTTTTGTGTGGCAGGTAGCTTGAGCTGAGCCATGGAGGTTTCACTGGCAAGGAAGAGGATTGAGCTGGGATCCACCAATACTTAGGGCCAACAAGGTCTCCCTAAATGGGAAGAGAAACTGGATCAGCCATTTTGTGAGTGCGCCTCCCCCACCCAAGCATGGCAGCCTCGCATTGGCACCCACGCCCACCTCCCGGCAGGGGGGAAGATGCATTTTGTGAATGGGCAAATGGGTCAGCCCTTATGCAAATGAGCAGCTCTGCCCACTCCCCAAGGGGGGGCATTTTGTGAATGGGCAAATCCTGCCTGGGGCAGCCTTTGGGCCACTTGCGGGCCCTGCCCGCCCACCCAGCCACCTTGGGAGAGGAAACTGGTGCCCGTTAGCCCCAAAAGGCAGCCTATCCCAGCTGTAGCATCTCAAGACTGCCCAGTTCCCAAAGCATTGAGTATCCCAAGATTGGGTTACTCAGTGTAACTGCAAGGAGGGAGGGGGCACCATTACATTCAGCATAGATCCCAACCTGCGAAGGAAGGTCCACAGTTTTCGTCCTTCACCCCCTTACCTAGTGAGCTGGGATGTGCCAAAGAGCCTCCATGTTCAGTGGCAGCCTACCTGTCCACGCCCAGCAAGGAGGCCCGTGGCCTTCATGTCTTGCATACAGCGTCGCCCCCCAAAGACTGGAACTCCCTGCATGAACTTGGCCCGATCCGGCTGATTCTTCAGCGAGACCCCGCCATGGGCTCCTGTTCCAGCCTCTCCGTTATTCACCAACTGATGAGGGTACTTGGAAACCAGAAGCTGAAAATTCACCTTCAAATATCACCTTTGAGATAGTCACCTTCACCATGGCAGCGGCAGGAATTCGGGGTGGACGGGCCCCCCCATGAGCCTCGGTGAGGGGCGGTCACATGCACCGCCCCCCCACCCCGTTGGAGAAGTCCTGCAATTTGAAAGCAAATTCTCTCATTTGCAAAACAAAACGTGGATTCTGCCCTCGCGCCAGGGGCCCAGATCCCCCCCCAAAGGAGTTCCCCAAGTTTTCCTTCCCCCCCCCTCAAAATCCATCAATGGCTGGACGGAATCAATGAACCTTTTATTGCTTTTACCCAGGAAGGGCTCTCCTGCAACATTTGCAAATCAGCAAATGATGAGTGGAAAGTTGCCGGGAATAAAATCGGGATTCCCAGCTTGGAGCGGAAGGAGTCACTGAAGCTATTGGAGACAGGAGGGTTCCTCATCATGGGTACCATCCAGCTGGTAAGTCCTGAAACCCTCTTCTTGACTGGCAGCCAAACCCAGGGGCTTCTGCGCGTCCTTCTTCTTGAGTCCTTGCTGGGAGACTCAGCTACGGAGCTCAGCAAAACCTGCCTGGAACAGTCCATTTCAGATGGCATTCTTCAGATCCTGGTGGCTCCTGGCGGGTGGCAAATGACCCTGCCGGGAAAAGGGCACCACATTTTCTTCTCCCCTCCCTCCCTCCCTCCCTCCCTCCCTCCCTCCCTCCCTCCCTCTTCTTTCTTTCTTTCTTTCTTTCTTTCTTTCTTTCTTTCTTTCTTTCTTTTCTTTTTCTTTTTCTCTCTCTCTCTCTCTCTCTCTCTCTCTCTTTCTTTCTTTCTTTCTTTTTCTTCAAGTCAGTCTTGATCCTAGCAACTGCTTGGACTAGTCCCTGCAGTTTTCTTGGAGGGGGTTTGCCCTTGCCTTCTTCCGAGGCTGAGAGAGGGGGACTACCTGAAAGTCACCCAGCTGGCTTTGTGTCCAAAGCAGCACTAACTAGAACTCACCTCCCAATTTGTAGCGTGGTCTCTTAACCACTACACCCAGCTGTCCCACTGCCTTTCTCTGGGATGACTCAACTTGCTCAGTTCAGTGTCTGGCAGCTGCTTTGCTACCACTCTCAGCTTGTTTAGGGTTAAGCTGGTGCGGGGGTGGGTGTGTGTCTTAATGCGTTAAGGCAACTGAATCAATGATGGCGCAATTTCTTTTGCAACCCCCCCCCCGCCCCCCAAAGAGTTCATTCAGTCACCAACTGAAGTGAGCAGCAATGTTTCCTTTCCCTCTTCTGGTGACGGAGGGAGACAGAGAACCCAGTGAGATGCTCCCCATCACCTAAACTCAGCAGCACTTTTCCAAGGGTGGGGTGGGGTGGGAGGCTCCCAAACTGCTGGAGGACCCTGATCGGCAGCACGGGGCCCTTGCCCCATTGCCAGCCTGACCTCCTCCACCCTCCATTCTCTCTTCCCTCTTCCAGGTGATCATCAGCATCACGTTCTTAGCTTCTCTGCCCAGCCAGGCTCAGGGGTGCCTCTCCGAGAATGACTGCTGCAATCGGAGCAGAATCCTCACTTTTGAGGCACACTTCCGAGACTCCAAGCCTTCTCCCTTGTCCATGGCTCCTTCCGCGACGGATTCCGCAATGGATTGCCAAGCGTCTTCTCGAGGCCCCGTGGCCAGACGATCCATCTCTCCTTGGAGATACAAGTAAGAGCAAACATTCCTTTAAGCCACTTTTCTATCTGTCCCTGCCAGCCTTCCCCACCCTGGGCCCCTCTGCAGGAGTGGGATTCTGAGCCCCATAATTCCCAGCAGTCAGGCTGACTGGGAACAAGGGGACTTGTAATCAACCTGGTCTGGAAGGCGCCTGGATGGGGAAGGGGGCTTCATGCCACTCCTCCCTCCATCAATGAGGGGGTTCAGAAAGAAGAAAGACTGTCTGGGTTTGCAACCACACATCAGGTGTGTTTAAGCCACACATCTTGCACAAGCCCAGCTTGTGTTATTTCACAATTCGGTGAAATTGAGCCAGTTGTTATACTTGAGTCAGCCTGGAATGAATCAATTATGATGAATTAATTAAGTCTGGCCTGGAAGGAATGCCGTAAGGAGGTTTTTCCCTTCTCAAAGTATACACAGACGGGTAACTAGCATTTAAATGTTAAACCAGGCAAAGAGAAGCTGTGACAAATCAGGAACAGCAACTCCCAGCTGTTGGAGTTAAGTGTCAGGGCCTGTGGCCCAGGGAGATGGGGGTCTTCCCTCTTTTTTTAAAATTCATCCAATGGAGGTGTTCATTAATGCTGAACAGGCTACAAAGCAGATGGTTCTCACCACTAAAAAGCTCATCTTGTATTGTCCTGGTTGACTTGGGTCAGCCCGTTGAGGCAGGCCAGAGTCCCTGCGGGTCAGGTGGCATAAAAATTTAAATAATAATGAACAATTGTTGATAAGAAAGACCAAAAAGCCTGGATAGGGGACACTGCAATGCCTGGAGACAGCAGAAGAGAAGAGAAAGAACTGGAGGAAATCACAAAATACAGTGGTACCTCGGGTCACGAACTTAATTCGTTCCGTGACTCTGGTCGCGACCCGAATCAAATTTTCCCATAAGGCTCAATGTAAATACGGTTAATCCGTTCTGAACCATATGTATTTTTTTTTTAAACCACAACAATATGACACAAAGTACAGTACGAAGAGAGAGAACGCTAACCTTGCTCGACGCGTGGAGGACAGGAAGGCGGGTGGGGAGGCGGTTACTGTTTGGAGGGAGAGTCCCCCTCCCTACAGGAAGCCACGACCATGTGTCACGGCAGGGAAAATGGCCGCGGATCCTGTTTGTCACCCGATGCGGAGTTCACGAACGGAAGCAAAATTTTCCGAACGGTGCTGTTCGTGACCCGAGGTACCACTGTATAAAGACCTGCAAACAGAAGTAGAACGACTGCGGCAAAAGAAAGCAAAGATAGTCCCGATAGTCATAGGCAGCTTGGTTTAATCCCAAAACATCTGGAGCCCCACTTGACGACCATCCATCGGCATTGACAAAATCACCCTCAGTCAATTGCAAAAGGCAGCTTTACTTGGAACAGCTTCCGTCCTGTGACAATACCTTTAACACCATCAAACAACATCTGCCTATCCCAGGTCCTTGGGGAGGACTCGACAGGTGGATAAAAATGCCAAATCCAGTCTAAACATCTGGCTGACTGGGCGACCAATAATCGTCTAATAATGAAACAGGCACAGCAGAGATTCTAGGAATGTTTTTTATTGTGTTAAGGGAGAACCACAGAACCTTGAAAACCTGTTTTTCTCTGTTCCACCTGATACTAAACCAAATCAAGGTGGGCTTTATTTTAAGTTTCTTCCTCACCTTTCCTCTTTCTGCAGCCAGGTTTGTCTACGGTAGGCAAAAATCCAAAGGAATCTGGGAGCACCTTTTCTGACCAGCAAATTTTATTTGAATGGCAGAAGCTGTCATGAACAGCAGCTCATTTCTGTCTTCAGATGCACGGAATGGCTAGACCTGGGGAAATTTGGGCCTATCGTGGGATTAATGCAGCAATTTCTAATTGCTTGTTTGGGAATCGAGGATCCCGCTGCTAAGATGCTAATGTAAAAGAACAGAGCCTGGGTTTTTTTGTGGGGGGGGGGATAATGCTATGATTTGAGAGGGGGAAGAGGGGTCATTGGGTCAAAGAGTTTAAGAACCACTGGGCTAGATTGATGTAGAGTTTAAATGGAGGTGAGGCAGGGTGGGGAAGACAGGTTGGTTAAGCAGATGCAATTTACCCGTGAGAGACAGACTGCAAGTACGTTATCAATTGGCAGTTGTTGGGTACTAAAACCCCATTGTGTTTGTCGAGAGGGCTGTTGAAAGCTTGTTTTCCACTCCATCTGGCTCAGTGTTTTTCAGAGTTGGCCACTTGAAGATGTGTGGACTTCAACTCCCAGAATTCCCCAGCCAGCATGGCTGGCTGGAGAATTCTGGGAGTTGAAGTCCACACATCTTCAAGTGGCCAACTCTGAAAAACACTGAGTCAGCTGAACTCTGGAGAATACCATCTCTTCCCCAAGTCCCCCCATTCCTTTCCACTCCGCAAAGCTGAGGAGAGGAGACCACCAGGTTATGGGGTGGGTTGGAAGTTTGAAGAAACGTCCCAGAAGATCAGGGCAAACCCTGTCCACGACCACGTGCTTGCATCCAGGTGGACAACTGGGGTCAAGTATGGTTCTTACCCTAACTGTCCTTGCCTCTTACAGGAAAGATTTCGACGCAACACGATACCCCCAGAACCTCTGGCACGCTTCGTGCTCCTGTGAACATTGCCTGTCCTTCCATTCTTCTGGTCGCCAGAACCTGAGGACCTACAACACCTTGGAAGTCAAGGGCAACTCGGTCATTATCCAGCACAACACCATTGTCTTCTATAGGCACGAATGCCCTGGGAGACACGGCTGGTTCTATCTGCAGCCCCGTAATTATTTGGTGAATGTGTCATGCGCGTGTGTGGTGCCCATGCACTCAAGCTAGGTGCATGAAAATGCAAGCTCTTAAAAGCAGCTATTTTTTCCCTGGGACTGCTCCCCCCCTCCCCAATCATTCAGTGATGGAACTGGAAATATTTTAGCTTCCCTCTGGCCATGCCTGTTTGGGCCCTGAATTTGTAGGATCCTCCTAGCAAAACAGGGGCTTTAATTCAGAGACAGGGACCTCTCTGATCATGTGCAGAGTTTCCTCTCTCTGCAGTCAGTGACCACCCACCCACCCAAATCTGGCCATTAGGAGGGTCTGTGAGCAGGTCGCTTCTAGGCAAAAGAAATGAGTGTCTCCCCCCCCCCAAAAGCAAAGAGAGGTAAAACCTCAGGACAGCCGAATGAAGGGACTAGGATTTGCAATACAAGTATAGTAACAGTGTGAGATTTTTTGAATTATATTGTATTCTATTCCATTCTATACAAAGACCAGAAGTGGCTGGTTTGGGTTTGCTTTTGTAACCTGTTTCAAAATTGTGGCTTGTTCAATAAACTATGGTTAAGCTCTGAGTAGGATGCATGAACTGGGTTTAAAACTTACAGGGTTAGTCTTAAAATACGGGGTAAAAATAGAATGCAGCTGCTTTAAAACGGACACTTCTTTTTCAATTCACTTTAAACCACAAAAAACCCTCCAACTCTCGAAAAACTGAAAACGTCTGCCCACCGCACTTTACACACACACACCCCCACCCCCAAAAGATTCTCCGGAGCAGAGGCTTTCAGATTGCACCCAATTGCACCCGGTTCAGGTGAGAATCCAATCGCTCGCCTTGTCTAAAACTGCCCGCTAACCGCTTCTGCTGCTGTTAACATTTACAAGGCGGGGGAAAATATTTTAGCCGCTGAAACAAATCTCACCGTCCACGCCGCGAATGCCTGTCACTTTTTCTTTCCGTGGGTCCCGTTGCAAAAAATAAATAAATAAATAAATAAATAAATAAATACGCAGGAGTTTTGTACTTAAAAAAGACCTGGCGGCGCCGGGTCGCCCCTTTTCTCCCTCGGCCTCCATTCCGAGTCCGACCCGCAGCCTGGTTGCCGAGCCTTAAAAAACTGAATTTCTACCTGTCGAGCTGCTAAACGCCTGTAAGAAAAGACCCCAAAAAAGTGTTCGCGAGTCTGCAGCGGCCCTTGAGAAGCTGCGCAGCGAGATGCAAGGAAGAACCCCTAATCCGGTGGAGGTTTTCATTCGCTGCAATGAAAATAATATTTTGCATATTTTTGGACCCCCGCCCCCCCGCCCCCTTCTGCCCGGGTCCCCCTCCCTTGGCCGCGATCGCCCCACGCCCGCCGCGTCGCCGTTCTGCGGCGCCCCCTGCTGGACGCGAGTGGCAGCGCCGGCGCTGCGCCTTTTCCCCGCTGCGCTCGGGCGCCCCCTGTCGGCCGCCGCCGCCGCCGCCGCTCCGCCCCCGGCTCGGGTCCCTTCGCTGCTCCTCGCGGAGCCGCGAGACAATCGGGCGCTTGTTCCCCGGCGCTGGTCCCTCCTGGCCCGGCTGGACAATCCCTCTTTGTCCGGCGCGGGATGCCAGCGCCGCAGGGCGGGGGGCGGCCGGAGGGGCTGCTTCGGGGGTGGGGAGACCGCCTTGGGGGCCGGCGGTGGCGGCTGGAGCGCGGCGGTGCCTTTGCGCCTCGGGTCCTCTCCTCCTGCGCCCCCCGCCTCCTGCCGCTGCCCCGAGGGCCCCTCCTCGCCCCCGCGCCGGGGACGCCGACCACCCCCCCGCCCCTGGCCTCCCCGCGCCCCCGCAGGCGGCAGGATGGGCGAGCACGAGCCGGCGCCCGGGGAGCTCGGGGGCTTCGCGCTGGACAAGGACTTCCTGCGCTCGCCCAAGGGGGTGCTGATGGGGGCCGAGCTGGTAACCGAACGGACCCCTCCCCGCACGACCTCCCTCTCGGCTCCCCGAGGCTGCACCCTCCTTTTCCAAGCCTGGTTTCCTTTTCGCCTTAACCTTCCCCTTGCGAAGACCATCCTGCCCCCTTCTCCCTCTTCCCCTCCGTTTTTATATCTCGGCAATCGCCAACCCTGATTTTTTTATCAATGCCCCCTTACTGCCTTTCCCCGCGCCCCTCCCTCCTTGACCTCCCCCAATTTAACGGTATCCTAACTACACGTCCCATCGTTCCCGCCCCATCACGGCCAGGTGGAGGGGCTGGGCACTGGAAGGCTGGGGAGTGGGGAGACCTCTCCCAAATTTGTAGCCCAATTTTGGGGGGGCACAGAGAAATTGCTCTGGGGGATGGACAGTTGGGGAAAGGGGGTTCAGCCCCCCATATCCCGAGGTCGGTGAATAGTTTTTCATAGCGCTGTGCTAGAGTTCTCATCAGGCACAGATTGGTCTTCTGGATGGGGCTGGTGGCGTTTGCACCTGGAAAGCAGCAGGTTCTCTTGAGCCAAGCACTGGGGGGGGGTATTTGGGGGGCGGTGGACAAATACCTGATTCAGGTGAATTGCTGCAACTGATAACTGCCTGGCGCGCATGTCTTTGGGGGTGGGTTCCCCCGTTGCATCACAAATGTGCAACTCCGGACCCAGGCGGTCACTGAAAAGGAAGGAGGCGCGTTTCCCTCTTGGAGGGTGTCCTTCTCTTGTGGGGGGGGGGGAAGAGCTGCACCATTCACACATTTCCTTCCGCCTCCCTCTCTCAGGGCCTCTGTTTCTTGGTGTTCCTGCTGCTCACGGCTTCTGTTTCTGCCTACATGGGTGCTGCCTTGCTGGAGGTGCTGGTGACCCTGGCGTTCCTGGGCCTGCGGGCGACGCACTTCCACGAGCGCCTGAGCCGTGTCAACTGGCCCTGCCTGGTGGGTCACCTCTCGGTTAGCGTCACTGCTGTCTCTCCCTCCCTCCCTCCCTCCCACACTGCTTTGGAGCTGATTGAACAGCACTAAAGTGCGCTGAAATGCGTGGCCCCAACTTTCCTGCCCTTCCTGGGCTTTTCTAGCATTTTAAGCAGTGTGAGGATTTTTTCTATCTTGGCGATGGACTTTTGGCAACTCTGTGCTGGGTGCTTCGAATGGGGCAGCAGCCGGCTCCCCCCACTCATTCGGCTGTCCTTTCTGTCTTGGCCTGTAGGACTTCCTTCGGTGTGTCAGCGCAGCCATTGTCTTCATCGTTGTGGCCTTCGCTGTCATCGCGGCCAGTCACGACGGCTCAGCTGTGTCGGCCTTTGTGAGTGACTGCCGTGCTTGTCGATTCCTGGTTTTAGGAGTTTGACTCCCAGAATTCCCCAGCCACCATCTGGGGAATTCTGGGAGATGTTATTCCAAACATCTGATCTGCCCACAGGGAGGGTCGAAAAGTTCCATTTGGTGGCAACCAAAGCCCCGCCCCTTCTACATGTGCTGCATATGTAGAATACATGTAAAAAAGGGGGCGGAGCTTGCCTCCAACAGCCACCATCTTGATTTTTTTAACCTTTTCCATGCCAGCCCGGGAATCCACTGCCATGTAATTTTTTTTCCCGTGGGAAATCTAAGAGGATTCACATGCAGTGGGAGTTAAATGCCCATGAACAGCTGGTTTGAAAGAAAATTTTGTCTGAATCTGAGAGCCCTTCAGACCCCCAGGCCTTGTTTCTGTTTCTTGCCAGGTTTTCAGCCTTATTCTGATTGGGATTTTCTGCTTGGATGCCTACAATACCTACCGGGCGGAGATGGGATCTGACCCAGGTGAGCAGAACAAATTAGCTTGTAGAATTCTTGCTAATTCTGCGGTCGCTGGCTGAGGTAGCAGGACGGAGCTGGGCTTGAAAAAAGCCAAGCCAGGCTGAGCGCTGGGATGGGAGACCACCAGGAGATGTCCGGACCGCGGGCTGCGCTGGGAAGTTGGAGCAGTGGAGCAGAAGCCGTGGAGGCAAGCCAAGAGGGATGCGTGGGTTTGTCCTTGAAATCCCCAAGTTTTGAATGAGATCGGTTTGGTAAAAAGTAGGGTGTAGATTAGAGTCCTTGCGAAACGGATGAGCAAACAGGTGCCTTGTGGCTCAAAGAGGCATCTGACGAATCTGATGACTGATTTACTGGAAAACTGGAACAATGATTTAATCCTGGCTGCGCGACAGGGAAAGAACGAGAGGGAGGCGTTTGCAGAAGGTGCAGCTGCCTTGATCAATATTTAATAGTCATAAGTATCAATAAAAATTGATGCTCTGTCATCCTCTAACGCTGTTTCTCAATCGCTGCCACTTTAAGAGGTGTGGACTTCAACTCCCAGAATTCCCCAGCCAGCATGGCTGGCTGGGGAATTCTGGGAGTTGAAGTCCACTCCTCTTAAAGTGGTTGAGGAACGCATATCGAACAGGGGCACATGCTAGGAAGGGGTGTAAAATAATCCAAATGGTGGCCCCGCCCGTGCACCTAAACCCATGCCCCGTGTTAACATGCCTTTTGACTTTTTTGACCTTCCCGCACATGCTCCGAGGTCAAAACCCACCAACCTCAGCTCCCACTGAATTGCTTTTCCTCTTTTCCTTTATAGATCCGGATCGTGGCTGAATCTGCACGCTCATGTGTCCCTCACTCCAGCGGTGAAAACCCCACCTCACGTCTGCAGCTTCGGTCCCTGCGCATGACTGCGTTCTCCCATCTTTCCTCAAAATCTCCCTCAGGCCCTCCTGGCGTCAGGAAGCAGAAGAGATCTTCAGTGCCTGATCCTGCAACCCGTGGAGAATCTGGATCCGCAATTTTGGATGATTTCCAGATTTAACTTGCCGGAAAGGCAAGATTAAAAATGCTTTGGATGTGGTGCAACGGCCTGACGTTTCCAGTGTGTTTAGCAGAGACCGTGTGTGCACATGGATAGGCAGGCATGAGGGAGCGAGCATCGATGTCTGCTCGTGGGAGTGAACATAGGATGGTAGAATCCCAGAATCAGAAGGTATCTTAAGGTCATCTAGTCCAACCCGGCAGAGTAGGACGCACTGGAACATCTCTAACAATGCCTATCAGCTTCTGTTTGAAGAGCCCCAGTGAAAGAAAGCTTGCCACTTCATGTGGCAACCTATTCCCCTCGCTGATGCTCACGCACGTGGGAGGCTCCTCCTGGTGTCTGTGGTCATGTTACCCCTGTGGCTTGGGGCAACAGAGGACAACAACATTCCCACTCCCCATTTCGTATGTCTTCAGACAGGGCAAGACTGCTGTTGTAAGTTACGCACCTTGCCACCAATGGATGCAATTAGCGTACAGAAGTAGGAGCGTGCGCCGTGCAAGACCGGGTGTGCAAGCATGCACAGGTGGAAGGTTCAAGCGCCCCTTAACCCTTGTGCAAATCAGGGGAAGCAGAGGGGGCTGAGTGAATGCAGGTCAGTGGTTGTGTAATATTAAGCATGCCCCAAACTCAGGGGACCGAGAAGTTTGTAACAAATCATGGATGTGGGCGCATTGTAAGTGCAGGTCTGGAGGCGGGTGGTTAAGAGTGAATGGCCCTCAGTGTGAAGCAGTGGGTGTGATGCTTGAGTGTGGCAGAGAAACAGCCTATGTAATGAGTGTGAGTTGAGGTGAGGGGTGGGGCGGGGGGTGGAAAATGAGTTTTCAGACTTTTTCAGGCTGTGGAATCTGTTAAAAAATCCCGGCATTTTTTTTCTTCCTCACTTTATATTAGTTTTTATCTTTAAAAAAATTTTTTTTTAAATAAAATTGTACAAAAAATTCCCAGAATTTTCCCTGATAAAGAGGCAAAGCTGGCTGCATTGAAATTTTGAATTTCTCTTTTGCTTCTCATGGGACTCCATCAAATGTCATGGAATCTAAAGTTCCAGGGACACCATTTGAAAAAACTTGGTCTAAAGCAGGGTTTCTCAACCTTGGCAGCTGTGTGGACTCCAACTCCCAGAATTCCCCAGCCAGCCTGCTGGCTGGGGAATTCTGGGAGTTGGAGTCCACACAGCTGCCAAGGTTGAGAAAGGCTGGTCTAAAGATCGAAGAGCAGAGATGATGAATTGTCCAGGGTGGGGCTGTAGAGGGGCCAGGCAAATGGGGAGCAGAGAGGGGAAATGGGGTGTCTGCGGGGGGGGGTCAAAAAAGCTAAAATGGGGCCATGCTTGCATGACGTAAGCTGCCATCTTGACTTTTTTAAAAAAAGGCTAATGATTTACATGATTCACCCCACTGAATGTTTCCTTCCCACCCACCCACCTACTATAGATGTCAGGTGGAGAAGGTGCAATACTGTTTTTCTTTCGCTCTCTTTAGAGGGTGTGTGTGTGCGTGCGTGTGTGTGTGTGTGTGTATAAGCAAGATCCTCGTTTGGCTGCCTATCACGGGCTTCTCCCAGACCGCTGTTCTGCTACCCCATGAAATCAGTGGGGAGAGAAGCTTTTCAACCCCTCCACACTCCACACTCCTTGGCCACACGTCACGTTTGAGCTGCATGGAGAGACCTTCTGCCACCAGGATGTGGCGCAGAACCAGCGCGAGCGTCGCTTCGGCGGCAAAGCCTGCAGGATAAGCTTTCCCCATTCCCTCTGGATCTGCCTTCCGGGTGCAAGGCAAACAAGATAGTCTCACCCTCCTGTGGGCTGGCCAAGCCTATGTGTGTCCTCATAGCAAGTCCACTTCTCAGTTCCCTGAACACCAGTCTGCACACACCAATAAGAAAATCCCAGACCTTCACGTGTTCTTTCCTCCTCTCTCAACATGTCAAAGCCTTACCAGAGGCCTCTCTGGACTTGGCCAAAGCTTCTGTTTCAGACTGGGGACTGATCAGGGATAGTAGGGTGCAAGAGAATTTGACCTCTGCATGGAAGGAGAGCCGTAGGGAGTGGGAGAGCAGAGGAGATCTGAAGTTATAAAGCAGTGTTTCTCAACCTTGGCCACTTTAAGATGGGTGGACTTCAACTCCCAGAATTCCCCAGCCAAGGGCCCAAACAGGGCCCAAACAGATGCTTTCAGAAAACATGGAGAGGACAGTTAGGTCCCTCTTCCCTTGCTACTCCCCACCAGCTCGATCTGAAAATGTTCCCTTGGATAACCAGATCCACGGTGAACTTCTCATCTAAATGGCTCTCTCTCCCAAATTAGAGAGCAGGAAATTTCACTGTTAAATTATGCATGTCCCCTTCTGCCTGATTGGAAGGGAGTAACCCCACTTTTGATGCTAAATGTATTCCTGTCCCCCCCCAACATTCCTCCTCACCTGGAAGTACAGAGAACTGGCGGTAATGCTTACCATCCCCACCAGAGGGCACCATCCTATAGGGAATAACTCCTGGTGGACTCTAATTTCACCCGCTGATGCCAACTCTGAACACCAGGGGGCACCATTGTGGTTTGCTAAAGGCAACTCCATGATTCTGCAACTCTGGATTAAGAGAGATGAACCAGATTCTTAATTTTTAAGAAACAAATGAGGTAGTTGGAAATGTAGCTCAGAAGTACCCTTATTTAGAAAAGTCCCAATACATGCATTGCCTAAATATGAATTTTGGAAACTTTTCCCCATGGACCGACATGATTCTGTTGTGTTTTGATTTTAACAGTGGTGGGGAAAACCTCTGCCTGTTTGATGCCTGCTTGTTGTTGGCTCTTAAAAATGCATTTCAGGTTTGAACAATAGAAATGTTTGGCAAAGAGAGCAAATGGGATTCGAGTTGCTATTCAGATTTATTCACTGCACTATATTCATGCTATGGCGTCTCAAGGCAAAGATTGTTAAATTGCTGGTTTGGCTAAACTGAGGTTTTCCAGACTTCCTCACTCTTCGTCATGAAGTTTCTGGAAAAGAGAAGCACGAAAAAGAAAGCAAAGCATGAAAAAGTAAAACTGGGAAGGCAGAAATCAATCACAATCGATAACTTATTACATACCACCAATTTCTCGGATTCTATTATTTATTTACAAACGCTGTTTTGATTGTATTTTAAAGGGTTTTTTATTCTTCTTCTTGTTGTAAACTGCCCAGAGTCGCTCTCTGAGATGGGCGGTGCCTACATTTGGAATATAAATGAATAATTTGTGGCTACCACAAAATACACATGCATTTTTCTCTGTGGGGTGATCACCTGGGGGTGGTGAAGAGCCATAAAAGTTCCAGGGTGTGAAAGAAAATCTAATTCTGGTGAGAGGGCTCCATCAGCTAGTGCCGGTTCCGGAGTCGATGTTGCTCCGGGCAACCGTCAGCCTCACAACGTAGACCAAACCAAGAAACCAATTTCACAAGAAGGCTAAAACGTCTTGTATTAATATCGGCTATAGTAGCAGAATCCTGCAACTCTGGCTGTGATTTATCTCCCCCCCCCATACTCCTGTGAATGAAGGAGGTGTCTCCCTGAGTCACTTGCACATAGCTTCTGGTTTGGGACTTAAGCCCTGCTTTTCCCCTTGCTGCTTTGGTCATCTCTGACAAGGTCATCTTCCTTATTCTCTACAGCAGTGATTCTCAGCCTTGGCCGCTTTAAGACCCGTGGACTTCAACTCCCAGAATTCCCCAGCCAGCATGGCTGGCTGGGGAATTCTGGGAATTGAAGTCCACATGTCTTAAAGCGGACAAGGCTGAGAAACACTGCTCTACAGCATCCCCAGGAGAAAGAACGGGATGCAAATGTAATCCCACCCCTCCAATATTTGGGACAGCCCTGTAACTTTTAAAACACTTCTGATTTGGGGGGGGGGTGGATGACCCACCCAGAAAGGCTGCCTGGTGGAGTCATAAATATCACTTTGAATCCGAGTTCTGTTTTCCAGCTACAGAAAGAAAAGAGAAATGAAAGGCTGTAAGGACAGAGAGAGGGGAATAACACCAAGCTCAGATGCCAATGACTGAACGGGTGGGGGGGAGGAAGAGAGATGTGGGATTGTGGGGAAGAAGCAGGGGTGTCCACAGGGAGCAGGTCAAAGAGGTGAAGATGGTAGCCACGGCTATGGGATTCAAACCTTGCCCTTTTTTATCTGCATGTAAAAGAAAGCAGAACTTTGATTGCAGCGCTGTGGCCACCACCTTGACCTTTTTGACCTCCTCCCTGTGAATATCCTTGGGAAGCAGAATTCTGGACCAGGTAGGAAAATTCAATGGGCAAAGGCTACTAGTTTGGCCTCACATTTTTTTCCTGGAATAACTAATGGTGGTGAAAAGGAAAACGAAATGTATGTATGTGTGAATCTCTATCTATCTATCTATCTATCTATCTATCTATCTATCTATCTATCTATCTATCTATCTATCTATCTCTATCCATCCATCCATCATCCATCCATCCATCCATCCATCCATCCATCCATCCATCCATCCATCCATCATCTCTCTCTCTCTCTCATCTCTATCTATCTATCTATCTATCTATCTATCTATCTATCTATCTATCTATCTATCTATCTATCATCTCTCTCTCTCTCTCTCTCTCATCTCTGTCTCTCTCTGTCTCATATCTGTCTGTCTGTCTATCTCTCCATCCATCCATCCATCCATCCATCCATCCATCCATCCATCCATCATCTCTCTCTCTCTCATCTCTCTATTTATCTCTCTCTCTCTCTGTGTCTATCATCTCTCTCTCTCTCTGTCTCTCATATCTATCTGTCTGTCTGTCTGTCTATCTATCTATCTATCCATCCATCCATCATCTCTCTCATCGCTATCTCTCTCTCTATCCATCCATCCATCCATCCATCCATCCATCCATCCATCCATCTCTCTCTCTCTCTCTCTCATATCTCTCTCTCTCTCTCTCATCTCTCTCTCTCTCTCTCTCTCTCTCTATCTATCTATCTATCATCTCTCTCTCTCTCTCTCTCTCATATCCATCCATCCATCCATCCATCCATCCATCCATCCATCAATCCATCATCAGGAGATAGGAGAAAGCAATGGGTAAGTCGAAACAGAAATGTGTGATTGTGCACAAGAGAGAGGCTGATTTCAAGCGTTTGCTGGTTCTGTCTTCCTCCTCCGGGCCATAAAAACATTCACCTTTCCTCCCACATCACGACTTTTGGCCTTCAGCTTGTTGACCTGGGACTCTGCGATGTCCGCCCGCTCCTCGGCTTCATCCAACTCGTGCTGGGCCTTCCGAAATTTGGCGAGGTTGGTGTTGGCCTGCTCCTCCTGGGGAGGGAGTGGAAGAGGATTGAGGGGTGTTCGTTGAGTGCAGAAGCCTCACGTGTTGTTCTTGTGTTATTGCTATTGTCCATCTCCCTGTTTGGAGTCCTCTGTCCAGTTGTGGGCACTACACTCCAGAAGGGACAGGGGCAAAGGGAACCAGGTTCAGAGGAGGGCTACCCAGATGGTGAAGGATCTGGAAATCCAACCCTGTGAAGAACTGGTTGAAGGATCTGGATATGATTAGCCAACAGAAAAGACAACCGAGGGGAGATACAAGAGCAGTTTTCAAGAATCTGAAGGATGTCACAGAGAAGAAGCGGCTTTGTTCTCTGTGGCCCCAGAGGGCAGGACCAGAACCAACGGAGGTGGAAGGAGGTTCAGGCTAGACCTCTGCTGGAGCAAACTGCCTGATGTGAAGGACTTCTTCCAACAGAGACTTCAAACAGAGGTCCCTTCCAACTCGCTGATGGTAAGAATCTATTCCAGGCAGATCCCTGCCAAGACTGGAACCCCTAAAAGGAAGAGATCCAGATCTGGACGGGACAAATTCCGATACAGCAAAGAGGGAAGATGTTTCTGCATTTCTTGACTGCTTTCCTTACAGTGGTCAAATTGATGGCAGCCAGATTGGGTCACTCTAAAAAGGACATCTTTTTTTAAAATTCAGAGGCCAGGGAGACGGGAAAAATTCCCACAGGTTCTTCCCAGAGAGAAGACTCCCAGTGTGATGAATCAGAAGACATCTTAAAGCAGTGTTTCTCAAACTTGGCTGCTTTCAGACCTGTGGACTTCAACTCCCAGAATTCCCCAGCCAGCATGCTGGCTGGGGAATTCTGGGAGTTGAAGTCCACAGGTCTGAAAGCAGCCAAGTTTGAGAAACACTGTCTTAGAGCATAGAGTTCTTCTGTCTTTTCCTCCCTGGCACTTTTAGAAGAAATGAGAGGAGGAAAACACTGGGAAGGCCAGGATTGCTACAAGGAGAATTTGTCTATACTTCACACATCAGAAGAAGTCTGGTCGCACCTTTCAGACCAACCTTGAATTTAGATTTGTACAGCTAGCTAAGATTAATGGTTTGGATACGAACGGGTCAAGAGTTTGTATGACGATACTTTGGCACCAAATTCTGTAATAAAGAGAGTGATTTTTTCCCCAGCCGCTCTGTCTCTTCAACTGTCTTTCTTGGAGGACTAAATAGGCTTGCTATGCTTTTAAATAAAATTGGTTAGTCTGAAAAGGTGTGACTAGACTCCTAATTTTGGCCTCCCATAAACTAACCCGGCTTTCTTCCTCTTTCACAGAATATTACCCACAAATGAGATGCAGTGATAGTACAAGGACAGATTCCTTTCTCATTTAGCTCACCCAATCTTCCATCGTTTCAATTAAGGGTTATCCAGGGCTTAAGAGATCAAGCAAAACAGTTTAAAGTCTGGTAAAGCTTACTTGTAAGATTAGCCAAATCTTTGCTCCTGGCTGCTTGCTCACTTTTAAAATCTCCAGCTCGCGAGACCGAAAAGCAAACCGCCAGGTGAGCTTCCTCTAAGCAGCTTGACTCACCCACTAAACTTTTAGCTATAGCAAAATTGGGTTTTTCCTGTAAACCGCCCTGTAGTGAGATGGGCAGTGACAAATTTGAAATATAAATAAATAAATAAAAATAGGGACATGCGCTTAAGAACTCACCGCTTCTTCGGCTTGTCTTTTATAGGCTTTGACCTTCACTTGCAATTTATCTACCAGGTCTTGGAGTCTCAGCAAGTTTTTCTTATCCTCCTCAGTCTGCAAAGGAAGGAAAATGGGAAAGGTGTGCGGGGAAGAGCCATCGCAATCTGTCCGCATGTCCTTCTCTAAGAGCTAATGCTTTTGTCCTGATGTCTGAACCGTATCGTGTGCACACCGCAGTTTGCAAGCGGCTATCGAAACCGTCTGTCTGAAACCGGTTTGCGAAAAAGGAGTTTGTAAATCACCCTTGATTATGGAGTTAAGCTGACAAACCAAGAGGTGGTCATAAGTGTGAGGACTGGTTGTAAGTCATTTTTTCAGCGCCATCATAACTTCGAGCTTAAATGAATGGTCGTAAGTTGAGGACTACCTGTACACGCACACATATACACATGATGAAATTTCCAAAGCTACCTTTAATAAGCATTCCACATTTCTGAAGTCTGGAAGGTATGCACGCTTTTAATTTGCCTGATGTTTTGTGCAAGGGTTTGTGATTAGTTGATGATGCAGCCAGAAAGCACCTAAAACAGCCCTTTTGCTGGAGCAAAGCAGGAGGTCTGCTTGGATAGAAGATGACCTGAGAATTTCACCTCCCCTGCTTGGAGCTCCATGACGAAATAAAAGCAGGATATAAATGTAATAAAAACAAATCCTATGCTTTCTAAAGTCAGAGAAGCCATAGTGTTTCCTTAATGAGACAAACACGTTTTTATCCCAACCACCCAACAAATTGTTTGGCCCAGAAGACCATAAAAACCTGCTTACCTGGTAGGTGAGCTCCTTGATGCGGCGCTCGCACTTGCGCATGCCCTTGACGTTCTCCACGTTGCGCTTCTGCTCCGATTCCAGCTCGTTCTCCAGTTCCCGCACCCGGGCCTCCAGTTTCTGAAGCTGCTTCTTGCCCCCCTTCAGGGCCAGCTGCTCTGCCTCGTCCAGACGCATCTGCAGGTCCTTGATGGTCTGCTCCATGTTCTTCTTCATCCTCTCCAGGTGGGCGCTGGTGTCCTGCTCCTTCTTCAGCTCCTCCGCCATCATGGCCGCCTGCCCCATTCAAGAGGACAATGGAGAAATACATCCACCAGAGAGAGGGAGAAGGACCGCCCACATGCTTTACTCTTTACATTAATTGGGGAATTGATCCTAACCTCACAGACTACTTATTCATGTGAATATTATGGTCAGGGTCCTCTTTTGACCCAGGATGCCTCTGTCCACCAGTGTGATGGTGGACCAAAGCAGAGGAGAATCTTCAGATGTGCCTCATTTCCCAGACTTTGGACCTCCTTATTAAAAACAGGAGAAGGAGGAGCTATTTTTGCCCCCCAGAGTCTATGTAGGGTTGTGATGGAGAAGAAGGGAGATCCTGGACAGCCTCCCTGTCTCTTTCACACCCAGCGTTTGGCCTCATCCTTCCTCCCAGGATCACCTGAACCAGCTCCATGGATGTGAGGAACAGAGATGGGCTGGAGGGTATGTGTGTAAAAGGGAGAACAGAAGTCCTTCCTCACCATTTCTCATATCTAGATCTGAAATGACGTGGTCACAAATAGTTAAGGAATGCAGAGATGACATGGTCTTTCTAAGTATGGGACCTTTTAGAAAATATAACATTAGACCCTTGTGAGAAGTATCAACTTCCCAGTTTTCAACACTCTCTTTATATTTTCTCTCTGTTTCAGAAAGAAGGAGAGAAGATAGAAGGACTTTCTTTGAGGGCCTTGATGGCTCCAGTTTGGGTAATGGGAGAAAGGGCAAAATTGTCACTGTGGGCCAATAGTTGCCAACGCGAGTCCATGATTTCACTCTCACGCACATCTGTGATGGCCTTCTTGGCCTTCTCCTCAGCATTTCTGCACTCCTGCACAGCTTCTTCCATTTCTGACTGAAGCTGGGTCAGATCGTTCTCCATCTTCTTCTTTTGGTTGATGAGGCTGGTGTTCTGCAGGAAGGTGGCAACCAAAATAGCTGTGAGTCAAGCTGCTAATGGAGGGAAACAAAAGAAGCTGAACGGATTCAAAGGCTCCGAATGGTTGGCGTGTTCACATAGCATGGGACCTATGAATTTCAAGGATGGCTTGCAGCAAACATCCCGAACCTGTTTTCTTCTAGATGACTTGGATCTACAGTAACTCCTGGAATCTCCACCTTGTGTGCAATGTTGACTTAAATCATGAAAAGTGCTCTGCGTAGCGCACAAACATGTTTGGATCTGTCAGCCACCAAGGCGGACCAGATCAAGACACAAGATTAGAGCTCTACTTTATTGAGATAAGCTCTAATAACAGAATCTTCCAAGTCTGCCTGTACAGTATTTTCCCTTCCCTCCCTCTTATCCAGGTAGTCCCTGGGTTAAGAATGCTCGGTTTAAGGACGACCCATAGTTAAGAACAAAGTCTACTGTAGCAAGATTCGAGTTAAATCCACAATGATTCGAGTTAAATCCATAATGGTTTGAGTTCATTACACAATACTACTTATACCTTATTATACAATAATACTGTTCTGGCTTACATACAAATTCGACTTAAGGACAGACCTTGGGAATGGAGCTCGTTCTTAAACTGGAGACTACCTGTACTCCAGTGAGTAGCCAATGTGAGTCTTTTCCTAATACTTTCCCATCTCCCTGAGCTTCTGCACCTGTTGTTGTCTGAACAGGCTCTGGGTGGCTTCTCCAAGGTCATCTCTGTGGCTCCCTACACAATCTGATTCAAAGAAACACGAGAGAGACCACCTGGTTCTCCTTTACCTGGGAGTGGAGGAGCTGGACCCTCTCACTGGCCTCTGTCAGTTCCTGCTCTGCCAGTTTCCGCCCACGCTCCGTCTGCTCCAACACGCTGCGTAGCTCTTCAAGCTCAGCCTGCAGCAGAGTGTTCCGCCTTTCCACAATGGCGATGTTCTCCTTCAAGTCCTCGTTGGCTCGTAGGGCATCGTCCAGTTGAATCTGGTTGTCCTGGGCAATCGAGAACATACAGCCTAGAGCAAACCTATTTCAGATGGGAAGCATTCCACAACAATGCCTTTTTCAAAAAATCCTTTCATGGATATGCTTTACCACACTTCTCCATTGTGTCCTGATGATAGGACTCCTTCAGCCCCTAAAACTATGGACTAGCGAGGAAGGGCTGAAGGCTTTGTATCTCATTACCTTGAGATGGGCATGAGCAATTTTGAGGTGCTTCTGAACCTCAGCGGCCACCCGATTAGCTTGGCTAAGTTGGATCTCCATATCATTGAGGTCACCCTCCATCTTCTTCTTGATCCTCAGGGCCTCGTTGCGGCTGCGGGTCTCGGCGTCCAAGGATGCTTGAAGCGAGTCCACCATCCTCAAGTGATTCCGCTTGGCCTGCTCCATTTCCTCGTCCTTCTCAGCCAACTTGCGCTCAATATCGGCCTTAATTTGGTTGAATTCCAGCTGAGCTCGGAGGATCTTTCCTTCCTCATGTTCCAGAGAGGCCTGTGGAGTCAAGGAATTATGGGTGAAGTGAAAGTATAAATGATGAAGGAAAAAGGGGAAGAAAGGGATAGCATTGAGACCTGGGACCTTTCTTACCTCAAATTAGAGTTCCTTACTTTCTAATGGACAAAAGCTTATGCACTTAGTAGCTTCCTTCCTTGCTCGTTTTTCTGAAATTCCACTTTTTTTTTTTTTTAATGGAATCCGGGCTGTGATATCCATGTGGCACCCTGCAATGTTTTTATTTTTTTCTCCAGACAGCTCTGATTTGCAATGGCTGTTTTTTTTTTCTTTTAAAAGACAATAGAAGTGCTAACCTGAAAGGAAAGTCACTGCTGAAATGTTTAGCTCTGTTGTGCCTTTAATTAAATGCTTCCTGCTTCAGATTCTGTTCAGTTTATTGCCTCTCGCTGAGAGTAGGTGAAATCAGTGAATAAAGCTCCTTGTTTGTTTCTGTTCCCCACCTGGGAAAGAGGAAGGGACTCTGCTTCCCTTCAGATGTTTTAAATGCGTTTTATAGTGAAATAGGAAAGAAATAGGAAAGAGAAAAGCGAAGGGAAGGGAAGCCGGGAGCTGTACTTCTCTCACCTCAGCCTCCTCCAGAGCTGCCTGTAACTCCACTTTCTCGGACTCAAGCTGCTTTTTCACTTTTTCCAACTCATGCATACTTTTGGCCCCTTGACTCAACTGTTCTGTGAGATCAGAAATCTCCTCTGCGGATTGAGAAGAAGAAAGAGATTTGGGTCACACTCTGCTGTGAAGGAGAAGGACAAGTCAGGGATGTCCCCCGACATCTGGCGCCACTGAGCAAGGAGGCCTTGCTGAGACCCCTCTCCGCCAGCTCAACTCACCTTGCAAATTCTTGTTCTCTCTTTTTAACGTCTCCAGGTGTTCCAGGGACTCCTCGTAAGCATTCTTCAGCTTGAAGAGCTCAGTGCTGAGTGAACGGGACTCTTTCTGTGAGGCCTCCAATTCTGCCTGAGATTCTTCATTCTTCTGCTTCCATTCAGAAAGAATCTGAGGGGGCAGAGGATAAGGGAGGCAAAACATTAGGTTCCTCCTTTTTCTTTTACCCCATTACCACCTTCTTCTCTTCTCTTCTCTTCTCTTCTCTTCTCTTCTCTTCTCTTCTCTTCTCTTCTCTTCTCTTCTCTTCTCTTCTCTTCTCTTCTCTTCTCTTCTCTTCTCTTCTCTTCTCTTCTCCTCCTTCTTCTTCCCCTACACCCATTTACCTTTCTTCCCAAATGAGAGAACTTCCACAAACAGGTAGTCCTCGACTTATGACGGCAATTGGGACCGGAATTTCCATTGCTAAGTGATGTGGTTGTAAAGTGCTTAGTGATGGCAATCCCTGCAGTCCTGGTTGCTGTTGCTAGCCACAGTCATTAGGCGAGGCAACTTCTGGCTGGCTTCCCACAACCAAAGTCAGTGGGGAAGCCGGCAGGAGGTAGCAAGTCCCAGGCTCACAGGCACTTAAGGGGCTGCTGCCAGGTTGGGGAGGGAGTGAGGGGGTGTGAGGAGGTGCGGGGGAAGGTCAGGGAGGGTGCACGAGGATGACAGAGAGGAATGGGGAGGATGTGGGAGGATGAGAGGGGGTGCGCAAGAGGCGCTGCATGGGTCAGGGAGGGGGTGTGAAGGGGTGCACGAGAGGTGTGGGTCTAGGACAGTGTTGTCCAAACTTGGCCACTTTAAGATGAGTGGACTTCAACTCCCAGAATTCTCCAGCCAGCATGGCTGGCTGGGGAATTCTGGGAGGTGAAGTCCATTCATCTTAAAGTGACCAAGTTTGGACAACACTGGTCTAGGAGGATTGGGGAGTTTGTGTGGGGACACACGAGTAGCCAGCATGGTGCAAATGCAGAGGGTCTGGGGGAGAGTGTGTGGGTGGGAGAGACTTACTCCAGCGACTTGTGACCTTCCCTGCTGGCTTCCTTGTTGACTTTCTGGCAGGGAAGGTTGCAAATGGTGATCATGTGACTGCAGGGTGCTTGGCAACCGGTTGTAAGCACAAATGGGTTGCCAAGCACACAGATTGCAATCACATGACCACAGAGGTGCTGGGACGGCCGGAACTCTGAGGACTGGTCATAACCACCATTTGTTCAGCACCATTGTAACTTGGAATGGTCACTGACCGAATGGTCGTAGGTTGAGGACTACCTGTAGCCACCAGCTTCATTCCCCAACCTCTCCAAGCCAAGCCTCTGATTGTTCTCATTGCATAAATTCAGGATTAGGGTTAAGAATGAGCCAACCATCATCCAGCAATGTTTCCTCCAGCTGACCAATAGGGAGTTGGGAGGCAGGGATTGGTAGGGGGCCTAGCCTGCTCTTAGCCCAGCAGGCCATCAATGTTTGCAGTATGAGTTGCACTGCAGCTGAATTGGAGCAGGATCCACTGTGGGATCTGAGAGGGTTGGTGGTGATGCGAGAAGCCGTGAGCAGATGTTCTCTGTGACCCTCACCTTGTCGAAATTCCTTTGCTTCTTGTCCAGGGCAGCTGCGGCCGCGTTTGAGCGCTCCACATCCACCATGAGATCTTCGATCTCATTCTGAAGACGGTGCTTGGTCTTCTCCAGCGAGGAACATTTGGCGTTCACGGCCTCCACCGCCTCCTCGGCTTCCTGGAGCCTCTGGGCCAGCTTCTTCCTGGCACATCAGGGCAATAGAGAGAAAATTACCACCGGAAGAGGTCTGCTTCTTCCCCCAACAGATGGGGAAAGCAAATCTCCCGTTCTTCTCTGGATGAAGGCCCCAAGAGTGGCCAGCCAGCTGCAATTTATCCTCTCATGCTCTGTGATAGCTTTTAATGAATCTTAAGGTGGGACCAGCCCAGAACTGCAAAGAAAGGCATTGATGTTTGGGGTCTAGAGGAGGCATTCCCAACCCTTGCTTGTTTGGCTTCACAGGTCTCAGATAAGCTGTCTGGTCCCCATTTGTCCAAGCTAAGACCCCCCCCCCCGGAAAACTTCCCTACCCACCTACCTTGGTGTTTTTAAAATGGGGATTTCTCCTCCAACCAACAAGCTTTTTGCTCGTCTTATACACTGCCATTTTCAAATATAACCCGAGCCAAAAGCTTCTCCATTAGAGGAAGCACCTGTGAAGAGAGATGCCAGGGGTCTTGAGGGGAGGGGTGGAGAAGACATTGGAAGCTGGGAAGTGGGAGGCACACAGCATGGGGTGCATGTTTATGAAGGAGGAGGACATGGAGGCCAGAGGCTCAGAGCAGGTCCCAAAGGAGGGTTCCAAGGGCTGTCAGGCCCAAATGTCCTTCCTCAATGCCAGGAAAAAGAACATATAAATATGTTGACCTTCTTGAGATGACATCAGAACAAGTAACAGGCCAGAGAACAGGTGGAAAACTTTGCCCTCCATAAGCACTTCCAAAATTAAGTTGGGCTATTTCATGGAAATGCTCAAAGGATTCATTTCTTTGAGCACAAACCCCACTCCAGAAGTCACGCCTGCTGGTTGTCCAACTAATCTGTTGTGAAGTTCAGGGTGTGGCCTCTTGAGTTCGGCTCCCTCACTTACTTGGCTTCTTCCAGTTCCTCTGTTCTCTGGATGGCATCTGTTTCATACTTGGTTCTCCACTGTGCCACTTCAGAGTTGGCCTTGGAGAGCAAGCGCTGGAGCTCCGACTTGGCTTCCATCTCCTCCTCATACTGTTCTCTCAACAGGTCGCAGTCATGGCGGGCTGACTGCAGAGCGTGTGCCAGGGCATTTTTGGCCTGAGTCAGTGAGGAACACATGTAAATTTGGAGGATTTCCATCACACCACCCATCCTCATCTCTAAACCCTAACCCACAGTTCCCAAGGGATGTTTCTTCACCTTGGACTCCTCTTCTAATTGTCTCTTCAGGTCCTCCATTTGCTGTGTGTAGGATTGTTTCCCACGAGTAAGCTGAGAAACAAGAGCCTCTTTCTCTTCGAGCTGTCGAGTGACTTCTCCTGAGGGCCGGAAAGAAGAAACACTCAGTTCCAGAAGCTACGTGGAATAAGAGTTTCTTCTTGTGCTGACCTCACGAAGAGGAGGGGGACAACAAGAGGGAGAAAAATGATAGCTGGTACCATTTTCAGTCAGCAGTTTAGCTCGCTGTGTGTTGGTGTCATTGAGGGTCCTCTGCGTTTCCTCCAATTTGGCACGGTAATCTGCACACTGGTCCTCTATCGTGCGGCACATCTTCTCTAAATTTGCCTGCCAATAAATAGAAGGATTAAAAACAATGAAGGCCTGGCAGCAGCGGGAGCAAGTTCTCCCACGAAACCACTGCACGATTGTGATGGAATGGAATTATGAAGGCCAGACTCAGGGAGAAAAACATTTTCTTTCATCTCCTGAGGCGCGAGGGAAAGATAAGAGGATGAGACTGGCACCTCCCTGAGGAATTCACAATGTTGTGGCTGGCATTACTTGGGAGCTGGGGTTTCAGTCTGGGAAGATTCTTGCTAGAGGTTGTAGCCAATAAACATTGCTGGACTGAATTTACATGGTTTCCTGGAGTTCCTTGGGCTAGGCCTGATATCGATATTTGTGGTTAACTTCACTGAAAGGACCTGCACATGGAAAGTGCCTTCAACCATTGGAACAATATGGCTTTTGGCATGTAAGAGTTCAGTTGTAGAGTCTCCATGTGCAGGTGACCAAATCCATGGATTCTGAGGTGGTCCTACTGCAGGCACATCTTAGTAGTCCCGCATCAGCTGACTGTAGGGGCATCTATGATATTTAAGATCCTGAAGCCGGTCTAGGAGATAGTGCTCAGCTTGGCTTCTAGCTGTTATTTTCCTCCCAGCTTCCACCTGCAGTGCCTGTAGCACCAGTCTACCCAAGAATGCGTTTGGGGTCCTTGGCCCCCTTAGCTGACTTTGGACCCTCCCCTCCTCCACTAACATAACACCTTGGCCTTCAGAATCTGCTCCATGTTGGAGGCCACGTCATCCAGTTCTAGCTTCAGCTCGCTCTTCTCCTTCTCCAGCTTCTGCTTCACACGCTGCAGGTTGTCGATCTGCTCGCCCAGCTCTGCCGCAGAGTCAGCGTGCTTCTTGCGCAAGGTGGCCGCTGTGGCCTCATGCTGCAGGGTGGCCTCTTCCAGGTCACGCCGCATCTTCTGGAACTCGGCCTCCCGTTTCTTGTTCAACTCAATCTGTACTGAGTTGGCTCCTCCGGCCTCCTCCAGCCGCTCGCTGATTTCCTCGAGTTCTCGCGAAAGGTCAGAGCGTTGCTTTTCTACCTTGGCGCGGGCTGCGCGCTCTGCCTCCATCTCCTCTTCCAGCTCTTCAATCCGTGCCTGAGTGATGGGAAAAAGATTGATCTCGATATCCTTCCATTATTTAAACTCTTCTAGATGTATGCAAGATGGAGTATGTATGTGCGGGCTGATAAATCAATGACATGAGCATAACTTCTGAAAAGGAAAAGATGGCCCATATCTTTAGACCAGTGTTTCTCAACCTTAAAGTTTCTCAACTTTAAGACGTGTGGATTTCAACTCCCAGAATTCCCCAGCCTGCAGCTGGCTGGGGAATTCTGGGAATTGAAGTCCACACGTCTTAAAGTTGCCAAGGTTGAGAAACACTGCTTTAGACCATCATTAAACCTCTTCAGATTTTGCAACCTCATCCTTAATGAGATGATCTTGCAGAACAGTCCACCAAAATCTTGCATGGTTTAGCAGTCCTAGAACTTGGGTCCAGCTATCAAAAGCTTCTTCACTCCACAGCAACCCTCAGATTGCTTCTGTAGGACATTCTAAAGCTAGAACACAGAACTCAGACTCTGAAATCTGGAGGACACTCTATAGCTGAGCAGTTTTCTAGACTTCTCTTCCCATGGCTTAGGAAAGGGCAAAACGGCCAGTCTAGATTCTGGGGAATTTCTCCCTTATCCTGGGCAAGAGTCAAAGATCATTTGGTACCTGTAGCTCCTTCAGTTTCTTCTGCAGCTGTGAGCCCAAAGCTTGTTCATCTTCAATCCTGCTGTTCTGCTGGTTGATATCAAACTCTTTCCTGCAAAGGGAATTCTGGAAAGTAAACACTTCTCTAGCGCTGGCATCTTTCCCAGGTCCACACGATATCCATCTGACCACTTCCTAACTTACTCAAAAACCATGCTCTGTAGTCCAAGCATCAGCAGCTACAGTGCCCAACTTTTAACCGGCCCAGCAATCTCCACTATATTCTAAATTTCTTTCATAAAACTTTAGACTACAGAGCCCTATGAAACTTGGGTTCCTGGATTCCAGTATCAACTAGCCATTCTCCAGTTTGAAGAAGGAAAAGTTAAGCAACAAAGTCCTTCCCAACCAGTTATGGAAGACATGGCACAGGTTCTGTTGGAGTGGCAGGACCAGCTTCAGTTTCATCCTTATTTTGGAGGCAGATCTGAATGCTCTTGTGCCTTGGGTTTTTCTGTGCTGACCCCCAGATACCCCTGACTGAAGAACCTAAATGCACAGAGTTGACGCTTTCCTTACTTTTTAATTTTTTCTTCCAGCTGTTGTTTATCATTCTCTAAGTCCATAATGTTCTCTTGTGCCAACTTTAAGTCTCCTTCAATCTTCCTCTTTGACCGTTCCAGATCCATCCGGATCTTCCTCTCCTGTTCCAGAGAGCCTTCGAGCTGTTTAGGAAGAGAAGAGAGAGGGGAGGGGAGGGGAGGGGAGGGGAGGGGAGGGGAGGAGAGGAGAGGAGAGGAGAGGAGAGGAGAGGAGAGGAGAGAAGAGAAGAGAAGAGAAGAGAAGAGAAGAGAAGAGAAGAGAAGAGAAGAGAAGAGAAGAGAAGAGAAGAGAAGAGAAGAGAAGAGAAGAGAAGAGAATTTGAATACAAACTGAATGCCACCAAGTGTGGCTTTAAGTATTATGCTATGGATTGTGGAGCATGCCACTAACTGTGGCACATTCACCAACTGACTCTCTGGATGTTATGGGTCTACAAGGCTTAGAACCCATAGCCAGCATGACCAAAGATTGAAGTATCCAGTAGATTTACTTCTTCTCCATAACTCAATGACACATAAAATAAAGCCAGGCGTCTCCCAAATTTGAGTCTACAGATGTTGTCAGAGTACAAGCCAATGATATAATGATGGATGCAAATCCCATTTTGGTTGAGGGCAATAAGTATTATAATCTTACAACAAGGCTGCCAAGGTTGGTTAGAAAAGATCAAGCTAGGTGGACCAAGAATATGGCTTGTTGGAAGGGCATCTTCTGCCTTTACTCACTCACATCATCTGCTTGTTGTTCCAGCTTCATTTTGGCTTTGCTGAGACTGTTGACTTTGTCTTCTTCAACTTGGAAGTCATCTAATGCTTGCTGGTGGGCCTCCTGCAGTGATTTCTTCTCCTTAGTAAGTTTTGCAATGATCTCATCCAGACCGGCCATTTCTTCAGTGAGGTTTTTCACCTGAGGGGAGAACAAATTAACAAATCCTAAGATAGGAGAAATTGTGGGAAGGAACGACTGTGGAGATAACTATGTGTGTGTGTCCACAAGAGGAAGATTTTAGCTTGAGATCAGTCCAACGCATAATACCAAAACTCAACGGATTAGAGCATGACCAATGTTGTCTTCTCAAAAAAGTGAAGATACACTCAAGAAATACCCACCAAACTTTGGGGTTGTTAGTCCAATCTAGTCTTACTTAATTATTCTAGTTAAGCCATGTAATGTTCTTATTGTCTACCAGCTTTGTGAACAATCACCCCAACACAATTAGTTATGTGACTACTCAATACAAACTGAGTTGAATGAGATTCCAAATACATATTCCAGTTCCACTTTAATACAGGGATACCAAATTTCCTTAAACACATCCACATCTACTATTACTTATAATAATTTCAACCAAAGTAATCAAGTTGGAAAATGCTTTGTGGGCAACGTTTAACCTCAGTTCAATTCACTTAATTCATCTCTCCAAGTCTTAGCTTAGTTTAAGACAACCTGTCTCACCAATACCAGCTCCCTTCATGTCCAGTCTTAATGTTTCAATGTACCTTGTTCTCTGTCGCGTGTTTCTCCTTCTCCACCTTAGCCAAGGTTAGTTCCAAATCATCTATATCCTTCTTTAGTTCTGAACATTCATCTTCCAGCTTCCGCTTCTTAGCAGTGAGTTCAGCATTCATTTCTTCTTCATCTTCTATCCGTTCGGTCATCTCTTTCACCTTGGCCTCCAGCTGGATCTTGTTCTTGATCAGCTGGTCGCAGCGTTCCTCAGCATCGTTCAGATTATCTTGCTCCTGTGGGGCAAGATCAGGAGAGAAGAAAAAAAGAACTTCAGGACAGGGAGCAATGGTGTAAATCTTTGGGGAAAATAGGAGAATAAGGTGGCCTAAATATACTCACAGCTTGAACTTGCAACTGGAGGTCATTCTTCTCCTGTAGCAATGAGACCATCTTCTCCTCCAGCTCTTTTCTCCGTGCTTCTGACTTCTCCAGAGCTTCCTTCAGCCTCCCAAATTCCTCTTTCATTGTCTGCCAAGGATGTAAAACAGTCAAGTCTACAGATTTAGCAGATCAGCCATCACTGCTTCCAAGAAATGACAATGTTATTCCATCGGGCAGATTCGCTTTGCAAATTTGTCCTGTGTATTTTCTGTTTTGGGTTGCAAGTCCTTCAGAAGAAATTCCCCCAAAGATATTACTGAGTGCTATTCTTGGTCTTCCCCATTAATGTGTACCTTGGTTAGGGAAAGGAGGAATTGTTTGGTCATTTTTAAATGAGCCAACCTAATTAAAAGATCTGGGATTAATTGGCAGATTGGAATGCAATTATCCTTTTCACTGTGCACTTCTCTGAATTTTGCAATGTGGTTCTTTGCAAGTTGTGGTGGGAGAAAAAGAGAGGTGGGAGTGCTGTTTCCATCATCTGGAACTCCTAAGTCAGTGTTGTCTGGCTGGGGAATTCTGGGAGTTGAAGTCCACTCATCTTAAAGTGGCCAAGTTTGGACAGCACTGTCCTAAGTGAAAGGCAGAGCATATCTCTAACAAATGTATATAAATGCAAATATAAAAGCCTGGAAGCACCTGGAAATAGCCAGTGATGACCATTGTGATGGGCCCACCCAGAATAAGGACAAAACTTTTTAAAAACCTCTGAGGTCTCTGGATTGGTTCAGATCTCTCCCTTCAACCCACCCGCTCTCTGAGGCCATCACCTGCATTTCCTTCTCTGTTTCTGCGCTCTTCAGCAAAGGTTTGATCTTGAAGAAGAGCTTCATCCAGGGCCAATTCTTCACTCCCATAAAAGCACGGATGTTCCACTGAATAATGAGCAAGGCGTCCCTGGTGAAAGGGGCCAAGGAGGGACATGGGGTAACCTTTCAGAAAACCTTTTTCTCCCTATTCCACCCCTCATCTCGTGTCCATCAGCTGGCAGCACGTTGCTCCCCAAATCCTGTGTTTATTAAACCTTGATTTACACACGTGCCAGAATTCAGTCTTTGAAAATACTCGGAATTCACAGCAGCTCAACTATCATTCCAATTCAAAGCAGAGCGTACAAGAACAAGGCTATTTTACAGGTAGTGCTCATTTAGCGACCGTTTGCAGTTACGATGGTGATGAAAAAGTACCTTTACGACCAATCCTCACATTTATGACCTTCATAGGTCTGGAAAGCAAAGGAAAGCTGAAGGAAGATCAAAAGCGCAGTCACAGTTTCACTTACCAACCACTTCGCTTAACATCTGAGTTGCCAGTCCCAGTTCCGGTTGCTAAATGAGGACTACCTGTATTGTTCTTTACTTTCTACATCTAAGCTGCCCAGAGTTGTGCAGTTGTGCAGTCAGGCAGCCTCTAAAACTGAAACAGTTCAAGAAATAAAAAATACAAGAAATCTTCCCCAAGGCAAAAAACTAAACGCATCAGGAACTTGGTGGAATAAAAATGAACTTTGCACATTGACCATGGCTTATGAGCTGCCAGGGCTGGAGTCACACATGTTAAGCTTAAAGCCAACTAAACCGCACCATGGTGGACTGTGGGGTGGATGAGACCAGTGCACAGCTATGAGCTTTGCATGGAGAAAAAGAGGACAAGTTCTGGATCAGACTGAGAATTAGGCTAAAACTAAGACTAAGATTAGGGTAAGACTATTGAAGGAAAGAGAAGAAGAGGACAACCAGCCACCAGGTGGAGGGACTCAGTTCCAGTGGGGATGAGGGCACCATTGGAAGACCTGAAGGACCAGGTTGGGGACAGTTCATCCTAAAGAAGATCTATCTTTGGGTTGCTAAGAGTTGACACCGACTTGATGGCCCGTAATCCATCAATCAAATGCCTAACCCAAATTAAGACTAGCCCAACACAAGGCTAACCCAGATGAAGCCTCATCCAGCACAAGAGCATTGAGGTAGCAAAAGCTTCTTCCCCAAACACACTCATATTTTGCTTCCTAGAAGGTGGGGTTCAGTTGCCAGTTTATCTAACATTTCTATTTGCATCTCTGCACAGAAGCAAGTCCTCCTGACTGCAACAGGGACTTCAGTGCAATGGATAAGAAGTGGGAGAGACCCAGTTTCAAATCAGCAGCGAAGCCCCTTGCGTGATTTTAGGTGTGTCATGATTTCTCACCCTACCCTGCAATGATACAAATGAAGTCAAATAATTAGATGAAAGGAGGCTAAAAACTTGCGATGTCTTTGGAAAATAATTCTAGTTACCATTTAAGAAGCAGATCATAAGTAGAATCAAAGGAATGGATTTATTATGCCCAGAATTTAAGAGAAAAAGACCAACAGTGTTCAGTTTCAGCCAACTCACCTTTCTCTTTCTTTCTCTCACATTCACATTTATTTTTACTATTTTATTTATTTTACAGTATTTATAGCCTGACCCCCCCCCCCCACAGCTCAAACAGACTCTGGACAGGGTACAAAGAAGTCAAGACATTAAAAATCCTGCCTGAATAATAAAAATGATCCGTTAAACCTAACACTGAATTAAGCTAATGTAAAGGCCAAATGCTTGCTGGAGCAAGGCTACTTTTATTAGTTTTCAAAACACCACAGAATAGGGACCATCCGGCCTGTCTCCAGGGGGAATAGTGTGCATAAAATGGGGGCCACCACTGAGAAGTCCTGGTGCCCAGACCATTCTTTATGGACCTTGTAAGGAGTGGGGATCCATAACAAGCCTGTTTTGGGTGACCAGACCAAATGGGCAGATCCAATTTTGGCTGATAGACATCCATATCTCTCTTCAGCTGGAGACACGCCGCCTTTCCTCAAATGACCAACTAGACAACAGCTCATGAATTATTGTGGGAACATCTGCAACCTGGCTAACGAAAGACCCTGCTCTGACAATACCCAAGAAGAGGGTCTTTCCTTATTTTGAACCTTGTCCTTCTCCTCCAGTTGACTTCAGCTTCCATAACCTTGACCTTCCCTAGGACTCACCTGCGCTCCACAATCTTCTTGAATTCAATGCGCATGAGCTGACCCCTTGCCCGGGCCTGAATGCGTGTGATGATGCGGGAAAGGCGTTCATCTCGCATCTCCTCCAGCTGGCCCAGCAGCCCTGCCTTGAAAAATACCTGTGGGGTTGCCAGACCCATTTGGTTTTTATTTTATTTTCTATTAGAGCAAAGAAAACGAATACAAAGGCATGCTTGTAAGATCCATCAGTAAAACAGAATTCTGTTTTATCTGTCATTTACACAACGGAAACGTTAACGTCCTAAAGTAACGGGTTTCAGCTTTACGTCCACATGGGGATTAAAGGTAAGTCTCTTTCAAGTTCAGGTTCACTTCTGATCTGACTTCACAGATTCTTGCAAGGGGGTCTGCAGGGTGTGGTCAAAAAAGTCAAGATGGTGGCCATGATGGCATGCATGACTGAAGCTCCGCACATAAAACAGGAAGTTTCAACCACCTGGTTGTAGCCACCATCTTGACTTTTTTGGCCATAGTCTGTGGACGCTACTGGTGGAAACAACGTTGAAATGGCCTGCCACTTCTTCCTTTTGGAATACTTTTTTAACCTCCCAGACTTAATAGTTTTCTGGTGGTCTCTCATACAAGGCCCAGTCCTACTCAGCTTTTCCAGATCAACCAAAATCAGCTAAGAGCAGCTAAACATGGAGGAAGGGTGCAAAACCTGAATGACTTCTTAACTCTTGAGATGTCCCTTTTCAAGGCCAGAACAGCCTGGTTGGGGATAGAAGATTTTAATCCCCTGAACCCCAGTTCCAAAACTCCCCTTCTAGGGTCCTTGTGGGAAAAGGGATCTGGAGGGCTGGGGGGAGCCATTGCCCACATTCCAAATTTGCTCGCCTCACCTTGGTATGTCCAAATTTGTACTGGTTGTGGTCAATGTCCAGGGAGCTCAGAAGTTTCTCTGCCCCCTTCCGGCTGTCGATGAACTGGCCCTCCGGGATGGCCGCAGGATTTAGGATGCGGTACCTGGTGAAAAAGGACAGATTCTGCTCAACAATCCCGCTAAAGGTTAACTAGAAGCATCTGAGATTTGGCAAGGACATAGAGGCAGCCAGATGGGGTGTGGGGTCCTTGTCCTAAGAGCATCTGCTTAACCATCCAACTTCTGCATCCAATGGAGGGTGCAGGGGTCAGCCACCCTTCAGGCGTGTGACTCTGGCCATTTACGAGCACTTAAATCTCTTTTGTTCCCCATCGAATCACATCAAGATAGTTCTCTGTTTGGCACACAACCCAACATCACAGTGCCTAATAATTTTCAGATTATTAAGAGACGAAGAAGTCAATATTACGGGAGGGAAGAATGGGATGAAAAAGCCAAGTCAAGTTTGGTTCCTATTGGAGTTTAGTTTTCAGGACAGCAATACAGGAAATAGTTTGCCGCTGACGTCTTCTGGGAGGGTTTGTCAACTCTCTAGTCTACTTTACAGCAGGATCTCCTGGTGGTCTCCCATCCAAGCCCTGGCCCTGCTTACTTTCCAAGGACAGACAAGGCTGGACAACTGCTGCCACCCTGTTGCCACGGTTAAAGTAAGATGTAGTCTGATGTGATCCCCCAAATGGCACTTTTGGATGCCAGAGGAGTGGGTTCACCTTTGCCTGAAGTCTCCATAGAGAATCCGGTTGGGGAATCCCTTCCGGCAGATCCGGATCCCCTCCAGGACTCCATTGCAGCGTAACTGGTGCATGACTAAGGGGTTGTCCATTACCCCTGAAAAAGAAAATGAGAAAGGGACAGATGAAAAGAAAGACATTGCCCCTTCAGAAACGTGCGTCCCGTGCTCACTGTCTGGATTCACACAACATACTAAGGGCCTAAAAAACACAAATGATGGCTCCTGTAATAAGCAACGCTCAAGAAATGTAATAGAATATCCTGGATTATGCAACCTGCTGTAATGGTGTTGAAGATGGTTAATGGTGAGAATGACCTTGAGGGAGAGGTGGAGGAGGAAGAGGAACAGCAGATTAGGCAACGGTCAGATAAGAGGTAGCTGAGCCCTCAGAAGCAAGGGGGGCATGGGAAATGTTTCAGAAGGGACCCTCCCTAGTTTCTTGGACTGTAAAGGCGAGGGGAGAGAAACGTACATTCAGACTTGCAAGATTCTGTTCCTGTAACCTTACAATAAAGGTAGTGTTAGTACTTATGGCCAGAACTTCTTGTCTGGATTAACTCTAAGGGCTGACATTAATCTTGCAAGAGTCTGTTCCTGTAACCTTACAATAAAGATAGCGTTAATACTCATGGTTGGAACTTCTTGTCTGGACTAAAGGGCTGACATCGAGCTTGCAAGTCTGAAAAGACATCTTTCCCCCCTCACCTTTGCAGTCCAAGAAACTAGGAAGGGTCCCTTCTGAGATGTTTTCCACCCTCCATTGCTTCTGTGGGCTAAGCTGCCTCTTATCTGACTGTTGCCTAGTCTGCGGCTCCTCTTTCTCCTCCTCCTGTCTCTTGAGATCATTCTCACACACAGTTTCACCTGCTAAGATAACGGGCAGGTTCCTTCCAAAAAATGCCCAACCTCCCTTTCAGACTAACGTAGCATGCTGTGCAAACTCAGTGACTGAATCTTAGCCAGCCTGAAGCTCCATGGCTCCTTGCCAGAACCATCCTAGCCAGGAGCAATTCTTCAGTTCACAATCTCTAGAGATCTTGTCTTTCCCTGCCAGATGTAGCCTTGCACCTTGTCCTAGAATGCTTCTAATACATGCAGATTTTTTGAACTTTGCACATGGATCCAACTTGCTGCTACCTAATGCAGGAATAACCCGCCAGTGCAACCCTGTCTGCAAGTGAATCGCTGCCTCTTGCAGCAAAGCTAATGCCAGGGGTCAGCAGGTTTGGCCCGTGCCCCAGCCCTTGGCCCTCTAGCTTCCGTGATGAAAAGGAGCCCCCTCCCAACTTTATCTGTTCCTTACTGGGTTTCTGCCTGCCATTAAGCAGGAAATGAAGCGGGGAGGCAGCAGTAATTCCCAACTCACCACAGCAAGGATATAGACCAGTGTTTCTCAACCTTGGCAACAGAATTCTGGGACTTGAAGTCCACCCATCTTAAAGTTGCTAAAGCTGAGAAACATTGATATAAACGCAAGCCAACTGAAGGAATCTTGTGCCAAGAGTTCCCCAAACCGAACATCTGGCCTTCCCACCCCTAACGGATCAATATTGTTCCCACTGGATTACCAGGTGCCTTTCGTTCATTGGGGATGATGCACCGCACAAAATGGGGATGAGTAGTTTTGAGGTTGGCCATCAACTTGTTCAGATTCTCCTGCCAGATATAAGAAGAGGAGGGGAGGGGAGGGGAGGGGAGAGGAGGGGAGGGGAGGGGAGGGGAGGGGAGAGAGAAACGTTCCATTTGTTTCTTCTTGCATTCCCAAGCAAGCTATAAACCAGTATCAGACTTGGCCACTAAGATGTGTGGACCTCAAGCCCCAGAATTCCCCAGCCAGCATACTGGCTGGGGAATTCTGGGAGTTGAGGTCCACACATCTTAAAGTGGCCAAGTTTGAAAAACACTGCTATAAACAAGTGCGAAAAACCAGCTTTGGATTCTAGATAGCTCAGAAGCCCTGACCATCTGCCCCCGGGAGGTTCTGTTCCTCAGAAAGGAGATGACCCTGAGAGATGTGTCCAGGTTTCTGGTTCTCCCCAACTGTAAGAATTCCCCCTCCCCCCAAGTTTTACACATAGCTCCTCCTCCTTAACAAGGCAAGCTAGAACCCATCCTCCTCATCCCCAGGGCTTCAGCCTCGTACCCGGTGAAGTGCTGAGACAGTCTGGAAGGATGATCCTTTCTTCTTGGAGCCTTTTCCCTTCCCACCATCTCCACCTGGGGGAACAAGAGAGGGTTGATGCATGAAAACAGTTGCAGAGCTATTTGTCATCTGCACAAGTATTTAAGTTGACAGGAGATGGAAAGTTGAAAGACCGGTGCCTTTTCGCAACCATCCAGTCCGCCTTCACTTTTCTCCATTTTTTCAAGCATTCCATTCCATCTGTAATCGCATTCATCCATCTTTGGCTACCCATCCTGGATCCATATCTCTTATACTGTCCTTGGATGATCTTCCCCTCTTTCCCATCCTCTGTTTAAGAGTTTGCTCTTCCAGATCAATCCTCATCCTCACCTGCACATAGAAGATTCATGTATCAAAGAGAGAGGATCAATTGGACCTTCTCTCTGACACACTCATGGTTTGGGTACCCTTCGTAAATCTGTATAAATTCCATTTATAGCTTTCTAAATCAGATTCTACCGCTTTCTACGTTTTGACTCTCCCAATTCTCCTCTTTGCCTTCTCCAGGCCATCTCCAAGATTGGGAGGGCCCTCAACAGCAGGAGGTAAGACCCATTCTACCTCAATTGTGGAAGCTGGTGGGCAAAGAGGACCCTCCTTAACACTGAATGTCAGACATCCCAACTTTTATTTTCCTGAGTGGCATTAATGTTGAGTCTCCAAGAGGCCTTTGGGTTCATCAGATGGTGGTTTCTAGAGCATCCTCAGGTCAAGAGCATCCTGGAGATGCAGAGTGTTTACACCAGTCATGACATACTCAATTCCCTCTTCCCTCTGCCCTCCCTATCTCACCAGCCTCACTGCCAGCATAGCTAGAGAAGAGCGTAGCCAGGAGCTTCAGGGCCGACTTCTGATAGAGAGCCACAACGGTCTCATTGAGGGGGTCCTTGTTCTTCTCCAGCCATCCATTGATGTTGTAGTCAACGGTGCCAGCGTAGTGGACAAGGGCAAAATGCGCCTCCGGCTTGCCCTTGGTGTTGCGGGCTTTCCCAAAGTTGGCCGACTTGCCCAGGTGGTTGTCGTACAGCTTGGCCTTGAAGGTCATGTCGGTGGCTTTTGGGAACATGCACTCCTCTTCGAGGATGGACATGATGCCTAGAGGCTGTCCCAGAAGATGGAGAACAAAGGGATAGCAATGAGGATAGAAATGATGGAAAAATTCCCTGGGAGACTGTTGAATTGGGTACCACATTGGAAAGATGCTGAACTTTACAGGACACCACCCCAGGATGTCTCAGTAACCTGTCTGCAGGATGGGGCTACTCAAAATTCCAATGAGAAAATCTGGAAATTATGGAGTGCACCAATGAGGACTCAAAAAACCATATTCTACTTTTCTTTTCAAAAGCAAACTTCTAACCTAGCCTCCCCCAGCATTTTGCCCTTAGGTGTACTGGATGGTAGCCCCTTAATTCTCAAGGAGTATGATTGTTTTATCAAGAAATCATTCCTTTTCAGGATGACCTAGGTATAAAAGGAGGTTATTGGGTTGACAATGTTTTTCAAACTTGGCAACTTTAAGATGTGTGGACTTCAGCTCCCAGAATTTCCCAGCCAGCATGCTGGCTGGGGAATTCTGGGAACTGAAGTCCACACATCTTAAAGTTGCCAAGTTTGAAAAACACTGGGTTAAGAAAATATGTGCATATACTGGTTGGGATCTAATGCAACAATCATAGAAAGTTCCAGCTTGAATCAGTACAGTATACTCATTCTAACCTAGCTAGATATGTACATGTTACTTGACTGAGTGAGACCCTAGGATTGAAGCATAGGTAGACAATGGTCTGAGAGACAGAGCATCTTGGTGTTGTTATGGAAGCTCAGACTAAGGACCAATGACCCAAGGCTTCATAAGAATCTGAAATAATATTCATCCTCTCATGGAGAATGATGGATTGTTTTGGTCCAACAGTACATTGCCTTCAACTTCTGATATCAACAATCTAACCTAGAAACTGGAACTTTCTTCTTGCTAACTGTACGCTACTCTCAAGTCATCAGCTCCAAATAAACCAACTGTTGTTCAGAGAAGCTCAATCTGGGATATGTTTTGGAGTACAAATGATATGAGGCTTACACAATTCCAAAAGCTTACCTTCTCAATGAGGTCAATGCAGGCCTGTAGGTCCATGCCAAAGTCAATGAACACCCATTCAATGCCCTCCTTCTTGTACTCCTCTTGTTCCAGCACAAACATGTGATGGTTGAAGAACTGCTGTAGCTTCTCATTGGTGAAGTTGATGCAGAGTTGCTCAAAGCTGTTGAACTAGGTGGGTGAGGGAAAATGAAATTAAGGACTGCCCAGACTCAACCCACCAACTGTACTCCCTGTTGCAACGGACTTACGTCAAAGATCTCAAATCCTGCAATGTCCAGCACACCAATGAAATACTGCCGAGGCTGCTTGGTCTCCAAAGTGTTATTGATCCTGACCACCATCCAGCTGAACATTTTCTCATACACAGACTTGGCCAGGGCACCAATGGAATAATACACCTGAGGGGACAGGCAAAACCATGGATTTGCGTAAAGAAACAAGGCAGTCATTGTTTCATCCAGGCACCCCTCAAAATTTTTTACACTGTCCCATGAAGGTCCTCTCCATTCCTCTCCTTCCCTTCCACAAGACTCTCCATGCTGACCAACAGGAAGTGCAAGAACCAGTATCTAGCTAGGGCCTTGTTCCTTGGTTTCTTGTCTGCAACAAGGAACAGGAAGGTCACCTCTTTGTTTCATTTAAGGCTGGTGTGAGTGGGGCATGAGGCCATGGCATCTTGACATTGCCTTCATAAGCGAAACATCAGGAAATGGTCACAAGGGATCACAGGGCCTTGATGTCAGGGAGATGGAGGGACTGGGAAGGATGATCCTACAGGAGTTTCTACCCAAGGAAGACCATCTGCTCTGGAATTGAGGAGTTCTCCCTGTGCAGAACTGTCCTCCTGTTCCATAGCTAAGCTGGAAGTTTACTGGGTCACAAGTAACTCTAAGCTGGAACATGCTTTGTTTCTGGCCCAGCCTAATATGTGAATCCAGCCATCTTGCCAGTTCATGGCTAAGGGTTCGGTGTGAAGCCAGCTATCACGGTTTGTTCCAACAACAACAGTTGACAACAAAGCACAGCCTTGGACACTGCGTGGGGTTGTTGTGCAAAAGACAAGGGGCAAGGAACCAGTTACGCTGCCTGGATAATAGATAATCTTAAAATAAGATTTTTATTGAAATCGTCATTTTAATCAGACTGCTTTGGGTCTCTGCTTAGTCCTTTTCTGTTTTATTTTATTTCCATGAGCTGTTCAATATTTTTACTGAAGATTTTAAGAGAAAGTATGGAAACAGAAAAAGAAAAAAAGAAGAAACAGAGTAAAAAAACAGGTGAAATAACAAGGGGTTCTCAAGTATCAGTAGCTTTTTAAAAAGGTTTCGCTTTCTTTTAAATTGACAATACTGTTTGTGTGCATGCGTGCTTGTGTGTGCACATATGTACATGTTTTCCTTTTCTGAGTACCTGGGAAATATGCTGAGGCCAGGAATGGTCATGGTGGGAAAATCAAATCCCTAAATTAAGGAAATACTGAAGTACTTAATCAGAAATGATATCAAAAGTGGAGAAGTCCAGATGCCCGGAGGCACTATGCAACTTCTCAGAGTCCAGGGAAGAACCTCCATGGCTGAGTCAAGCCATCCTCTAATTTCCCACAATGCTACAGGGCGCTGCTACACCAGGAGCATTGTGGGACATGAAAAAGGCTACCTCCATCTGTCTTAGGCCCTTTCAAGTGCCAAGTCCTCGCATGGCATTGATTTAGGAATTCCGCTGGCCTTTTCGTCCCTGATCTCTTCTTTATCTTCTGAAAGAACACAAGAGCCAGACTGGATCAAACCAAAGTCTGTTTAGCCCCACAACAGCCGGGCAGGCGCCTCCATAAAGCCAATAATCAGGACGGAAGGGCGCAGAGCCATACATCCCCTAATACTGAAAGAACACCTCAATTTTGTGATTGATACCTTTATCTAAACTCCTAGACCACAAGCCACACAGAGGAGTCAAACCTGTCAAGATGTTGTCTGTGACCGTGCAGTCGAAGGAGTCGGGGCATCAAGCCTACCAGTCTCGACTTTTTTGACCTTGCTCCACAGATGCCCCTGTAGCAATGGCATTTTTGGAACATCTGAGAGCACTTAAAAATAATAGCATGGCCGTAATTTATGGCCGTTTTTCTCAGGGTTATGGTGCCTGAGATAAGAAATATTTCAGTACCATCCACTCCTTCGATTCAGCTTTTTGGATCCCAGTTTCTCATATTCTTCTGGCTGGTGCCCGGCTTTGATGCAGAGCCGGGCGTGCAAGATTGAACCCTGCCTTAGAAGGAGATAAAGCCATCGGCCAGGATCTGCAAGCCGCTGGGTATTTGCGCCCCATGAAGTCTTTGTGCCAGCTGTCGCAGGCATAGCTGAAGGCGGTTGGTAGGACAGGTGGTCCAAGCTTGACTCCCCCCAAATCCGGTGCTTCAGGCCTTCTCCTGTGCCCGTTTTTTCCAAAGAGAAGAAAAATTCCTACGCTGCATTTTTTACAAGCAAAATTCTGTCTTTATCAGATAACCTTGGACATAACAGTGAACTTTGGAGTGTTTCTTCAGAGATTAAGTCTAATAACATTATGGGGTTGTTCTCTTACTCTTAACGAAAGCAAAAATAAGGCTTAGCAGTAATTTTTTTTCTACCCTGCCCCAATGACACGGCCTTCCTTTAGTCTCTAGCCTATGAGTGGAACAGTTTCAGCTCCACTGTAAAATAAATAAAATAAAATAAAATAAAATAAAATAAAATAAAATAAAAATAAAGTCAAGTAAAATAAAATAAAATAAAATAAAATAAAATAAAAATAAAGTCAAGTAAAATAAATAAAATAAAATAATAAGGTAAAGTAAAATAAATAAAATAATAAAACACAACAAAATAAAATAAAATAAAATAAAAATTATACTTTCCCCCCTATTCTGATATCGTCCAACGGCAGCATCAAGGTTTACAGATTCTGTTAAACTTTCCCAGACATGAGTTTGGGGAGAACTCAGATGACCGGCAATGAAAAGGAAGCGATAAGAATGAGCAACAGGGATAGTAACCTGCGTGTTGATTACTCTTCTCCAACTCAGCAGTGGGGAAAGACTTCAGTAGAGGTTAGGCTAAAAGAAGGTTGGAAATCAGATTTCTTCTGCTGGCATTTCATTTCAGTTTCAGCACTGTTTGACTCATATGATTTGGTCATGTCCTTTGTTTATAGAAGGGCTTCCAAGGCATTGATCACGTCAAGCTGTGGAATGTGCTTAGAGAAATGGGAATCCCTGAACATCTCATGCAAAGGAAGCTACAGTATGGACAGAACATGGCGAAACAGACTGGCTTCAGGATGGCAACCGAGTGTGACAAGGCTGTACACTCTCCCCTTATTTATTCATCCTCTATGCTGAGAATATATTGAGGGAAGCTGGATTGGAAGAAGATGAGTGTGGTTTTAAAGTTGGAGGAAGAAACATCGATAACTTACACAATGCCGATGACACACTTAAATAACCGAAAATGCAAAGGATCTGCACGGTCTACTGATAGAAGTCAAGAAGCACAGTGAAAAAAAATGGGACTAAAATTAACTATAAAGAAGACCAAACTAATGGCATCAGGTAGAACAATCAGCCTTAGAATTGGCAATGAAGATACTGAAGAGATGGAGAGATTTTTGCCTTTTAGGATCGACTTTCAACAATCAAGAAAATACACCACAGATGAGTACTTTGTAGGGTAGCAACAAAGAAAAGATATTTAGGTGCCAGGATGTGTCTCTACCTACAAAGAACAGAATCATGTGGGCAATGAGGGATTTCCCTGTACCACTCTGTGGAAGTGGAAGTTGGACTTTGAAGAAGCAGGATGGGAAGAGTATTGACACTTCTGAACTTCAGTGGGGAAAACTGAGAAGACCGTGGACAGCCAAGAAAACACATCAACCCAGAGTTCTCACTCAAGGCACAAATGACCAGGCTCAAATGACCTTATTTCAGGCACATTATCCTCTCTGGAGAAGGCTCTAATGCTGGGAAAAGTGGAAAGAAAGAGAAGAAGAAGATGACCAGCACCAAGGTGGAGGGACTCAGCTGCAGTGATGATGGGCGCATCATTCGAAGACCAGGTTAAGGGCAGATCCCTCTGAAGAAAATCTACCTATGTGGTCATGTGCAGCTGACATTGACTTGATGGCACGTAATCAATCAAAGTCAACACGAAACCCTTTCTGTTTCAAATTTCAGTGCACGTTGATACAATCTTGAGAAAAACCATAGTAGTTCAAGTTGGAAATGTGCTGTTGAATTCCAATATGGAATTTGACACTATATGATGAACTCTTGATTGATCCTGGGGCTCAACCAACAGAATTCTTTGATGTAGATGGAGAGAAATCTACACTCCTAATGGTAAAGAATGGATTGAAGTGATATGTCCTTTATCCATTTTTGAATTGTTCTTATATTTTAAAAATGGGAAGACAGAGCAATGTGCTTCTGTGCCGTATTGTCTTAATAAGTATGTATTAAATTAATTTCATATTAATATCATACGGATCCTTTTTTACTCCCTCCCTCTTATGTTTATATATAGATTTAAGTATAGCTTAATCTCTAATAAATGGGCATAAGCTGGCAGGTGAAAAGCCTTGATTAACCCCAAATATAGTCTTGAAAACTCAGAATCCTCAGACTGACATGTAACCACTGGAATAATATAGTTATCCTCAGCAGTTTTCAGAATCCCATAGCCAGGAGATCTGCAAGGGAGGTCAAAAAAGTCAAAATGGTGGCCACAACCATGTGACTAAAGCCCCCACCCTTTTTTGTACATCACAACACACATTAAAAAGGACAGGGCTTCAATTGCGCACACATGTGCGTGCGCGCACACACACACATGGAGATGTACCTACACATACTTGTGTTCACAGTACATACCTCACTCAGTTATTAAGTGAACCTATTTTCTGGGTTCATGCAGTCCATTAAACCCAACACAGAATGAATGGGCTGGGTTTGCCTTTCCAGCTAAGCAACAACCCCCTCCTAACCAAGATTAAAGTGAATCAGGTTTAGTCTTTCGGTCAACACAGCTGTAAGGTCTTTATTGGACCTGGTTAAGTATCTTACACAAACACAGCTAGTAAATTCTCTACAGTGCCCTCCTTGGTGCTGAGGAAATGCGCCCTTAAGAACGACATCCCAAGGTAGAAGTTCAACAGATGCTGTTTTCTCAAACTGTGCAACTCTGGGAAAAGCTCCACCAATCCCAAAATATCTCCCTGTTGGGTAACTCTGACCAAGTCTAGGGGAAGCAAGCATCCTCACCTGTTGGACATTTTGCCCTTTGGTGACATATTCATTGCCAACCTTCACTCGGGGGTGGCAGAGCCCCTTGACCAAGTCAGCTGAATTGAGACCCATCAAGTAGGCGGATTTATCCGCATCTGGAAAGAAAAAGAAACACTTCCAGCAAATTTCACTGGTGTCTCCCATAAACAAAGGGGGCTTCCCAGCCCTGTGTGTTCTTCATCTTCTGAAGTTTTCTTCCTTCCATAGAAGACCTCTTCTTCTACAACACCCAAAGGTGACCTTTCCCCACCTGTCTTCCTCCAGAAGTGTTGTAACTCCTGGAATTCCCAACCACCAAAGGAATTCTGGAAACCGTAGAGCAACACATTTGGAGGAGGACGTTGAGAAAGACCCTTTCACACCATCCACAGCTTCTCCAGTCCTTTTTCCTTTGCCACAAGGTCCATCTCTCTCTCACCCTCGGTCCCATCTGGCTCAGCCTGTTCCTCGCGCTGCTTCTGCTTGAACTTCATGTTCCCATAGTGCATGATGGCACCCGTCAGTTTGTAGACGCCAACTTTTTCCTCCGAGGTGAAACCCAGGACATCAAAGGCGCTCTGAGTGGATCACAGAGGTGGGGGGTGGGAGAGAGAGACAATGTCAGTGAAAAGCAAAGAGGGAGTGGGTTGCCTCTGTAAGAGCAGACTTGCAAGTCTGGCCTGCCTGACCAGCTACCTCCAGCTTGCTATGCACCCCTGAAAGGTTGGGGAGCCTGAACCCAAAGCCACTTACATCGGTGGCCATCAGCTCCTCGGAGTCATCAATGGAGGCCACCGTTACCTCTCCTTGGGAAATGTAGTGGTAGTCATAAGGGTTATTGGTGACCAAGAGGAGGTCTGTTAGGAGAGAAAAGATGGAAAAGCAGAGAAATGAGCGGCGGTTATTCATAATAATAGTGCACATTTGAAGAAGCAGACTGATGGAAAAAGGGTTAGATGGAGGAACCGATGGGTTGAGTTCACACAACATACAAGAGGTAGTTTGTAGTTTAGGTTCCTGTGGGGATGCAACTGGGAAGAAACATGGTTTCTCAGTCAGTCTTACTGCTGTTCCTTCATATCCACCACAGAGGAACACAAGGAAAGTTTGGATCACCACCTTTCACCACCTGGTACCTCCATGTGATGGACAACAGTTTCCATAATCTCCATGAGTCTGATGGAAGTAGCAGTGCGATACATCTGAAGATTGTGGCGCTAAACAAGGATGGGACGCTGTGGCTCTCCAGATATTGCTGAACTACATCTTCTAATAGCCCCAGGGAGGACAGCTGATGTTCCCGTTTCAAACTGGGCCCATATTTTCTGTGGATATAGACTGGGACCATTCTGTCCCAGCAACTCTATGGTGACGGGTCTTCAGATTGGGTGACGTCCGTCTGAATGTTAAAATACTTGTTTAACGCTGGAGAGGGGCTGATCTTTGCCCCTGGCATGGCTGAAATGTTGTTGGTTGGGTCATTTGGTTCTTCTTTTCATCTTCCTCCACAGGCCACCTTCTTCAATTTGCCCTTCAGTGTTATGGTCACAGAATTTTTTTCCTACTATCTTTCAGGGTAGACCAAACCCAAAGAATTAAACACAACCATAACTATTGAACTAACATACAGGTGATCCTTGTTTAATGACTACTCGTTCAGCTACTGTTCAAACTTACAATGGTGCTGAATGAATGGTAGTTATGACCGGTCCTCGGAGTTCCAGCCGTCGCAGTGGACCTGCGGTCACATGATCGTGATTTTTGACATTCCCTACCGGCTTTCCTTGAGCAAAGTCAATGGGAAAGCCAGCAGGAAGTTGGAAGTTGCGATCATGTGAGGTCCTTGCTTAACAACCTGCACAGTCCTCACTTAATGACAGCAACTAGGACTGCTGGAACTGCCGTCACTAAGTGGCGCGGTCATGTGACATCGTGCTTTACAATTGCATCACTTAGTGATGGCAATTCTGGTCCCAGTTGCCATCATAAACCAAGGACTACCTGTATAATGAGAACAAAATATATGGGAATGCAGTTTGTTCTCAAATAGATTTACCCAATGGTGGAACCGGGATCGGCACACAAGGTGGTAGGGCCAAGTTAATGATGGCTCTCTTTTAAATAGCATTTATTTTTATGCCTACCCATCAAAAAGGAAGGAGGAGGAGGGAGAGGAAGAGGAGATGATCCAGTGGCAGATGCAGCCATTTTAATTTTCCCAGAATGCCTCTGGATCCTAACATAGGGCCTAAGGGTCTTCCGGGAAAATATGATGTGAGGGCTTCTGTTCCTGGAAAGTCCAAAGGGAGGGCTCCCCACACCCCACCACCCACATGGCATTACCCAAATCTTCTTCACATCTGGTTCTGGCCCTCCCCAGTGGGAGTTTAAAATATACCCCCTTCCTACCCCAGAGAAGAACATATAGACTTGCCCAGAAGTTCCGGCTTCTTGTTGGACAAGATCTGGTAAAATATGTGGTAATTTCTCTCAGCTTTGAGCTGAAAAATAACCCGAGATTTTTCCAGGAGATCTAAGGAAGAGAGAGACAGGAGAAATAAACAGATGCTACGTAAAAATGAGAAAATGTAAAGAAAAAACGGAAGAGTCAGAAGATTAACTAAATCGGAATCCAATATGAAGAGATGGTTGATTAAAAAAACATCTGTCAACAGAGGTGCCTATGGGTGGAGAGAGAAGCTAAGGGTTGGATGGAAAGATGTACAGATGTGCAATTAATTAGGTTCTATTGAGTTGAAGGTAGCTGCAGAGACTAGCGCTCACCATCTTAATAGTCTCTGGGAATAATTTATAGCTCTTCCCATAATCTCTTTGATCTCATCCATCCATCTTATCTGCTGTCCTTCCCCTTCTTCCCTGTTTTTCCATCTTATTTTTTTCTAGCCCCGTGATATATAAGTCAGCTTTCCTCAGCTAGACAGAGTCTATAATTGCTAAAATTCTCAACCAGCATTGGTGTTTCAGGACCCCGCGTGCTAGGAGGCCATTAGACCAGACGTTGGTCAAGAAGGGAAGACGGACAGATGGACAAATAAAAGTTGTATTAACCTGGCTGACTTACAAGTCTCAATATCAGCAGATGCCAACTTCCCCGTTGCCCCGAAATGAATTCGGATGAATTTACCCTAAGTAGAAATAGAAGAGTGTAAATCGGTGAAAAGGCCTAGATTTGGATCAAATCCTCCACTCTATTATGGAGTTCACTGGATGGCCTCTGTAAGATGCGAGCTACTTCAAAGTCTGTCTATTCTTGCAGATCAGGGCATGAGTCAGGGGTGTCTGCAGGATTTGGTCAAAAAAGTCAAGATAGCAGCCAGGATGGTGCTACAGAAACTCTGCCTGTTTTTTATATGTGTTGCATGCCCTTCAGTTGCACCGTTGCAGCCACCACCTTGCTTTTTTTGAGCATACCTTGTGGACACACTGGGGTGAATTTATAATACTACCCAAGGGACTGCAAGCATGGGGCAGAAATAAGACAACCAACAATTTGTATTTCTAATCCAAAATAGAGGCACACTAAAATACTACAAGAGCCAGGAGCTCTTGATCCTGGCACAAACAGCAGATTTCTTGCCAACAGAATTTTCTGCCAGTTCAGAAGGAACAGAGGGCATCTTAATTCAGAAATCAGGAAACCCTCCAAATTAGACGTCTTTCCTCTTGATGCCCCTCCATAATGGCCATACTCTCAGAGGGGGCTTCTGTAGATCTTTCTTACTCAAACCTGATTTTCAGATTCGGAGCACTCACAAAACGAGAGGAGTTGTCATTCCGCACAGTCTTGGCGTTGCCGAAGGCTTCTAAAGCAGGGTTGGCCTGGATGATTTGATCTTCCAGAGTTCCCTAAAGATGAACCCAACAGTCAAAACCCAGTTGAGAAGGAGGGTGGTTTGCTTTTTCACCCCATCCCACAGAAACGTTACCTAACCCATCATCCTGAATGAGAAAGAAGAGAATACAAGGGACACAAGAAATCAGCACCAGAATATTGGAGTAGTCAACCTGGTTTCCCCCTGTAAGTTGGGAGGTGGAATCCTGCTATCACATAGTGGCTAGGTGTGATGGAGCTGTCATCAAACACTTCTAGAAAGAACAAGATTGGAGAAAGCTGGTGGCATGGTGTTCACAGGGGACATATGGGGAAGTGAGCCATGATGTCAGTACACAGATGAGGCAAATCACATCACTGGGTCATTGGTATGATAACCTGAAATTGGTGACATTATCATATTTCTGAATTCCCATGTGTAAACAAGAGGATCAAGGATGAACTCAAGAGGCTGTCAGAATTATCATACATGGAGGGGCATATTTGAATCCTACCCCCACCCCCTGGTGTGGTAGGAAAAGATTTCTGAAAGAGTTTTGGAAGTTCTCAAGCATTTGGGTCATCTTTGGAGGCCCGTCTTTGCCCTTTCCAGATCAAGATGGGTGGTTACTGTTTGAGCAAGTCAATGAATCAGATGTGATTCCTCCTTGTCTAAGCAAAGGCCAACCAGAAGAAATGCACCTGGCTTCCACAAGTCTGTGAGGTTTTCTCGCACGAGACAACTCTGTTCTTCTTCTCCTAACCCTGAGGGTAAAGATTAGATCTTATTTTTCAGAATGTTGATTTGAGAGGTTGGGGTTACGTTGTTTAGCTTGGTTAGCTGTTGAGTGGTGCCAACACAGAACGTAGACCCAAGGGAAATTTCCCCTGCTAGTGACTTATCCCATCTTCTAACATCACCCCACATAGTTTATATAAAGCTTGTCCTCAATGCTGTTATTTCAGCAGAGCAATAGCTGGCTGGCTCTAGAAGATGCTAGAGGCCGCTAGGGGTGACCTCGCTTTAGTTATGGTCCTACACTCGTTTTCAGAAGACCATGCCTTGCCTTTCCTCTAAGGAAGGAGAGGAAAAGGGGTGCCTGGACCTTCTCAAGATGTTATTAGCTAAACCCTAAACCTAAAGGAAGAAAGCGCCAGGAGCATGTTCTCAGGAGCGTGCTATGAAAGAAGCTTCTCCACATTGAAGTTCTCCAGATGTTAGACTGTTAGTCCCATCACCCATAGCTAAACACATCTGGAGGGAACCAGATTGGGGAAGAACTACTAAACCCAAAGAACCATAATAAGAACAACCTTGGGGGAGTTGGCAGCCTCTTTCTTGCGGTCTCCGATGGCAGCGATACTGGCAAAGTACTGGATAACTCGTTTAGTGTTGACCGTCTTCCCTGCACCGGATTCTCCACTGGAATGGGGACAGAATAAGGGCGGGGGGCACGGGAAAAGCGTGTAGCTTTCATTTACGACTGCCAAACCATCCGATTTTTAAAAATGAAAGCTTACAGCTTTTAAAACTGTAAACAGAACGTGCATTTTGATACTCACGTGATGAGGATAGATTGATTTTCTCGATCTGGAAGAAAATAGGAGATGTAAGGATGGTGTTGGGATCAAACTGGAGCTGAATTTAGTGCAGTAATTCATCTTTGACAGTGAATGGGTAGGCTGACATCATCCAAGCCTGCTGGAGATCCCTAGTGTCTGATCATCAAAGACTGAACCTTTATGAAAGCGAATGCTACTCTATTAACCCTCTCCCCCCATAAGTTAATACCTTACAGGTAAAGGTGAGAAGATCACATTTGCTAAGTGTGATGGCGGTTGCATTTGCCACAAGATGCATGCAAGATCTGAGAATTAAGTTCTCCAGAGAATAAAAAGCAGGGTCTTGGAACAGGTATGTCATTTTCCAACACACACACACACACACACACAGATTTTGTTCATAACCAACTTTACTGGGTTACTCCCTTGATTTTCAGCGTTCACACAAGACCCCAATCCATTGATTTAGCCCAGGACTATCTGTGGGGGTGTGGGGGTGAAAAAGTCAAGATGCACAACTGAAGTTTTGCTCTTTTGTTATGTGACACGTGTAAAAGAAAGGCAGGGCTTCAACCACACAGTCCTGGCCGACATCTTGACTTTTTCGACCCCTTGGGGACCCCTGATTAATTCAATGGCCTGCGTTCACCCAGCATACTAAGTCCTGAAACAACACATCAAGGTTGGAGTGTTACATGCGTGTTTGAAAATGACCTGGCGGCATCTGCTTGGAGAATGCAGCCCCGGACAAGCTTCCCTACCTGTCAACATGTATTGGTACGCGTTGTCGGAGATCGAGAAAATGTGGGGAGGGGCTTCGCTTCGTTTTTTGCCCCTGTAGGCAGCTACAACCTCCGCGTTGTAGACGGGGAGCCATTTGTAAGGGTTGACCGTCACGCAGAAGAGGCCTGAATACGTCTGGGAAAAAAGCAAAGAGCAAACATCTCGCCCAAAATAGCACGATTTGAAGCAGCCTCTGTACCACCTTCTTTAGGATGTGATTGCACGGCTTGCCCCAACCCAGTGCCCTCCAGATGGGGTGAACTTCATCTCCCAGAATTCTCAACAATGGCCACACTCGCTGAGGAATTCTGGGAGTTGAAGTCCAAACATCTGGGGAGCCGGTAGGTTGGAGAAATTTGGTCCAGCTAATTGTTCAGTGCAGGAAATGTAAGAATAAAATGGGGGTTGGGTTGGGGAATTGTTTCACGTGGCCAGCTAAGAAAATCTGAGATTCCACAAAACACATTACTCAAAGGACCTTTCTCGCTCTATCCAGAAAAAAAAGTAATTTTAAAAAAAGCAGTTGTGACATTCACGAACAAGAAGCATGGTCTGCTCTCCCCAAAGGTCAAGAGTCTGTATGCACAGTTTGCATTTTAAAAAATAATGTATCCACAACGTCCTCCTCCTTTTCCTTTATGTGATATATGTGTACTACGACGACTGCTAATAATAATTGATTAGATGTCTAAGGCCGCCAAGTCAAAAAAAGACTCAGCGTGGCGTGTAAAATTAAATGCAAGCAAACCCCTTGATTAAGGCTGATCTGTCCCTGGCTACCCTCAAAGTCGGCAATACGGTGCCAGTTTAATGGGAGGAAGGGACAGGATCTGGACCTCGCCTTGCGAACGTGGAAATGCCTTCTGGACTCTTCTGCATCTGGGTGGTGGCAACCTATTCCTACATCAGATGTGGAGAAGGTATTTCCCCCCCTTGCTGGGCTGAGAAAAGCCACTAGGTTTGGCCCTCAGAGTGATTTGGAAAGCTAGACTGCTTCTAAGTCAACCGTTTTGGAAAGATGCAAAGATGGGTTTTCTGGCAATTAATGCAGCCAGGACTGATAATTCAGTTTGCAGAGGAACTGAGGGGTGTATTGTGCTGTGCTTGATGTAATGGCCTGATTCATATTCCAGTCCCTAGCAAGCAACCTGAGCAATGTGGGTTGTGTCCGCACGACAACCTGAACCACAAAGGAATCCATTTTTGTTGTGCAAATCCAGCCATGGTTTGGTGTGTTTGCGAACCCAGAAAACTGGACAGAGTTAGCCGTGAGTCAGGCTGTTCTGTCCTAGAGTTTATGCTTGCTTTTTCTGACTTTTTGGTTTTGTTTTCAATGTTATTTGGATTTACTTAGTTATTTATTTATACTCATTTATATGTCAAATTTGGTCACCGCCCATCTCACTAGGAAATGACCCAGGGCGGTTTACAGTAAAAACAAAAAGTAAATATTAATTAAAATACAATAAAAATACAATAAAAACCATATTCATACATAAATAATATCTTATTATTATGCTTTTTGGTTTTCTTTCTGTACGCTTTGTAAACTGCCCAGAGTTCTTCTAGAAGGGAGCAAGTTATACGTACTCTAAAATTAAAAAATCAAACAAAAATAATAAATAAATGCAGACTTTTAGTGGGCCAGTATCTGCCTGGCCTACTCTGCTGGGCTGTTGTGAGAATAAACTAGCGAAGGAGGAAAGCCACAAACATTACCTTAAATTCCATGGGCCCAGATGAATAAATAACTACAATAGTTTTTAAAAAGAACACAACTTTTTCTGGGTTATATTCATAAAGAAGATGACTTACATTCCAGGTGCCTCCCCTCTAGGCCTGCAAGGTGCGGGGAGAGTCAGAAAAGTCAAGATGGTGGCCACAATCTTACGATCGAAGCCCTGGCCTTTTCTATATGCAGTGCAATGTACATTCAGTGCATTTTTGTACAGTGCGATGCAGTTAAAAAGGGCCAGGCTTTGAATGCATGGTTCTGACTGCCATCTTGACTTTTTTGACCCTCCCTCCCTGCAGACACCCCTGCAAGGGGAAGTGAACAGGGATCGTTGGGGGGAGGCTGCTGTGGGGAGGAAATAAACCCCTATTTCCAGCGTGGCACCCAGTGATGAAAGCGTTTTCACTCACGTAGATCATCCAGGAGGCGTAGCGCTCCTTCAGGTTGTAGAGCACGGCCGGTTCGTGCAGAAAGGTGAGCATGGCCATGTCCTCGATCTTGTCGAACTTGGGCGGATTCTGCTGGTGGATGTCAGCCTCCCGCACCGTCACCGTCTGAAAAGGGTCAGGAGGAAGGGAGAGGTGTTGGCCGGGTGTAATGGCCTGTGGGAATGACCTTGGGAGACAGGAGGAAGAGCCGCAGGCTAAACCACCGTCATGCAAAAGGGAACTCAGCCCGCAGAAGGAAAAGGGGTGTGGGAAGAGTCTCAGAAGGGACCCTCCCTCGTTCCCTGGAAAGTAAAGGAAGGAGGGAGAGAGGTGCTTTCAGACTTGCAAGATTGACTCACTGTAACCTGACAATAAAGGTAGCGTTAGTATTCATGGCTAGAACTTCTTGTCTGGACTACCTCGAAGGGCTGACACTGAGCCTCTTCTTTAGAGCAGCGTTTCTCAACCTTGGCCACTTTAAGATGGGTGGACCTCAACTCCCAGAATTCCCCAGCCAATTCCCCTGGCTGGCTGGGGAATTCTGGGAGTTGAAGTCCACCCATCTTAAAGTGGCCAAGGTTGAGGAACGCTGCTCTAGAAAGAAACTTTGGCAAAAGCTAGCAAGGGTGACACTCTGCCAAATCCTGGACTGATTCTTCTGCTCTTCTCATCTCTCAGAAGGTCTCGATGCCTTGATCCCCGTCCTTCAACCTTGGACAAGATCCCACCCTGGCATTTCCTTCCTTGCTCCCCACTCTGCCCCTTCCCCAATGGTAGCGTCACGATGCTCACTGGCTCTTCGGCGTCCGATCCTGACCCTCACCGATACCCACCTTGGACACCCATCTCAACCAGCTCTCCTCCTCCCTCTTGGACCCCCTCTTCCCCACCCCACCCCTCCGCCCACCTTGCCGTTCTCCGTCTGCACGGTGACGATGCCGCTGTCCCGGCTCAACACTTTGCCCTTGACAAACTCCTCTTTCTCGTCGGGCACGAAACATTCGTTGCGGCTATCGAAAGGCCGGGTTTGGGCTTCTAGGCGCTCCCTGTCTGATTTGCGAAGGTAGGGAGCCGCCAGTCCAAATTCGGCCATCGGTGCATCACTCATTCTGTGCCGCAGGAGACAAGAAAAAAAAGAGATAGAGAAGGGGATTTAGAAGAGGAGATGCGCATCCCAGGCTGGAGTGAGTTTGGACAGTCCTGCGGGCACCTTTGTGCTGCTAAAAGATTAAGCAACCTTGACCTAGGGGGTGGACGAGCTCTCCGCACTGAGGTTTTTAAAAGATGGTTATTGTTATTATCGCTATTATTACACTTACATCCAACAGCAAATCCAAATTCACGCATCATTTCCATAGATCACAGGATCTGCTAAAATTAGAGTTATTATTCTTATTGACACTATATATGCACACACATACAATCCTTGTTATCCGTGCTTTCTGTTTCCGCGAATTCGCTTATACGCTTCTATAAAAGTAATCCATTTTTTGTCAGACATAGTCTCAACGTGGCTCTACGTGGCCATGCGCAGTATGGAAAAAAATCTGGCAGCCTTACCGTGCAATGTCGCCACAAGCTTAGGTATCAAGGGAAACCACTGGAAAAAAAATTCTTACTGGATGTACAAAAGAGGTCTGTTAAAGTTTTGAAAGATTCTTTGAGAAGGGACAGAAAGAAAAGATGAGAAGAAATCAAGCTCTGGGACTTTGTTTGAAAGGATGAAAAATCAGGATTGTTAAAAGCAAAGGGAAGGAATATAGGGTTGGCTTATTTGATCAAGGTTAAAATAGATAAGTTGTTATATATAGTAACCCTTACTGGACTTTTGCTGATGCAGATTGAATGATGAGGTTTTTGGATTTTATTTTTAGTTAAGAGGTGAGATATGAGGGGAAGAGAATATTTGTCGCACTTTAAAAGATTTGTCGCACTTTAAGCGATGGTGATACTAAAATTGGTTATACTTGTGAGGAAGGGGGAAATTACTTTCTTTTTCTCTTTTACACTTTTTTACACTTGTTTTCTTTTTCTCCTTTTTTGTTCTTATATTTTTGGTAGTCTGTATTAGTTTTTATTTTGTCTGTCGTCTTTAATAAAGTTATTTGGGAAAAAAAACTAAGGGAAACTGTGTTCTTGTTCTTACAGGGTTGGTTGTGTTAACAAGTCTCTACATCGTTCCAAAAATAAATCATGGGATCTCACTAGGATCAATGCTTCAGTAACCGTGGTTTTTTGTTTCTGCGGGTGGGTTCAAGAACGTAACTCCCGTGGATAACGAGGATTGAGTGTATATATAATCTTTCCAGACTCAATAAAAATGTGATTCATCCCACAGTGAATTTAGGGTTTGAATTTTATCAATAACTTTTCCAAGAAGAGCAACTGACCATTGTTCAACGGTTAAATTAATTTAGAAACTTCCATCATTTGAGCAACTATGAATTTAGTTGCCAAAAGTGAACATGGGATAAGTTCCTTGTTAGGTCATTTAGCATTAGCTCCACAAAAATATGAAATCACCCCAATTTTAGAGCACGTTCTTTTCATTACAATCCTTACTTCTTTGGATATTTTTTTCCACAAAGGCCTAACTTTTTCACCTACCGACCACAGATGAAAAATAATCCCTTCTATTGACTCCCCTCCAACATTTTCTTGAATAATTGTGAGATATTTGCACTATCCTTATTGGAGTGAAATGCCAACCATCTACTATCTTCTCCTGCAATGCTTGTACAAAAGCTGATAAAAAGCCACCAGATTTTCCAATGTTTGCATTTCATATCTTCCATTTCTCCACGCACCCGTCAGCTGGCAGAAAATTATACTAGTGTGAGATTTGCTACCCCGTTGCTGATTCTTCCCCCACTCCCATGGGGTGCTTGTCCCATGGTGAAGTTCGGGGGGGGAACTTGGACCAAACCTCACCACTCCTCACCCCAAGGACTGTACTATTGTTCAGCAACAATACGGTACATTCACTTTGGTTCAGCAAAAGAGCTCCTCCCACCCACGTACATACAGGTGGTCCTCAGTTTAAGGACGAGTCCTGTTCCCAAGGTCTGTCCTTAAGTTGAATTTGTACATAAGCCAGAACAGTATTATTGTATAATACTGTATAAGTAATATTGTGTAATGAACTTGAACCATTGTATATTTAACTCAAATCATTGTGTATTTAACTTGAATGTTGCTACAATAGGCTCCGTTCTTATCTATGGGTCGTCCTTAAACCAGGCGTTCTTAACCCGGGGACCACCTGTATTTCCAGTGTGTGACAAGATAAGATGCCTTAAATTCCCAAGTGGTCAGCTATCCAAATACAAGTAGTTCTCACTTAGCAACCACGACTGGGACTGGCAACTCTGTCGCTAAGTGATGCGGTCATTAATTGAGACATCACATGACTATGACTTATGATTTTTACTGCCAACTTCTCCATTGACCCTGCTTGTCAGAAGCCGGTTCCAAAGCACACAAATGGTGATCACATGACTGCGGGATGCTGTGACAGTTGTAAACACCCGCCTGTTGCGAAGTGTCCGAATGTCAATCACATGACTGCGGGGGCGCTCTGACAGTCATAAATGCGAGGATTGGTCTCAAAGTTACTTTGTCAGCGCCTCTGAACAGTCGCTAAACAGGGCAGTCATTAAGCAAGGTCTACCTTAGTGATGACCTGTGTCTAGCTGGATGGGGGAACCCCTTGGGAATTCCATTGCTGGACTCGGTTTGAGGGCCTCTTGCATGAACAGCTCCAAATGGCGCATTGCTAAACGCACCCACTGCGTCTATCGTTTTTGCGTTCGGAAGAAGGGTTGATCAAGAAACAGAGTCTTACCTTTGAGGACCTTGCAGGAGAGAGCAATGGGGAAAAAAAAGAAGGCTGGGAAAAGAAATAGAGAAAAGTTGAGGGGATAGAAGAATGTTAGGCTTAAGTATCAAAGATTCAGCAAATTCAGGAATCTGAGGCTGACATCTCCCGGCTAAGCTGGAAAAAGCAGCTGGAGCAGCATGTCAGAGGGGGTGGACAGCTGCCCTCGGAAAGCCTGGCCATATGGTGGAGGAAGAGGGGGGCTGTTTGCAAAACTTGGATAGTTTTGGGGGGCTCACCAGGGGAGAACAGCCCTTGGAAGGAAGAGCTTATGTTATTATTTTTATGGCTATTATTATTATTACACCCAAACAGCCAATGTTTCTGCTCCAGATTTCTTCCCCTCTGCAAACAGCTCTCTCCAGCTTCTCCTCAGCCACCCCTCTGTTAATTTTTTTTATCCCAGGGCCCCCCATATTCAACTCTTTATTTTCCATGTTTAATATTGTTTCCAGGTTTCCTTCACTTCTGCCCCCGCAAGCCTACAGGGAACCCTTTCTCAGTCATCCCTGTCTTCTTCTCATCTTCCTGGCGGTTGCTCCCACTGACCCTAAGGCTTCTGCAGAACTTCCTCCTGTGTTCTTGCTCTGCCCGGCTCTCCTCGTTCAGTGCAAGCATCCAGGGCTAAACCCTTTCAGAGGGTCTCTTCCTGCACTCCCTGCTACGACTTCTCCTGCTCTCTCTGGTTCCCTTTCACCACCCTGTCTAGATCTTTAGTCCGCGCTGCTCCCTGCCTGTGATAACTCACGTTGGATGAAGAGCTCGGTGGAGCCCCCACAACCGTGGTCAACAAAGTGCAAGCAGTCCTCCTAAGGATGCTGTGCCTCCATCTTCACAATCCACAGGTGCAGCCCTCTCTTTTTATCCTGGCACACCCCCTACATCCATGCACATCTCCCAAGAAATCCACACCAAAGAGTTTCCACGCTGATAGGACAGAGGTCCTACTTCCACAAAGACGTTCCTCTCACAGGTGTAGGCTTGCACCAACTCCTCTGACGGAGAGATGGATAAAGCCCCCACCACTAGCTTTTTTCTGGGCCCAGCTTGGCAGGAATTTATGAACAAGATTGAACGCATTTTAATGTTTCCAGTCCTGAGTTGGTTGCTTTCATATCTTCACGTGAAAACTCATTTAATGTCTCCCCTTTTTGGATTCATTCCTCCCGGACAGCTTTCCCCCAAAAATCTCATACTTACTCTCTGGAGGTATCTCAGTCTGGAGTCTAAGCAAGATCTGTGCCTTTCATGGTTCCCCCCTTCTTTATATCCTTCATTCCAAAATAGCATCAGCTGCTCCCCCCCCCCCCGGCCTTCCTCCCCTTCCCTGCAGGCCATTACAGCTGTGAGTGACTTGTTGACAAGGAAGCAATGAGATGGTCCTGGGGAAGGCCACCTCTGACCATGAATGGTGCTGCCCTTCATCTCTTCATCTGCTGCCTTTCTCCTCCGCCTTCCTGAATCCTTTGATTCTCAGAGGAGAAATACATTCCGGGGGGGGGGGGGAGCATGCATCACACACACGCGCGCGCACACACACACACACACACTTGGAGGGCGCCGGTGGTGGCTGATAAGTGAGTGGAAGCCCTGCTCTGAGAGCTGCCGAGATAGCAAACTGGAAGACCAGGCAGAATTCTCAGCAAGAGCCTTCTGCAGGGGAGAAGATCATTCTGTAGTCTTCGATTTCTCTTCTTCTGCATGCGCTTTGATGGCTATTGAGTATTAAAGCCCCTTGTGCAAAAATCAAGGTGGGTGCTGTGGGGTTTGGGGCCAAATGTATCCCAAAGACAATACTCTCTCCTAGTCAATGTGCAAGGTAGGGGTTCAGCAAACGACTTTGGAGTTGGGAACCCCCCCACCCCAGTAAATGGTTTATTTAGACTTGGAAAGGGTGCAAGGAAGGGGCAGAATTCCCACCATGGAGGAATGGATTGTGAAAACATCAGAATTTGCAGAAATGGTGAAAGTGCCCGGTTTGGTCAGAGAACAAACCACAAAACCTTTTTCTGAAAGACCGGAAGCTTTATATGGACTTTTTGCTGAAAGGAGAAAAAAGGGAATCGATGATTTATGGATTTGAAGACTAAGAAAGATGAGGACTAAATGAAGGGGTGAAGGGACTTGTAAAATAATGAAGAGGAAGGAAGGAGAAGAAGAATGTAATTATCTGTCGAAAAGAAGGACTGAAGTCATCTTTTCTTAAATCCGGTTTTCTGTTTCATTTCTTTGGGTTTGTTATTATGATACGGAAACTTTCGATTAATATAATTTAAAAAAAGGCAGAGGCACGCACAGAGAGGTCAAAAAAGTCAAGATGGCAGCAACTGTGGGGCCAAAGCCCTGCCCCTTTTTATGTCCCTCCCACTTTTAAAAGGGACAGAACTGCAATCATGCGGTTACCGCCATATTGGGTTTTTACCCCCTGCCCATGGTCACCCCAATGTCTGGGGCAGAGAAAATAACAGGATATTTTTTGGCCCCACCTTTTCCTTCTCCCGTGTTGAGTAGCCCACTAGGTTGAGATAGAGGACTAACCAAGGGAAGCATATTTTTCACAAAGTGTGGATTTTTGTGCTGTGCTGCAAGATAAATGGCGGTTATCTGCTTGAAGGGATTTAAAAACAAACCCTCAGCCCTGGATTAGATCAGTGTTCTCAACCTTGGCAACTTTAAGATGTGTGGACTTCAACTCCCAGAATTCCCCAGCCAGCATGGCTGGCTGGGGAATTCTGGGAGTTGAAGTCCACACATCTTAAAGTTTGAGAAACAGCGACTAGCAGAACATGCAGGAGTGATATTGTCCCCTTTCCGTGATTGTTTGGGGCTGGACTTTCAGAGACAGAATGGGGTGGGTGGCAGACATCTACAGTTTTAATTTTCTTTTTATTCTCCCCAGAAGAGGCTGGATATTATTGTCAATAAAGATGATTTTACAGGCTGGCTTTAAATGCTCTCCCATTTATTTCTGTGTTTGGAAAAGCCTTTTGGAAAGGTTCCCACTCTGTAGACGGTCGGGGGGCCAGGGGTGTCCACAGGGGGCGTGTCAAAAAAGTCAAGATGGCGGCCACAACAACACCATCTTGCACCACCTTTTTAAAATATGCCTCTAAGAACATTTAGAGCAAATCTAAATACTATTAGTCATACGGTTACTACTAGTAGTAATGCAATTTCTTCCTGAAAGCTTTTCACCCCCAAGCAAGATGCCAGTGAGAGGGACATTTTGCTCACTGGCAACGTTTTGAAAGAACAGGCTTTGCTTCTCTCTCCCCAAAGCAGCTTGTATCAAATAAACTCTTGTATAAAATAGAATAACTTGTATAAAATACAAAACTCTTGGTGCCAGAGGCTGAAAGGTCTGACTTTTGCCACTTCAGCCGTGACTGGGCAGGAAAGATGGGCATCGTGACAGTGAACCCCACTCCCCAGTTATCCCATGCCCTTACGGCCATCCAGTTTGTCCATGGAGCATGGGTTATGGAACCCTTTCCCCCCATCCCCCAAGCCTTGGGCGCCTCCTAAATCCAGCCATGCCACCATCAACGGAGGGCAAGGTTGGATCTTTCCAGAGGCTCAAAAGAAATGCTTCAATTTGCTGGCTGATGCCAGCCGGTTGGCATCACCCTGTTCCCTGTCTCTGACCTTGGGCAGCCAAGCAGGTTGTTTAAGGGGACAAGGTCTAGCGAGGGCAGGCTAGGCTGGTAACGGGGAGCTGGAATTAACTCTGCCCGAACTCTCTGCACGTCACCTCCCTGGTCTTTTGGATCTGGGGCTGATTCTCAGCTGCTCTTGTTGACCACCGAGGGAGGGTTGGAGAATGAGGACAGGTGTTGGGAGCTGGGATAAACCCAGGGGTGGAATTATCATGGTGGGAGAAGAGGAGCATTGAAGTCTTGGCAAAGTTTGGAGATTAACACCTCCTTTGTTTGTTTCCACCACTTTCCCCCTTGTTGTGGTAGGACGGCAGGGAGAGAAACATGTGAATCAGTGGAGAAAAAAGAAGAAGGTTGCTTAACTAGGGGAGAAGGACAAGGGTTTAGGAAGCCCGTGGACTCCCAACTGGGAAAATGAGATGCTGTGATTCTTTACGACTAAAACGAAGAGACTTCTTCCCAGGTGCTTTACCTCTATCCTTTCCCTTCGTGAGTCTAGAGATGTCAGTTTCCTTTGCGTAGAAGGGCAAGGTTCTAGCCCTCACTGCGGATGAGATCCTGCTTCGCCCAGGCTGCTTAACTAGGTGAGTTGGATTTGCGCCACGTGCTTACATTGGTTAGTTTTAACCTTGGTGAGGATCGTTGGGGTGTTTTTGGGCATGTCTTGCCAGTCAGGTCCATTGTAAATCTGGTTTATGGCAATGTGGCGGTGCAAACCCAGAACAGGGGTTAATTCCACAGCTGAGTTTAAGCTGTGGTGTGAATTCAGCTAAGGCACGGCCAAGGGGAGGGCGCAAAGAAGCTGTGATCGCGGGGACAGTGCACGAAATCCACCCCTTGCTTGCTGTTGGCATCAAAACCAAGGGGGAAGAAACTGCAGGGGTTTGCTGCCCAGAATAAGTGGCATGGCCCACCCAGTTTGGAAATAAGAAATTACAGCTCTGAGCAAAACACACATGGTGGGGGGCGGGGGGAGGGACTAGCAACCTAAAATTCATCCCAGGAGCAGAGGGCACCAGATCTGAGTGTCAGAAAAACAGACGACCATTAGAGGGGAATAAACAATCGGTATTTTTTCCAAGGAAGTTCGTTTGGGTTGGACATCAAGAAAACCAATGTGTTGGTAGATTGTGGCTTGTGTGCTGGGCCAACATGTGGCCCTTCCCAACGATCAGAAGTCTATCATCAAACAAGAAGGGCGAGGTCTAGATCTTCTCCAAACACGCTCATAAAATCCTCAACCCATATGGCCAATGGCCGTGGATGATGGAAGTTATGGATCAGCCTGCCAGTCAAAGAGGCTGGGCAGGATTTTTCTCTCACCGGGAGTGAGAAAGAAAGCAAGAACATCTCTGAGCACGTGCTAAATTTGTTCCCACATATTACAGGGGTGTCCATGGGGCATGGTCGAACAAGTCAAGATGGGGCTGCAACGGTGTGACCCAAGTGCCATCTTGACTTGTGTGATCACACCATGAGGTTAGCCACATAGTTGCCCGGCTCAAAAATTCCCCAGGACAATGTCTGGGGGCTAGGATGAGAGCTTCAGTTTGGGGAGCAGGGCGCTGTACGGACTCTGGGCTTGGTATGTGGGAATGTGACATTCCCGAGCTCTGGGAAATATCTGTCTTGACGCTCAGCTGCTGCTGACAGCTCTCCACTTTTGGCTCCCGTCCTGGAATCTCATCCTTTCTATATTGAGACAAAAGGAATTAAGGAATAGCTGGCAGGAAGGTAGCGGCTGGTGAGGGTGGGGGTGGCTGGGGGGGTTAATGATCTGGCAGCCTGGTCTCTTCTGTTCGCCTGAAAGAAAAGTGCCCGGGCAGGAGACGTTGGTGGGTGGAAATAAATTTGGCTTTGTTCCTTGAACATAAGGTCCACTTAGTTAGTATAAAGTGGATATTCAAAACAACTGTTATCCTGAGAGAGGTGAGACATTCCAGTGATTTGGGGAAATGAGTGTGCGGAGTCGGTGTATGTGGGGCGTGCGTGTGATAATGAGACTGTGCAATTTGCAGTAGAATCGGAGGAGTTTGACTGATTCCCCATTCTAGGGGGGATCATGTCCCCTACTCTGAAAAGGGTCTTCCTTCTAGCCTCTGCCAACTGGCCCTCTTGCCCACCAGCTCTGATCCCACAACCAAAAAGCTCAATGGAACCCCATATTCTTCTGGCCTACCTTCAAACTGCTCTTCCACTTCTGACCTGGGGTGCTAATGTTATTTATTAATGTTATTTATACATACCTCATGCGCTACCACATTCCTCACAGCTATCCATCAACCTTGCCCCCCACCAAGGGCTGTTCAGGTGACTCTCAGGTCTCCAAAGATCCCCCCGTGTCCCCACCACTTCTGCTGTTTCACCTGAACTAACAGATGAATTCATTAGATTGATATCCTGATCCTGCCTTTCCACCAAGAACATAAGGTAGCACATGTAATGTCTCCACCTCCAATTTTCTGCAAAGGCTGAGAGATATTAGCTGGCCCAGAGTCACTCTCTGAGCTTCCCTGAATGAGATGGGCTTAATTCTCATCTCCTTGGTCATACGTTGGCACCTTAATTGGGACACCCCAGTGGCTCCCCATTTTCAAACCTGGCTTCCCTGTCCTCCATGTCATACTCAGAGCACTGATAGTATCTTGTCTGCATCCCCAGGCATTGGCAGTAGCCCCAACTGTTCATCAGCTTTGCCCACCCATGTTGGGGCATCTGTGAGGGGGTCAAAAAAGTTGATGGGCCCACGACTTTGCATTTAAACCCCTGCCCCCTTTTTTCATGCGACGCATGGCTTTCATTATGCAACAGTGACCCCCCAATTGGATGCTGTTGACCCCAAGCCAAACTCCCCCAAACCCAGCATCATCATAGATACCGTCTGCTCAGATTGGGCCTGGCCCAAAATATCCCACCTCTGTTCTACTTCTGCCTCTCTGCCGCATTCCAGCAACGTCCCCCATCAGTTTATCCAAGTTATTTTCCTCTCTCTCATTCTCTCTCTCTTTTTAAGTTTCCAAAGATTTGGTGCACCTGCTGAGACACAAAGTCTCCCATCACATCATTCATTCAATGCTGGCTTGTTTTTAGATGGGTTAGACAGGTGGGGGGATAAAGAGGCTGAGCATCCAAAAGGGTCCCTACAAAGCCCCTGCCCGTTTCAAAACTTCACCGGAATCCTTCTTTAATCTGCCCCACCTCTGCCCTGCTTCTTCCCCACCAGCTTTGAGAAGGCAGATGCAGCCCCATAGAGGGGTCCGGAAGGAATGACCCCATTTGGAAACCAAGCAGTGGGCTCCAATTCTGGGTTTTGTGGGAGGGGACCTTGGCCGCACCGCATCCTTTCTCACATACTCCCTTTTGCAGATCATACCCCGCCAGCAATTACGGCTTACCCGTTAAGGGCAAACAACCCTTTTCTCTTTGGGGCATTACTTAGGGGGTGCAAGGGGTGAGCAAAGGTCTCCCCTCTGTTCCCACTTCACGGACATCTCCTGCCTTCTCTCCAAAGCGCCAGCAGGGAAGAAGGAGCCCATTTTCCACAATCCCTTTCATCTGAAACAAGAGGAGATACACGAGAACTGGGGTTTGGATATCCCACCCTAGCAGGTACACCTTGTACTGGGAATTTTTTTTTTAATATAGATGCATGTATGGGTCTATTGGGAAAAGAAAAGCCAAGTGGGGTTGGGAGAGGGGAGATTTAGGGCAGGATGAGAGAAGCCCTCTTAATAACCCTGCTGCTTTATTTTCAGTTCAGTTTGCTGCTTGATTTCCCGCAGAAGCCAAGTTAGCAAGAGAGATGGGAAGGAAAGAGGCTGTAATGGTGCAACAGGGGATGTGTGTGTGTGTGTGTGTAAGAAGAGGCAGAGTTTAGAGCTACACAGGGCACTTCCTCACAGGGGCTGAAAAATGAGCTCCATTCTGGATTGGACACCCTGGTTAGAAAGTCATTGGATTGGATATCCTGGTTAAAAAAAGAGAGGAAAATGTCCATTTGTCCGGTGACTGGTGGGGATCAACGTGGCAATGCATTTTTAAGTGCTGGGTAAACGTCTTTGTGATTCAGCTGTTCTCTCTCAGCTGGGGCTAAGAGGGTCTGCATTTATAAATTAGGGGGCTTCCCCAGATGAGGTTTCAATGTCTTTTTCCCCAAAGAGAAGGCAGACTCCTGTCTTTTCTTGCTCTGCTTCACAAGGAGTATTTTTTCAGTTTCTAGGGCAGTGTTTCTCAACCTTGTCCACTTTAAGATGGGTGGACTTCAACTCCCAGAATTCCCTAGCCAGCATGGCTGGCTGGGGAATTCTGGGAGTTGAAGTCCACCCATCTTAAAGTGGCCAAGGTTGAGGAACGCTGCTCTAGAAAGAAACTTTGGCAAAAGCTAGCAAGGGTGACACTCTGGAGTGGCTTAGTGGTTGCAATGGGGGGATGCCCCACCCTGACCTCCAACAACCCTTCGCTGAAGCACCCAAACTCTGGCTGGGTGGACGTGCTTTTAAACACGTGCGCACCCATCTTCCGGCAGAACGTTGAACGCATCTTTAAAACACCCCCCTGCCACTTTCGTGCTGCAGTGCCAAAATGGCAAGGAGGGGGCTTCTGTACCCTGACGATGCCGGTTGCAGGGCCTGCATTCCTGGAGCGGGGGGCGTTGGCTGCAGAGGTGCTTCCCCTGGCTTTTCTGCCCCCCGCATGGAAAACAGCGAAAAAACCCATTTCTCCATTCCTTTGCTGGCAAGAGGAGCAGCTGGGGGGGACAAAGGGAGGGTGCTGAACATCTGCAGGAAGAATTGCTCAGAGGATGCCAGGAGCCCAAGAGCGTGGCTGCTTTGGGGCCCGCGATCCCTCCGTGCCATTGGAGAAATGAAATCCGAAGATCTGTGGGTCCTCTGCAGCCCATCACGGGGACCTCAGAAGGTGCTCCCCACCCATCCTCCCTCTTCCTCCTCTTGGGTTGTCAGTATGGACAAGCAGAATAGAGCTCCAAAGAGTGGTGGGTGCCAAATACTTTTGGGCCAACTCTGGGCTGGCGTTGTGGCGCTGAAGATCTCATTGTGTTGCGCAATGAGGGAAGATGCTCTTAAGGCTGGCGTCGTCGTGAGGGCAGGCCCTTGAAGGGCAGCTGGCGGACCATGCTCCTGGGCACTGTAAGGTTCTCGGCTACTCAGAAAACTTGAAATCAGTCAGCAACACAAAACAAGAGACTTCAAGCAGGGGCTTCTCTAAGCAGCTTTTTAACTGGCCAAGCAAAAGTCTGGGTGCCCACACCATGCGCTAAGAGAGAGCAGGGTGGCACACCCTTGGAGACAAAACCACAGCCTTTTGTAGTATTTTTAAAAGGGCAGAACTTATTACCATTATAACGAAGATGAGTTTTACAACCAGTCAAAGAAACTTAAGCAGAATACATTATTCCCCGCCCTTGTTTGCCTACATCAGTGTTATCCAAATTTGGCCACTTTAAGATGAGTGGACTTCAACTCCCAGAATTCCCCAGCCAGCCATGCTGGCTGGGGAATTCTGGGAGTTGAAGTCCACTCATCTTAAAGTGGCCAAGTTTGGACGACACTGGCTTACATTAACTCTATTCCCCGCCCTTGTTTGCTTACATTAATTTAAAGGAGTTCCCCCTAACTCTTATACCTTATCAGTCCCTGCAGACCCTTGTTCTGGGTCCTCCTTCCCCTTGTCAGGCCGCAGACTTAGTTTCGGGAGGAGTTTCCTCATTATCTGGGCTAGTTCATTTGTGGCTTCCTCCTGCAATTTTGCTAAGTGCTGTTAGTATTGAAGCTTGGCTATAAAGAACTCTGCGCATGCTCCGAAGCTATGAAGTTAACCTTGCCAATTTAGATATTGGTTCATTGCCAGTTTAGATATTGATCCCTTCAGCACAATCACCACTGTCGATGCAAATATGCGTCTTTTTCTTTCTCTCCCTGCCTCTGTTTCCCTCTTGGACAAGCCGAGCAGAAACCCACCCAGAGCTACTGATGTCTGGCCAGCGCAAGTCAAGGGAAACAAAGCCCGCTTCCCAGATGACGTGATTCGCTTCAGCCTATATCTCCGTCATAGACGGTTTATGGAGGGCGGATTTGCAGAGTGAGGCGTCACAGTAGCTGGATAGAACCTCCATATGCAGAGGCTGTCTACCCTTGAGTACCAGGTGATCCGGGGAAGAAATGGCTGTTGGGCTATCGCTATCATGCGCTGTTTGGCCACTGTGGGAAAATTGTTGTGGGGCTGGATGGGCCTTTGGCTTGATGCAACAGGACTATGGTTAGGTTCCCCCCCAATAATTGCCAGTTCTGCATTTTCTGTGTCATCTAAGTTTGTTTGTCCCTCCCCAACATTGAGCAGCTTCAGAATAGACCTTTCAAAAGACAGAAGTGACATTAAACTGGAAGCAAGGCGGATGGTGGGAAGAAAAGTGAGTTTCTGTTTGTAGGAGATTTCTGGAAAGAATTAAATGGGCATGGTGTACCATGTTCGAGTAAGTCCTGAGTTCGAATCCCTTCTCTATCTCTCTGCGTTTTCAGGAACTCAGGGATCTCTCATTGGAACTCAGTTCAGGGGGTTGGAATGAAGATAACAGTGAGAGGATATATAAAGGAAAAGAAGGCCACAACGTTTAATTTCCCATACGGTAGAAGAGAGAGAGGAGGAAAAAGGGGAGAGAGGAGAAGCAAATCCCAAGGGTTAACTGCCCTATGGGTGATTTTGCCTTCTTCTGCAGGCTGTAGCTTGACTCACTTGCTCGAGCTGCATGGCACTTGGCTCACTTTCTCCCTACCGAGGCTGGAAGAACCCAGCAATGGCTCTTTGTTGTAGCAAAACCGCCCTAGAAGGAAAGGACCTGTCTGACATCTTTCCAGCCTCAAATAGCCTCGGACAAATGTCTTGGCTCAGACGGGGAGTTCAGTGGACCTGCTCAGGAAAGGCACCGTTCGGTTTTTATTTTTTAATTAAAAATACCTACCAATCGCCACGCGCCCCCCACCCCTCCTAAGTCCATTTTAATAGCAGCGACCTATTAAATCTGCCTAATCAGGAAATCCAGCCTCAGACAGTCTAATCTATACATCGGGGTGCTTTCATCTTTCCTAATCTCCTTGTGTATCAGACTTAATACTTTCTGATCCCTAATCAGGCTTGCTTTAATCTCATTTGCACATATGCATATTTTAAGCTGCTTTTTGCTTATCAGGCAACGCTCCTGTCTCCATCTGCAAATTCTGCACGGCAGCCAATTTCCGGGCCCTTCTTCCCCAACCTGGCGCTCTCTCCCACGGGCCTGGGGCAAGACTGGCTGATGGCAGGAGGTTCTCCAACCTTTAGCCAGCTCAACAGATCCCCTGATCAATGGTCTGACAGTTCAGATCAGCTGAACAGGTGACAGGTTAAAAACCAAGTCGCAGATTTTGTTTTCAAAGGGGCCCTCTTTGCAATTCGCCAGCCCAGAGTGAGCGTACCAACAGAGCAGTGGGGTATAAATGTCATACTAAATCATAAGAAATAAATAATAGGAATCCTGGCAAGGACAGGGAATGGTGGACGGAGAAAAGCAGAATTGGTGTTTTTTCTTTCACGGCGGGAATGGCGGCTTCGTCCGATGGGTACAGCCTCTGAAAAGATGGAAAGCCTGCTTTTCAATATGTGCCCAAAACTGGCATTGCCAGTGACCCACAGTGGCCAATTCAGTGTCTCTGGGTAGCCGCAGACGGGGCACGGATTCCATACTGCCCTGTGGCAACTGGCATTCCCATATGACTGGATGGGCAGCCCTGCGTGGCACAACTTGGTCTAATCCTTTAAAGCCCCCCAGAAATTCATTCTTTTATTTTTTTAAGCTTCTCCCCATGATGCTGGACTTGGAGAAGCTGAGATAAAAAGGCTTTCAAACGAGCTTATCCGGGAGATGAAGGGGGAAACGTCAGAGTGAAATTCAGGAAAAGCTTCTGGAAAACCACGCAAACTCTGAAGTCTGTGTTCAAATTCTGGAGGAGGCCCAAGCAACCACGTATTTTTAAAGTTGTCAGAAGAAGCTGCAGTGCCCGAGGCTTTTTTCTTCTCTCTTTTCTGAATCTGGTATCAATAAATTCCATCGATTTGCTGCCAGCCTGGTCAACTTTTATATGTAGTGTAGGATGAAGGCGTCATCTTTCTTTGAATGAACTTTAAAAAATACAGCCACGGTCCTGATTTCAGGGGTTTGATGTCATGGCAAGCATCAAAACTGTTTTTCCATTGTTCTCCCTACTCTAAAAAAAACCCTCATTAAAATGGCCGGGAGAACGCTGAATGATTGCTTAACCCAGTGTTTCTCAACCTTGGCAACTTTAAGATGGGTGGACTTCAACTCCCAGAATTCTCCAGCCAGCCATGCTGGCTGGGGAATTCTGGGAGTTGAAGTCCACCCATCTTAAAGTTGCCAAGGTTGAGAAACGCTGGGTTAACCCATTACCTTTGTAAGGCAAAGATGGCTACCAGAGGCCCTCCAGATGTTTGAAATCCATCCTCAGCTAACCAGGACAGCCGTGAGGGATCCTGGAGTCAGTATCCCTGTGTGTCCTTCCCATAGCTTTATTTATAACTCCTATGCACATGAAATGTATATTTCTAAATCTCTCTTTCTCGTTCTCTATCTCATTCTGTCTAGACTTTCTACATCTAGATTTAGCTCAGCTCCGTGGAAGCACCTAGCCAGCTGTGGCTAAGCTTGAAAACCAAGCAATAACACTCAGGTCGTGTCTGGATGGGAGACCACCAGGAGATATTTCCCACTGGAAGGTACTGGGGCTGTAGGCCAGACTGTAGTTGGGGAAGAAAATCTCCTGGAGATTTTCCCAATCCCAAATCACCACTCGATTGTTTCCAAGAGAACTAGATGAGACTCTCCATCCCGTCACCAGGTGTTAAACTTGACTTAAAAGAGATTTTTTAAATCTCTAAATCAGTTCAAGGCAGGCCATTCTCTCTCTCCCATCCCAAATTCATCTCCTCTGAACTTGTGCTCCAACGCTTGAGTTCAGGCAAAGTTATTTCCACCCACGATTGAGAATGGATTCACGTGTTCTCGAAACCAGGGTTTTTGTAACTGTGGTTTGTCGAATAAGCAACTGTTGGTGAGATTCACATGCTGCGTTAACTCATATGTTTTGATTTAAAAACCCAAATGACTGGCTTCATGCAGCACACAAAAACTAACATCAAAGAGACCCCATTATAGTCAAAATACGACTTACTCGCTTGGGGAATGTGAACCCAGGCGTTGGGTTTTGCTAATGGAGGAGGAACATTGTCCAAGTTTTGTGAATGCACCCATTTGTCCTGAGTGGAAAGAAACAACTTTCCTAAATGGAGGAGAATTGTGACTGAATGGTTCATCCCAGGGCAGAGGAGTAGCGTCTGATTACAGGTAGTCCTCGACTTATGACCTATTATAATATTATATTATTATTATGTAAGATCTGAATCAGAGTTCCCCATTGGGGGGAGATGGGCGGGGGACAAATTTAATAAATACATAGATCTGGTCAGAAAGAAACTAACATTGAAGCCATGCTCCTGAGTGTGGCACCCGCTGGATGCAAGGGAACTATAAGGGGGTGGCCACGCGCATTCACACGGGGAGCAAAGCAAGGTCTTAGTCAGCCAGCACTAAGAAGAGAAGATTGACTGTAACCTCCTTGGAGCAGAGACCAGATCTTTTCACACTGATGGTGCCGTGAAATCTTACACCATAGCAGTAAACTGAGGACGTTTCTTCCCTTCCCTCCAAGGGAGAGGCACGTACCCTGGTTCAATGTCTTTTTATGCCACATCTTCATGGCATTGCCTTTGCCCCAGACCCTGACCCCAGCCCGGGTAGCTTAAAGACACCTTGAGCAGTTCCAGTTCACGAGTAGGGTTTTTCCACCTCTCCTGATTTAGTTCTTGCCGTGGGCATCTCAGGGGTGTGAGTGGGGGCTGGGATCTTCTGCCCTTCTTTCCACTCATTGGATCTTGCCGCCCCCCCCAGTCAATCCCAATTCCACCATTCCCTGACAGCACTAGGTGAAGGTGGAGTTCACTCATATAGGTAGTCCTTGACTTACAACCACAATTGGGACTGGAACTTTGTTGCTAAGCAGTGCGGTTGTTAAGTGAGTTGCGCCTGATTTTACAACTTTTGCTGCGGTTCTTAAGTGAATCCGGCTTTGCCCAATGAATTTGCTTGTTGGAAGCCCCCTGGGAAGGTCGCAAATGGCGATCACATGGCCCCAGGACGCTGCGATTGTCGTAAATACATGCTGGTTGCCAAGTGCCCAAATTTTGATCACGTGACCACAGGGATACTGCGATGGTCGTAAGTGTGAGGAGCAGTTGTAAGTCACTTTTTTCAGTGCCATTGTAACTTTGAATGGTTGTTAAATGAGTGGTCATAAGTCGAGGATCAAATGCTCCCTCCCACTTCAACCTGTGCCTCTTCTCAATGTCCACCAGGCTGTTTTTGGGAACACAGAGGGAGCACTTTTTCAGGAGAGCGCTAGACCCATGTTCTAAAATAGCCCAACTTATAGGGAAGAAGGGTGGGGCATCTTCAGCTGTTTCTCAGGCTAAAGCAACCGTCTTCTGCACCCACCTCCCTTTGCACAACCCGGTCCTGCCCCACATTAAGTGGGGGGGCGACTAGCAAGTGATGCTGGAGGGAGGGAAACAAAGCCAGGGGACTCCCCCAGTCCTTTTTCTACCTTAACTTGTCCCACATTAAACAATAAATGCAGCACCCCTGTGAAGGCAGAACAGGGACTAGCAAGGAGATCAACAACTGCATTTTTATGCGGCTGTCTGCCTTAGCCCTAAGTATAATTTGTTATAAAGGTATCGTTGCACCAGACAGCAAGGTCCCCACAGGTTTGGGGGAGCCCTGAGGGATGTAGAAATGGGGAAAAAAAGTAAAAAAGGTAATGTTCCTTCTCATGAAAGAGAAAAAAACCCAGCCTAATTAGAGCTTTGCCTGGTTAAGTAATCACAGGATCCTGAACGTCTGGGAGGAATGATGGATAAGGCAGCTGGGACACCGTGGAGGGAACCCCTTACGGCAACAGTTTTGCCGCACGTCCTGCTTGTAATAACAAGCGAAGGATACAGGAAGAGACCTGAGGGATCATGTCTATTATCCTAGTTCCAGCAGCGACCCACCCGGTACACTGCTCCTGGACAGGGAGGCTCGATTTAGCAGTCTTGGCTAAAGATCACTGACATCCTCTTGGTACGCAGGCATGGCACACCCCGGAAGCGACAGCCGTTTCAACGTTTTTATTCTACCTTTTAGAAGGAAGCAATGCTGATATACAGAGCGCGGGAGATGGGGGGAAGGTGTCCCCAGGGCCCTTTAGGTCTGGAGGAGGGTGCGCGGGGGTCTGGGAGAGTGGGACATCTGGTCTTCGAAGGAGTTACTCCTCGTACAAACCTTTCGGCTAGGGAAGAAAGTGAGCAAATGTGAGAAAGGAAGGAAGAAAATCGGGTGGAAAACAGACCTAGGGAAAAGGATGAAAACTGGCAGGCCAGGGCCTTCAGGAGCTTCTCACCTTCACCCCAATGTCACGACTTTTGGCCCTCAGCTTGTTGACCTGGGACTCCGCGATGTCCGCCCGCTCCTCGGCTTCGTCCAACTCGTGCTGGACCTTCCGGAATTTGCTCAGGTTGCTGTTAGCCTGCTCCTCCTGGAGAAAGGGGGGACCAAGAAGAGATGCATTGAAACTGATGGAGAACCTTCTGGTTTCTGGCTCCGATGAGCTATCGCTGCAGCACGTGAGGAATAAATCAGCCCCGGATGGGTACCGGGGGGGCAGGACCGCTGCTGACCTGTAAGGCGCCTTTGTTCCAAAAAGAGCTCATGTTTGTTAAACGGAGCATCCCACGACTGCAACGATATGCGCCCCGGAAGAATTGATTTTTAAAACTTAATTTGGTGCCACGGTGCCTTTGAACAGGGCACAACTTCCACCCCGGCTTGCAGGGCCAGGGGGGAGTCCTGATGGCAGGGCTGGGAGATTACAGTCCCCTTTGGATCGGAAAAGAGGTTTTTTTTCCATTTTAACAGGCCTTCCGGGGAATCTTGCCCGGCATCTACAGCATCTTCCTCTTCCCCCAAGCATTTTAAAGATTTCATCCCGTCTCCCCCAACTTGGCCATTAAAGTGAGCCCCAGATTTGAGGACAGCAAAATGCTGATGCCAAATCCTTTTAAAATGTTTTTCTTGCAGCGCTGAGCGTGCCTTCCGTAATTGTCTTCTGCTTTCTGTTTTGAATGGGCTGCTTTGGACACAGGTTTGGGAACGTGGAAAAAATAATACAGAATTAGGTATCTAATTCAGGACAGGAGGAAACCCACGTGGAAGACTAGCTGAACTGGCGATACGCTTTATGAGATACGCTGGCAGGAAACGTCCATCCTGGGGCGAGGTGTGGAAAGTATTTTGAATTCAAAATAAGTTGAGCTTGAAATGGATTGTTCTGATCTTCCCCAGAGGGTTCTGACGCAGTTCTCATCTCTCTGAAAACGTTACGTGCTCGAGACAGCCAGGATCCAAGTCCAATTCAAAATGTTTTGCACACTACTAGTGTCGAGGAGCTAAGAGAGAAGGTTTGGGTGAGGGTCCAGAGCAGTCACCTTGACTGAGGTGACAATAGATGTTCAGAGAGGTCAAGGAAGGGGACGGTGGACGTCTCCTGCTTAGCATTCCTGCTAAACTGGGAAGACTGGCGGCGATGGACAAGGAACGTACTAAGAAGGAGAGAAAGATAGACGCTACTCACCGCCTCCTCTGCTTGCCTCTTGTAAGCCTTCACCTTCAATTGGAGTTTATCAACCAGGTCTTGGAGACGGATCAGGTTCTTCCGATCCTCCTCGGTCTACAGGAAGAGAACGAGATAGAGAGATCAGGATCTGTGTGGCTGCCGCAAAATGTTGGCTTCCACCACACTGTTGAAACAGCGTCACCTCCTCGGCTGCATCACAAGCTCTTAGATTTGGAAGCACCTGTGGACTTTAAAAAAGGCATTCTTTCTGGAAATCCTGCTCTAAGCCGTTGCGTCAGAACCGGGGTCACGTTCGAGCCTCCAAAGTAGAGGGTGGGGAAACCCTGCCGTCTTTGGATTCTTGCGAATTTTGTGCCCCACGGGATTTGCTTTGGGTGCCTGTTGCAAAGGCATTCCGGGACGGCTCCCAGATTCTTACTGCAACTGGCTGATATAAGGGTACCCCACGTTTCTTAGGAAATATGTTTTTGCCACAGGACACGTTTTGTCTTCAGCTTTGGCAGGGGAGGCAGGATCTGAGATCTGGCCCAGCTACAATGTACAAAATGGCATCTTTTATGAGATTCTGGGAAAAAATGGGGTTCGTCTACTCCCCCCCCAAATTCCTTGTCCAACCCATTTTAGGAGAGATGCCCAAATGCCGTGTTAAAGTAACAGCGGTGGATCCACTAGTCAACACAGAACCAGGGTTGCTTCAGATAGGTTAATCTGAGTCTCCTCACCTGGTAGGTGAGCTCCTTGATGCGGCGCTCGCACTTGCGCATGCCCTTGACGTTCTCCGCGTTGCGCTTCTGCTCCGATTCCAGCTCGTTCTCCAGCTCCCGCACCCGGGCCTCCAGTTTCTGAAGCTGCTTCTTGCCCCCCTTCAGGGCCAGCTGCTCTGCCTCGTCCAGACGCATCTGCAGGTCCTTGATGGTCTGCTCCATGTTCTTCTTCATCCTCTCCAGGTGGGCGCTGGTGTCCTGCTCCTTCTTCAGCTCCTCCGCCATCATGGCCGCCTGCCCCATTCAAGAGGACAATGGAGAAATACATCCACCAGAGAGAGGGAGAAGGACCGCCCACATGCTTTACATTAATTGGGGAATTGATCCTAACCTCACAGACTACTTATTCATGATGCTGGGAAAGATTGAAGGCAAAAGGAGAAGAGGATGGCAGAGGATGAGATGGTTAGATAGCATCACTGAAGCAATGAGCATGAAACTGAGCAAACTCCGGGAGGCAGTGAAGGACAGGAAGGCCTGGCGCGATATGGTTCATGGGGTCACGAAGAGTCGGACACGACTTAACGACTAAACAACAACAACAACCTCTTTTGATCCAGGATGCCTCTGTCCACCAGTGTGATGGTGGACCAAAGCAGAGGAGAATCTTCAGATGTGCCTCATTTCCCAGACTTTGGACCTCCTTATTAAAAACAGGAGAAGGTGGAGCTATTTTTGCCCCCCAGAGTCTATGTAGGGTTGTGATGGAGAAGAAGGGAGATCCTGGACAGCCTCCCTGTCCCTTTCACACCCAGCGTTTGGCCTCATCCTTCCTCCCAGGATCACCTGAACCAGCTCCATGGATGTGAGGAACAGAGATGGGCTGGAGGGTATGTGTGTAAAAGGGAGAACAGAAGTCCTTCCTCACCATTCCTCATCTCTAGAAGTGAATTCCATCTTTTTTAACTCTTGTTTTTTCACTAAGGAAGCAAAGATTCTACCTCAACCGAGGGTCATTCATCTGTAACTCATCAACTGTTTATTCTTGGGCACAACCAAAAAAGCTTTCTCCTGGGTTGCTCTCAAAACATGACTTACATTCCTTTCAGAATTAATAATAGTTGTCAAGGTTGCATGGCATTAGTTTATTAACAACAATGAAGGCATCTATTCCAAATTAACCGCTCATGCTTTTGTTATTTATAGAGCTGATACCAGATTGGGTCTGCAAGCACTGACATGACCACAAGATGGGAGGAAAGAGAGATAGAAAAGTCCCTTTGCTCTCATCTGCTGGTCACTTGGATGTCTGCAGCCCGGATTGGGTATCCTTGGTATTTAATGTTCTGAATACCACCAAAAACGCTGCTTTCTAAATAGCCACTCATTGAAATTAGTGCTTTCTTACAAAAGTAGAGGCGCTAAAATTTCACTCACATCTGTGATGGCTTTCTTAGCCTTCTCTTCAGCATTTCTGCATTCCTGAATGGCCTCTTCCACCTCTGTTTGCAGCTGGGAGAGGTCAGACTCCATCTTCTTTTTCTGGTTGATGAGGCTGGTATTCTGAGAAGAGAAGAGAAGAGAAGAGAAGAGAAGAGAAGAGAAGAGAAGAGAAGAGAAGAGAAGAGAAGAGAAGAGAAGAGAAGAGAAGAGAAGAGAAGAGGATATGTCAGGGAATTCTTTGATTTTTAGAACACCAGAAAGTGGAAGTAATTTCATTACAGCAGGACAACAGCATCTCTCTTGGCTGCCCACCATCCATGAGCTTCAGGAATATTTGCTTTCAAATCTCCCTTACTTGGGTGTGAAGCAGCTGAACTCTTTCACTAGTTTCAATTAGTTCCTGTTCCGCCAATTTCCGGGCCCGTTCTGTCTGTTCCACAACGGCACGCAACTCCTCCAGCTCAGCCTGGAGCAGGTTGTTCCTTCGTTCTACGATGGCAATGTTTTCTTTGAGGTCCTCATTGGCTCGGACCACGTCATCCAACTGTATCTGAGTGTCCTAAAAAGAGGAAAAAGAAAGATGGAATGAAGGTGTGAGCAAGGGAGAAATGGAACTGGCACCATGCTGGAGATGGATGGATGGATGGATGGATGGAAGGAAGGAAGGAAGGAAGGAAGGAAGGAAGGAAGGAAGGAAGGAAGGAAGGAAGGAAGGAAGGAAGGAAGGACCTTTAGATCAACTTCCAGGCTGTACCTTCAGATAGCCTTGCAAAGTTTTCACTTGCTTCTGAGCTTCAGCTGCTATGCGGTTGGCATGGCTAAGTTGGATCTCCATCTCGTTGAGGTCGCCCTCCATCTTCTTCTTGACCCTCAGGGCCTCGTTGCGGCTGCGGGTCTCGGCATCCAAGGATGCTTGAAGCGAGTCCACCGTCCTCAAGTGATTCCGCTTGGCCTGCTCCATTTCCTCGTCCTTCTCAGCCAACTTGCGCTCAATTTCGGCCTTAATTTGGTTGAATTCCAGCTGAGCTCGGAGGATCTTTCCTTCCTCATGTTCCAGAGAGGCCTGAAGGTTTGGAGTAATATTGGACCGAGGGAGAGAACAAGATGGCAGAGAGAACCCTTAGATCATGGGTAGCTGAAGTGGTGCCCATGGTACCAGTATGATCTCAGTGCCCCCAGAAAACTCCATATCCTCTGCCATTGGCCTGGACCATCATGGCAGCCATTCTAAGAGAAGGCAACTCTTTCACAACAGCCATTTGTCTGTGCCAACCAAGTTCTCAAAGTTTCCAATGGACTCATGCCCCAAAAGATGGTTGCCCCACATTCCGGTGAAGAAAGTAAAATCTCCTTTGAATGGAATATACACAAATGTATTTTGAGGAACTCATGGTAACTACAAATTTACCTCAAAATAAAGGATACGATCTGCAACTGTTGTCTTCAAAAAAATGTTTGCCAATCGGAAAGAACCATGATGTGTATTCAGGTCCAATATTTGACCATATTTGCAAAACTTTTTAAAAGCCGATTAATAATGGGGCCATGAGATATTTTTCCAAAAAGTACTTTGTTCTTAGGGAGCCTGGAGTTTCCACAGAGGGAGGTCAAGAAAGTCAAGATGGTAGTCACGACCACACAGTCAAAGTCTGGCTCTTTTGCGTGTATTGTGACGCTGGCTTCAATTGCATGGATGTGATTGCCATCTTGACTTTCTTGATCTCCTTGTGGCCTTGCTCCCTGATTAGCTGAAAGTTGGTAAGGAATAAAGTGATATGTTGGAAGAAGAGGAGAAATGAGGCATAGAAAGGTTGGGGAAAATATGCATAAGCCATGTGATGCACATAAAAAAATGGGCAGAGTTTTGATTGCACCGTTGCGGCAGCCATCTTGACTTTTATACCCACATTCTGCAGACCTCCTGACACCTAGGAAGAATTCAACTGAAAACAGAATGGTGGAGAATTTGAGTTCTGAAAAGCAGGTTTCTCGACTTCAGCCGCTTTAAGATGTATGGACTTCAACTCCCAGAATTCCCCAGCCAGCAATCTGGGGAATTGAAGTTCTGGGAGTTGAAGTCCACACATCGTAAACCTGCTGAGGTTGAGAAACCCTGCTGTAGAGGGTGTTGGTATTTCGCAGCCAAGGGGGCTTCTCACCTCAGCTTCCTCTAGGGCGGCCTGCAGCTCCAGCTTCTCAGCTTCCAGCGCCTTCCGTGCCTTCTCAAGCTCATGGATGGTCTTGCCACTGGATCCAAGTTGCTCGGTGAGATCTGAAATCTCCTCTGCCCGAAAAGAAAAGGGAATGTTGGTTCTCCAGAGGAAGCAGGATACATTCAGAGCACAGTGTGCACTGGAGGAGAAATAAGGAGACTTTGGCCCTGAAGGAGACAAACTCACCTTGCAAGTTCTTGTTCTCCCTCTTGAAGGTCTCCAGATGTTCCAGAGACTCCTCGTAGGCGTTCTTCAGCTTGAAGAGCTCTGTGCTGAGCGATCGAGCCTCTTTTTGTGATGACTCCAGCTCAGTTTGTGACTCCTCAAACTTCTGCTTCCACTCAGACAAGATCTGGAGTGGGTCAGGAAGAAGAAGAAGTGAACACAGGTTGGGTTGGACAGTTGTAATGGCTTTACGGCTCCTGTTTTCAAAGCAAGAACTGGCCGGAAGAGTTGCTAGCTATAGACACAGTCTGGGGTTTTATAGGTTCTGAACAGCTTGGAGATACAACTGGTCACTTGGATCCATGCTGGAATTAGGATTCCAAAAATTCCAGAGTAGGCTATCCAAAGTGCATGTTCTGTCAAGTCAGGGGCATGACAAACCAAACTTCTTCAGAAGCTCAAGATCTCATGTGCTTGCCTTTCTGCTAAGCTCCACCGCTGGGAATATCAGACCAAAATGCCTTTTTTAATGTAACGTTTGGCTTTCTTCCATGCAAAACCAGGAGCGGGCAGCTTGTGGGCCACACGGTGTCCACCAGGTCTATATTTGTGGGCACCAGCACCCCCAGACTATGCTGCTAAAATTCTAAACGTGCTGAATTTCAGCAACGTAAGTTCACTGGGGGGAACTGGGGGGTCTTAAAGGTGAGAAGGGGGAGCAATGAGCAATGCTAGCCCCAACTCCCTCCAAAACAATGAAACAACCCCCCCAAAGTTCAGTCTTCCCCTTCAAGTGATATCACGGCATAATCAGATGTTGGGTGGTGAGCCCATCCCTCCAAAGATTGCCCACCCCTGTGCTTTTGAACTTCCTCCATGAAATGCCCTCTTTAATATGAGCAGTTCTAAGATGGCTTGAGTTTAAGCCTTATCCTCCCTGTAGAGTCAGATTGCCCACATCATAAGATTGCCCCACCTACAATGCCCAGCTCTTTACCCCCATCTTCCCCAACATACTTTGTCGAAGTTTCTTTGCTTCTTGTCCAGGGCAGCTGCAGCCGCGTTTGAGCGCTCCACATCCACCATGAGGTCTTCAATCTCATTCTGCAGACGGTGTTTGGTCTTCTCCAGTGAGGAACATTTGGCGTTCACAGCCTCCACCGCCTCCTCGGCATCTTGGAGCCGCTGAGCCAGCTTCTTCCTGATATATGAGAAGGTGTCACAGTGAATCAGCCCCCAAAGCCATGAATATGTCATCCAGGATGAGACTCCGAGGCCAAACTGGGAGGTAGGACTACTGCATTTGCATTTGTGGGTGAACTCAAACTTAACCATGACTTCTCCAGCTTCTGGGGAAAATGAAAATGAAATTGAGGAAGATGGAGTAGGAGGAAGTCAGGAAATCAGGATGGAGCAGAAGGAAGCCATCTTGGATGGGGAGACAGATGGGCAAAAGAAGTGGAGAGGGATGAGGGGTGCTTATAAAAGGGAAAGTTTGGGATGACTAGAACAATCATGCGATGGTCTCTGTGACATGGATGAAGATAACTGATCACTTACTTGGCTTCTTCCAGCTCCTCTGTTCTCTGGATGGCATCAGTTTCATACTTGGTTCTCCACTGTGCCACCTCAGAGTTGGCCTTGGAGAGTGAACGTTGCAGTTCAGCTTTGGCCTCTGTTTCTTCCTCATACTGTTCCCTCAGAAGGTCACAGTCATGGCGGGCTGACTGGAGCGCATGTGCCAAAGCATTCTTGGCCTGAAGGTGGGAGAGGAACAGACATACAGTTTCAGTGCCTCATTCTCAACCTAGCTAGCTCTAGCTCTCTTGATTTCTCCCCTCTTGACCCTCAGCCTCCATGCATCCCATGCCTTAGCTTCTTCTTCAAGCTGCCTCTTCAGATCTTCTAGTTGTTGGGTGTATGTCAGCTTCCCTCGTGTGAGCTGGCTGATCAAAGCTTCTTTCTCATCCAACTGGCGGGATAATTCCCCTAGAAAAAAAACAGGCAAGGGAGAATGGATAAGCTACGGAGAAGGTCTCACTACGGGAAAAGAGATCTCACTTAGTGGTGGACTACTGATTACTCAGGGAAAATATTCCAGGTTTAGTATCTCCAGGAAAGATTGGGACAAGCCCACATCTGAAACCCTGATCAGCAGCTGCTGGTCAAAGTATACAATTCTGGAAAAACAAGACCAAGAGAATGATCTGAGTTCTTCAGGATAAATGTGGAGAGTTCTCCCATCACTTACCATTCTCTGTCTGGAGCTTGGCTCGCTGTGTGGTGAGGTCATGGACCATGCGCTGAGACTCTTCGGACTTGGTCCGGTGCTCATTCATTTGGTCTTCAAAAGTTCGACACATCTTCTCCAGGTTGGCCTAAATTGCCAAAATGAGAAGAGATGGTGAAAAAGCTAAAAGAGAATCAGATTTAAATAAGGGATGGATGGATGGATGGATGGATGGATGGATGGATGGATGGATGGATGGTGGAAAAGCAAGTAGTTTTGTTTTGACATACATTTAATAACAACTCCTGTCATCCTTGCAAACATGGCCTACTGGCTGAGGATGATGGAAGTTATGACAACATACTAGGAGGGTGCTGGGTTTATATATCGTGTCAATAGATATTGCCATGATATATAAAAGAAAACAATAAAGAAAGTAAAACGGAATGAAAAGTCAATGAAGTTCAAAGAGAAAGAAAATGGAAGGAAGGATGAGCAAAATGCAAATCTTTAAGAACCAAAAAATTGAGAAGCAGATCCCATTCAGATGCAGGAAGAATTCATGCTCTTCCCATCTTTGTGTCCTTCCCCCTTTCCAGATTAATTATTTCCAGGACTCCTAATCAATCTCCAAAGGCCACTCTTGTCCACAAATCTGGACTCCTCCCCCCACTTCTAAGGAGCACCTCCAATGTGGTCCCACCTCCCCCTCATTATTGTAGGACCTTGGCTTTCATTAGCTGCTCCATGTTGGAGGCCACGTCATCCAGTTCTAGCTTCAGCTCGCTCTTCTCCTTCTCCAGCTTCTGCTTCACACGCTGCAGGTTGTCGATCTGCTCGCCCAGTTCCGCCGCAGAGTCAGCATGCTTCTTGCGCAAGGTGGCCGCTGTAGCCTCATGTTGCAGGGTGGCCTCTTCCAGGTCACGCCGCATCTTCTGGAACTCGGCCTCCCGTTTCTTGTTCAGTTCAATCTGCACCGAGGTGGCTCCTCCGGCCTCCTCCAGCCGCTCGCTGATCTCCTCAAGTTCCCGTGAAAGTTCGGAGCGTTGTTTTTCTACCTTGGCACGGGCTGTACGCTCGGCTTCTAATTCTTCTTCCAGTTCCTCAATCCGTGCCTGTGCCAGGGAGAAGGAAGCCATTAATGTGTAGAAAAGTGGACTCCAGGAATTAATCTGAAATCTTCAGAAGGCCAAACCCAGACCCAGATCCTAAAAGTTTTCACAGACAGACATAAAAAAGCCAAAAAATGTTCCAGACAACTAATACTTTAGGTGGAACCAACTAGACTAGGGGTCCTCAACTACTTCAGCCAATGGGAACATTATGACTTTTGGATTATGGCTATTGATTGATGGAAACAAAGAGAGGTGCCAGTGAGAACCTTGGTACCCATGGACACCATGTTGGAAATACCAGACCCTACCCAGAAATGCTGTTTTCTGGTTTTGATCTAGATTTTTTTAGAGAAACCACATCAATGAAGCCTTGGACTTTGTACCTGTAACTCTTTGAGTTTCTTCTGTAACTGGGCAGCCAAGGATTGCTCATCTTCAATTCTAGCATTCAAGGCGCTCAGCTCAAAATCTTTCCTGAGAACCAGGAGGAGAACCAGGTTGGATCCAGCAGTAAAGAGACAGACAACAGCTTGCATATCCATAACTAGGAATTATAAGTATAACCCCCCTACTTTTTCAGCTTTTCATCCAGTTGTTGCTTGTCATTCTCCAAGTCCATGATGCTTTCTTGAGTCAGCTTCAAGTCCCCTTCCAGCTTCCTCTTGGCCCGCTCTAGGTCCATGCGGATCTTCTTCTCCTGCTCCAGGGAGCCCTCCAGCTGTCAGGCCAAGAAAAAGTAAATTATCTAGGTCAAAAGTGTAGCAAGATATTGCTCCTACTAAAATCTTCACTGCAGGAATTTTTCTCTAGGGAAATATGAAAAACACACAATTTCTGGCACCCCAAGATTGGTGCACTTACATCATCCACCTGTTGTTCCAGTTTGACCTTGGCTTTAGTCAGTGTGTTGACCTTATCTTCTTCAGCTTGCAGGTCATCCAGAGCTTGCTGGTGGGCCTCTTGGAGAGCCTTCTTCTCTTTGGTTAGCTTGACAATTATCTCATCCAGGCCAGCCATTTCTTCTGTGAGGTTCTTCACCTATGGCCGTATCACAATATACAATATAAACTGTCTGCAGAGGGCAAAATTCAACAAGGGTGGATACCTTAGGACCTGGCAACTTAGTTACCTAAGTCACAGCTAACAGTGAGGGTTTCAAGTCAGTGCCCTGGAGTGTTTCTCTCACAATCCAAAGCTCTTAAGGAAGAATGAAAGCTCAGTATTTTGTTGTTTAAATTCCTGGCACTTATAATGATAAATGTTCAAGTGGCAGATCACAGGAGACCTCTTTTGTCATCAGCTGGAATAGATAACGTATGTGTGAACTGAAGGCCAGATGTGGTGTAAGGCAGCTATTTGCGTGCATGAGAGTGTGTGTGCACATATTCCTAATTAGTAGTTGCAAAGACCTAAGTACCATCATCTCATGTTGATGGTCACCATAAACTCAATTTTTCTTGGGATAATGCAATTCAACCCAACCCATTTTCTAGAGTCAACGCGTTGGTATCCAAACCCAATGAACTAGAGTTCTGAATCATGAAGTTCAATCCTGGTTCTGCCCCCCTGTCTAAAATGGGGTGCCATATAAGACTGCAAGGGCATCAAATGTGGCTCAGAATTCTTTAGCAATGTGGTAGATGACCAACCCGGATCAACAAAACAGCTTTTGAAAACCAGCTCAGACTAATTTTCAACCACATCAGGGTCCCCTTCAGCATTAAGCCTCTTTGGGTGTGGTAGGAACAGAAAGGTGGGGTATACATCTAAAAGAGAAATAAATTCAACTTATTCCACCCAGCTGTACAAATACTGCTTGCCCACCCTCAATTATATACCATACAACTGGAAGAAAAACCAATGGCTACCAGAAGCTTCCAAAGTAAAGTGTGTCTCCACAAAGTTCAACATTTCCATGAGTGATCCCACCAACCAATCTTCAACCAATATTTCTGATATCTCCTTCTGTACCTAACTGACAATTTTGGATTCTATGACACGTTTAATCCATCCTTACCTTATTCTCAGTTGCATGCTTCTCTTTTTCCACCTTTGCCAAGGTCAACTCCAGGTCATCAATATCCTTCTTGAGCTCTGAGCATTCATCTTCCAGCTTTCGTTTCTTAGCTGTCAGTTCAGCATTCATCTCCTCTTCATCTTCAAGCCGTTCTGTCTGTTCCTTCACTTTGGCCTCCAGCTGGATCTTGTTCTTGATTAACTGGTCACAGCGTTCTTCAGCATCTGCAAGATTGTCTTGCTCCTAAGGAGGGAATAAAGAAACAGAAAGTTGAAGACTGTACTCACACCTTAGTGCTTTCATTTTCACATGTAGAAAACTTAGTCAACATTGTTTTGGGCTTAACGTGACCAAACTAAAACATTTGCATGCTAAGACATATGGAGCTCCAAAACTTACTGCCTGAACTTGCAATTGGAGGTCATTCTTCTCCTGCAGTAAGGAGACCATCTTCTCCTCCAGTTCCTTCCGACGGCCCTCTGTCTTCTCCAAGGCCTCCTTCAGCTTAGCCACCTCCTCCTTCAGGGCCAACAACTCTTTCTCAGTCTCTGCACTCTTCAACAATGGTTTGATCTTGAAGTACAACCTCATCCAAGGCCAGTTCTTCACTCCCATGAAGGCCCGGATGTTGTACTGGATCACCAGCAGTGATTCCCTGCAAAATAAAAGGGAAAAGCAAAAGAGGACATCAGGCAACAGGATAATTGACCTCACTTTCATAGAATCTCCCATGCACTGATGAAGTTACCTAGCCTGGTAATGAAACGTCTGCAAGAAAACAACCAAGCTCAGAGAATATCAAGAACTCAATAGTTCTTAAGCTTGAGCTACAGATATGCTCAAGTATGAGAATGTTCTTGTTCCATAAACATTATGCAAGTCTGATCTTGCTGTGGCATTGAGATTCTGAGCTAGAAGCTATTTCATCCATTCGGATCTGGATCTCCCTCTTTCTTCCTATTAATCTCCTGGAAGCTATTTCAAAATAAGGAATAGCTAGGATCTTTCTTATTCTTCTGCCTCCTAAATTATGGGGTAGGGGAGAGAAGCTACCCTGGTTGGTGAACAAAGCTCTCCCACCCTTCATTCACTCTCACCAAATGGTAACGAGAGCACAACCACGAGGAATCCAACCCACAACAGCAGATGATGATCTGTTTTTGAACCCACATCAGTGAGAGGACCTAGGGAATGGTCACAGAAGGTCTTTGCAGAGCGACCACCAAAAAGGACCTGCTCCAGATGAAACAGCAATACCAGGAGGACCAGACCAAACACAGAACGGCCAGTAAAGGACCTACTTCCGTTCCATGATCTTCCTGAATTCTATCCTGGCCAGCACACCACGGGATTGGGCTTGGATGCGCGTGATGATCCGAGAGAGGCGTTCATCTCTCATTTCCTCCAGCAGCCCCAGAAGACCCGCCTTGAAGAACACCTGGACGGGAAGAGACTCTTCTTAAGACGGGTGCTGTTGTCTCCTAGTGCCCAATGTGAGCTCAGTGAATGAAGCCCACCATCTTTTTCTGAGCACTGGAGTCCTTCAAACTCTGTTGTTCTCTCACCTTGGTATGTCCAAATTTGTACTGGCTGTGGTCAATGTCCAGGGAACTCAGAAGTTTCTCTGCCCCCTTCCGGCTGTCAATGAACTGGCCCTCTGGGATGGCCGCAGGATTTAGGATGCGGTACCTAAAAATGAAAAAAAAGGAAGTTTTTGTTCTCATCCAGTGTCAAATGGTAGATGCATTCAAGGTTTTATTCAGTTCTACAGCTCAAAGTCCTTTAGAAAAGTATCCATGTTCAGGAGAATTGGCAAATAACATGCAAAACTTTTAAACCCAAACACATAACTTTTCATTTAAGAAAACACTTTTTAGAAACAAGCCCTTCCTTTATAAGGGCCAAAAATGTAGATAAAATATCTGGTATGAACGTTTTCCAATTATATAAACCTTCTCACTTTCATTTTTGGTGTAAACATTACCATGTTTGCACTAGACAGTTGGAATTCAGTCAAATATTGAATGAACGTTGATGAGTTGTCAGCCCTCTACAGCGGTCCTCTTTTGTCAAATCCTTTGATTAGCACTTTTCTCCTCTTCCCTCCACTGACAGTTTTCTTTCTCTATGCCTTCTCTTTCATAGTAGCAGCTTCCCTTCTTGATTTTATTATGGTATAGGACTCCGAATCCTGAATCTCCTCTTTCTCTCTGTCTCATTGTAAAAATAAACTTTAAAAGGGCTATTTCATGTATGGGAGAATACCAAAAACCATAGAAGGATTTGGATGGGAAAGTCTAGTTCAGTGTTTCTCAACTTTGGCAACTTTAAGCTGTGTGGACTTCAACTCCCAGAATTCCCCAGCCAGCCATTCCCCATGCTGGCTGGGGGATTCTGGGAATTGAAGTCCACACAGCTTAGAGTTGCCAAGGTTGAGAAACACTGGTCTAGTTGATCGTGAATTAGGGTTTCTACCTTCACCAAAGTTTTAATTTATTTTTAAGTGGAGTTTAGATAAAAAGTTTTAATTTTATTTTTAAGTGGAGCAAAGATAAAATAAACAACTAACCTTTCTAAAACAGGAAATAATTTTGTTAGGAACTTTCCTCCCACCCCCACCATATTTTCCGATGTCTTTCCCAAGTGTCTTTAAAGCCCATCCCCAACCACTGAAGTTCAGGCCTACCTTTGCCGGAAATCCCCATAGAGGATCCGGTTGGGGAATCCCTTCCGGCAGATTCGGATCCCCTCCAGGACTCCGTTACAGCGCAATTGGTGCATAACCAAGGCATTGTCTATCAACCCTATGGGAGACAGAGCAAAAGCTGGCATGTACTAAAGAAAGAAACTAGTCCCCATTGCAGAAGAATCAGAAGACTATGAGGCAACCTTTCCCAACTTGGTGTCCTCCATAAGGTTTCGACTGCAACTCCCATCACTGTAGGACTGGTAATCCAATAAGTTTGAAGGATACCAGGCTGAGGAAAGCTGGCAGATGTTATAAACATGGCTGAGATTCCAAGAATGTCCTTTATTGCAGGAAGGCAGAAAAATAAGGCTTTGAAAGCCTCTCCAATTTTCTCTCTGCCCCATCTTATACTCAATAAAATCAAGGTGGGGTTGCGCTGAGTTTCTTTCTCACTCGTTCCTCTTTCTTAGGACTGAGTGATCTTTTCTGTAAGTCTCCCATAAGGGCTCCCCCATTCCTCCCTTATTCCTGTGCAGGTCGGATCTGCATTCCTTACAAGTATGAACTGGGATGAGCTCTGAGATAGTTTATTAGGACTTCTGGTTATATTGTCTTCTGGTTCCTTTATATTGTGTTATCCTATGTTTATGTATTGTTAGCCGCCCAGAGTCACTAGACTGAGATGGGTGGCCATGGAAATGCTTGAAATGAAGACATAATAAATAAATAGATCTCTCTCTAGGGCAGGATCTGGAATGAGATCTCACCTGGGGTTTTGGTCTCATTGGGAATGATGCAACGCACAAAGTGGGGATGGGTGGAACGCAGGTTGGTCATCAGTTTGTTGAGGTTCTCCTAGGACAGGAAAGGAAAGCAGAAGTATTAAGATTGGAGGGAAAGGTGGACAAGTGGTTGATGGAAAAAGTGAGGAGAGGAGGGGAAAAGAGAAGAAATAGAAAAATGGACAGATGGTCTAGAGGTAGGTAGGCAGAACTTCAATTAGGCAGGAAAGAAAGGAGATAAATGGATAGGATGGATGGATGGATGGATGGATGGATGGATGGATGGATGGATGGATGGATGGATGGGGAGGGAGGGAGGGAGGGGAGGGGAGGGAGGGAGGGAGGGAGGGAGGGAGGAAGGAAGGAAGGAAGGAAGGAAGGAAGGAAGGAAGGAAGGAAGGAAGGAAGGAAGGAAGGAAGGAAGGAAGGAAGGAAGGAAGGAAAAGAAGCTGGATAGAATCAGAAAAGAAGAGAGCAAGACCAATGGATTTAAAAGAAAAGAAAGCTGGGAGTCAGAGAAAGAAACAAAACCCTTGTGAACCCTTTGGGTAACCTTCACTGAAGGGAAACTCAGGAATTAGGACAAATGTGCATTGGCAAAGCCTTCAATGAAAAGGCCACCATAGACTTTGTCCAGCTCCCAGTGTGGGCCTTCCTTCTTCCAGTCCCTTTTTTTTCTGGGTGCAGCTGGCAAGTGGGTGAAGGTGCCAGAGTTTTAGAGATAGGACGATGCCTCGAAAGGAAGTTGATGGGGCAGAGGCATGCAACAGCAAAAGCAAGAGGGCCATTCCAACACGGTCCAAGGGCACCCTTTGCAAGACCCGCTCAACCAATCTTTGGATTCTCCTTACCCTGTGCAAGGCTGATACAGTCTGGAAGGATGACCCCTTCTTCTTATGAGTCCCTTTCCCCTTGGTGGTCTCAATGGCTGTTGGGGGGAGACAGACAGAAAAAAACTTGAAAAGCAGTTCTGGGCCCAGTGGGATGGAACAGCTATTGGCAATCTGACTGTTGGACTCAAGTCCCATCATATCCCAGCTGGCACAAATGTTGGTTGGCTGGGGATGACGTGGGGTGGAATTCAACACATCTGGAGAATGCTCTGCTGGGGAAGGCGGAGTTATATTTTTAGCGATAAATAAAATAAAAGCCATGCGTTAATCAAGAAGACATAAAGCAGCTGTGGGAGATCAGGCCACACTAACTGCCTACCTCACCCAAACATATCTGCCCTGACGGTGACCCCAGAGAGCTCTTTCCATCACTTCATTCCTGATTCTCTTAAAGATCAAGACTGAGCCCATAACCATCTGAACGTTAAACTAGAATTCTACTGCGAATTGAGCTTTTCCTTCAGTGAGCTCAAATTAGCAGATGTGAATGACTGTCTTCACATTACTCTCATCAGAACCCCACCCTGTGAGGTAGGCCATGCTGGCTATCCTGAGGGCACCAAGTTTGCTTTATCAAGAATCTGAGCCCATATCTCTCTAGTCGAGGTCCATTTCACTTTCCAGATAGTCACACTGGCTATGACACTCCCTACTCCCATGGCTGATGAGTTATGGCCATTAGGTTCTGCCTTCATCTCATAGACCAGACAGCTGTTTCAGAGGGGACCGGTGAGACTTCTGCCTGCCTCCTCCTTTTCTTATCTTTCTTACGTGCATCTGCTCCAGCGTAGTTGGCAAACAGATTGGCTAGGAGCTTAAGAGATGATTTCTGGTAGAGCCCCACCACCGTCTCATTGAGTGGGTCCTTGTTCTTCTGCAGCCACCCATTGATGTTGTAGTCAACGGTGCCAGCGTAGTGGATTAGGGCAAAGTGGGCTTCTGGCTTGCCCTTGATGTTCCGTGCTTTCCCAAAGTTGGCTGACTTGCCCAAGTGGTTATCGTATAGCTTGGCTTTGAAGGTCATGTCGGTGGCCTTTGGGAACATGCACTCTTCTTCCAGGATGGACATAATGCCCATTGGCTGTGGAAGAGGACAGATATTACTACTAAGTCTGCCCTTCAGTAACTCATCAACGGTACTGATGTTCACACTAAAAACATTTGAAAACTTCCAAATGTGCTCTGCTTGCCCAACTTGTGATCTGTCTTATAACCCCCGTATGGAACCATTAATTCCTAAAAAAAAGTTTCCTCGTGGATCTAGATGGGTCATCACCCGCTGGCAGGAATCAGGAACAAAAGATGGAACTTGATATTTTAAGGAAGGTGCATGGAAAGGAGTGAGATACCTTCTCAATGAGGTCAATGCAGGCCTGTAGGTCCATGCCAAAGTCAATGAACACCCATTCAATGCCCTCCTTCTTGTACTCCTCTTGTTCCAGCACAAACATGTGATGGTTGAAGAACTGCTGTAGCTTCTCATTGGTGAAGTTGATGCAGAGTTGCTCAAAGCTGTTGAACTGGATGGGAGGGAAAATGAAATCAACCTTCATGGAGGGGAGCATTTCTCTAAGATTAGCCTCTTCAGCAGGGACCACTGTCAATTAATTTTTAAAAGGCTCCTGAAAATTAGTTCAACCTATATTGGGCATGGATGGATGGATGGATGGATGGATGGATGGATGGATGGATGGATGGATGGATGATGGATGGACGGACCTGGTGAAAGCTCAACAAGATGGGCTTTTGGGCCAAAAAGCCATCTTCATACATTTCTAACTGCAAGCAAGATGGTCCCACCACCCATTCATCTATCTCAGCTTTACCCCAGTTGTTGCCTGGGGAATTCTGGGAACTGCAGTCCCAACACATTGGAGAAGCAAGCTGGAGATAGCTGATCCATCCATTAAACAAACTAAATCCATGACTGAAGGAGGAATTACTCACATCAAAGATCTCAAAGCCAGCAATATCCAACACCCCAATGAAATACTGTCGGGGCAGCTTGGTTTCCAGGGTGCTATTGATTCTCATGACCATCCAGCTGAACATCTTCTCATAGACAGCCTTGGCAAGAGCCCCAGTGGCATAGTACACCTATTTAGAAAAAGGAAGCGGGGAGAGATGAAACTGATTCCCTTCCTAAATTCTCAGAGTTGAAGGGAAGGGAAAGGAGAAAACCCAAGTCTTCTGCATGTGTGCATAAGCACGTGTCCCCACATTACAAAAGCCAATGAAATGTTATGTCCAGCTTGAGACCGAATTTGAAAACTGGGATCTTTCCAGTTTTTTCTTTTGAGAGTCTGAACAAAGAAGTTGGTTCTCTCTACAGAGATGGAATTCTTACCTGCTGGACATTCTGCCCTTTGGTGACGTACTCATTTCCCACTTTGACCCTCGGGTGGCAAAGACCCTTGAGCAGGTCTGCTGAGTTCAGCCCCATCAGGTACGCCGACTTATCAGCTTCTGTAAGTGCCGGGAAAGCAATTCAGTACAATCATCTCTTGGATTAGAAGGTAGGATGGACAAGTTCAGAAGACTCAAGGGGGTCAATGCCAACGTGATACAGCAAAAGACCAATCCATAAAGCTTGCTTTTCAAGAGAAAACTGATGTGCTGCTGAATTTCTATGGTACAGTTTTGGAGCGCCAAAACATTCGTTTCCCGTGCCTTAAGATCTCCACCTTAACATCTTTAAAACCATAGGGTAGAGGAGAACATACGTATGGAAACCTTGTGGATTTCCAGTTCTCTTACCCTTGTTTTCCATTACCCAGAGCAGAACCCATCATAGGAATGATATGCCCATTGAATTGATTTTGCTGTCCTGGTGCCAAATCTTAGCTGGGCGTTTTCACAGCTCCACTTTAGTCACACTTTAGGGATACCGAAGGTCTTGTATGAGGAATGAGGGAGGGAGAAGATGATGAGAAAAGGGTTTTGTGGCGATATTTGAAGCAGGGGAGAGGAGAGACAGCAGCACAAAGCTATGAAAGGAAGCGGTTCCTTGAAAAGTGAGGTGCAAACGATTCAGGAGACAATAATAAGGTTTCCTAATCTGGTTTACAAAACATGAGTTCGTACAATAATTCCCAGAATTCTCTGCTAGAATAGCCAAAACCTGGGCATTCTGGGAGTTGTAGTCTGAATATGTGTAGAGGGGCCAAGTTGGAAAAAGCTGGAATAGAAGGTTTTTGGTCACCTTGATCAATCAGATCTTGTTCCATGTGGTCCAATTGTTTTATTTTATTTTTATTTGTTGCCAGAATCCCAACATTCAGCCAGATGGGTTGCTAAGCTTACTAAGGCTAGGAGAAATTGGCTAGAGACTGCAAAAGATCGTCTGCTCACTTGCAGACATGCCATACGTTCTGCTAGTTCTCTTTTGTTTGCCTCCATTTTTTGCAACAACAATAACAATTATAACTGGAAATGATTGCTCATTAATTGGAAATTATTTATACTTTTAATATTTTAGAATTAACTATACATTAATAACCATTTGTACATTTTTATAATAATTATAATGGGTGGCAACGATCCTTTTTTCCCTCACCTTCAGTGCCGTCTGGCTCAGCCTGTTCTTCTCGCTGCTTCTGCTTGAATTTCATGTTCCCATAGTGCATGATGGCTCCTGTCAATTTGTAGATGGAGTTTTTCTCCTCTTGGGTGAACCCTAAGATGTCAAAGGCACTCTGTGTTTGGAGAAAAAAGATGACTGATGAATATTTCTCAAAGCTCAACAAAGGGCCAGCCATTCAGTTCCAAATAGTTGATCTCCAATCTGGTACATCTCAGAAGTAGGTTGGACTACAAGTCCCATGAGCCTTTACTTGGGCAGGGTTCAGCGAGTAATAGTCCAATACATCTAGAAGATGCCAGGTTGGGGAACACTTAGAATGTTACTGTAGCCTCAACACTCACATCAGTTGCTAAGAGTTCCTCTGCATCATCGATCGATGGCACCGTGGTCTCTCCTTGGGAGATGAAGGCGTAGTCGTAAGGGTTGTTGGTGACCAACATCATATCTGGAAACAAATGCAAGAGGTCAGCAGAGTAGGAATTTACACAAAATGACAGACCTTCTCTTCCTAAGTGGTTATTCCATCACCAGACAATAAGTATGTCCTTAGACGAGGACAAGGAAAAATCAGCAAAATGGAAATGCCAATTTAATATAGCCTTATATCACTTACCAATACTGTAAATCTTAAAGCAATTCACAGTCAAACAATGAATACACCCTCGTGCAAACAATAAGTTTAAACAATGTAAATAGGTGCAACAGGGGACGAAAACCAAGAACCAAAACTAGCGACCCCCCATTCTTACAGAGAAGGTCTGGGTGAGGAGAGAGGCCTTCAACAGGTGCCTAAAAGTTGTCATAGTCACCACCTGCATTTCAGGGGAGACAGTGTTCTAGAGTACAGGTGCCACCACAGAGAAGATCTGGTATTTTGTAATTCTTGGAACGTAGAGGAGAACCTCCCCTATCAACCAGGGGAGACAAAGATGAACTTCAGACTAAGCAGAGAAGAGTGAATCAAGGCACCAAATAGTCCAATCAATTCTTGTTCAGTCTTAACAAGGTTGGAAGAGTCCCACCACAACCAGTTTGAATTAGCGAAGAGAGACTCTGTTCAACTCATGCTAAGTCAAGGAGATCTAACTAGAAAAGAAATGACAACTCAACAAGATAAAGGCACATCAACCTGGAGTCAATGAAACCTTCCATGCCTCAAATATATAAACTCATCAGAACTGTAAGAGGTCAAGAGGTCAAGAGGGAAGAGCTGCAGTTTATCTGAACCAGTTTGGACAAGTTCGTATGAACCTCAGAAGCAATGCCACAAAATCTCTGGCTGGTCAGAATGAAGCTTCTTTGGAATAATTCATCGAGAATAACTCACCCAACAGCTCTGGCTTCTTATTGGACAAGATCTGGTAATAGATGTGATAATTTCTCTCAGATTTCAGCTGGAAGATGACCCTCGACTTTTCAAGGAGGTCTAAGAAATGCATTGAAAAGAAGAGGGAAAAGGAGAGAATGACAAAGAGACCGGGATGTTGAACAAGTGGGAAAGAAACAGTCCAAAAGAATGATCAGATGCAAGATGTGAGAATTCTGCAAATCTAGCACTCACAGGTTTCTATGTCTGCTGATGCCAGCTTGCCTGTTGCCCCAAAGTGGATCCGGATGAATTTACCCTGAAGAAGAGAGGAGAAATGAAGCAGATGGAGAACGGGTAGACATGTCACCTCAGATAGGCCACACATTCCCCCTTCATCAACACTTACAAATCGAGAGGAGTTGTCATTCCGTACAGTCTTGGCGTTGCCAAAAGCTTCCAGAGCAGGGTTGGCTTGGATGATTTGATCTTCCAGAGTCCCCTGTGGGTGGGTAGAAATATTAGAGCAGGATTCCCTGGTAGTCTGGGGGCATGTGGTCATTAGGAGGAGAAAGATGATTCCGGATAAGAAAACGAATGGGCGATAAATGGCCGAAAGAGAAAATTGGAGCAGTGACCTTCGCTTCTTCAGTAGAGCAACTCCGCTCCCCTCGAGAAGGTCCTTGTGAAGCTTGAAGAGTCCAACAACCGAGCCGTGTTTCATGGGACTGGTGGAACATAGCCTTCCCACTGTGGTGGCCTCTGGATATTTTGGACTATGACTCCCAACCCTCTTATTACTGGCCCAGCTGGCTAGGGCTGGTAGAAGCAGCACCAGGTTAAAGAAAGCTGGTGTAATGTGTAGCCCGGCTTTGGACACATAACTGTACAGCAGTGTTTTTCAAACTTGGCAGCTTTAAGAAGTGTGGACTTCAACTCAGTTGGCTGGGGAATTCTGGGAGTTGAAGTCCACACTTCTTAAAGCTGCCAAGTTTGGAAAATACTGCTATACACGATACTTACCTTCCCTGTTGCAGCTGCCTGGTCTTTCTTGCTACGGTCCCCAATAGCAGCAATTACCGCAAAGTACTGAATGACCCTCTTGGTATTCACAGTTTTCCCAGCACCAGATTCTCCGCTGCAGGTAGAAAAACAAGACTGCCTTAATGTCCTCACTTTTGCTCTCTTCCCATCTGTCTTTTTGTAGAGGCACTCATAGATGGTCCCCAGAATCAGACCCGCGTTTTGTTCTTTTAATATTATATGATGAATCTCTATCTTGGGGGGGGGGAATTCTGAAAAATATGGAAGGCCACAGCCCTGGAACTGTGCCCATTTCACGGAGCAGCTTTTATATGGGTATAAATAAGCAAAATAGAAATCTCAGAATGGATTTTTGAATGGTTGGCCAAATATTTGTACATTGGGACACATATACATTTAGTCAGCCCGGGTGATATCAGAAGCTAGGTCAGATCTGGTTTGTACATGGATAGGAGACCACCAGAGGATCCCAGATCTGTAGATGAGACTGGGAAATTAAAAAAAAAAATTAGGAAGGGCCACTTTCATACTATTCCCAAGAAAACTTCACGAACGTGCCCATGAAATTATCAGGCGCTGAACGTGACTTGAAGGAGACTTTGCCTTTATCATATATGTATAGACTCAGACACACACAAGTTTTGAGTATACAAATATAGATTGCAGCCTTTTGGGTTCCAGATCAAACTTGCTTGAGATACTGTCCAGCCCAGCACCTAATGGTTGCTCTAGAAAGGGACATGCATACCCCCTCCCTCCAGTCCCTTAGCTGTCTTCCAGGGTCATTCTCATCTGCGCAGCATGAGAACCCATTTTTTTCACAACAGGCTCTTCCTGCACCCACCAGATCTCTGAGCTGGCTCCTGATTCAGTGACCTGAATCAGGCTGAACAGCAGCTGACTAGCACTGGTGATGGATAGACTGTGAGTGAAGCAGGAGCGAGCAAGACATCTCTTTCTCTGCTGTTTAGTTGCTTTTGAACATGGGTTTAGTGCTGTTCTGGAAGAGCACTAAACCCATGTCCAAAAGGTTATCAGCTGACAACAGGGTTCCCTTAGAATGTACCCTCACAAAGCACTTGCAGAAGATCTGAGTGAGTTTTAATAAGTTTGTTTATTTATTTATTTATGCAATTTCCATCTCAATCCAAGTGACTCTGGGTGGTGAAGAATTTCAGTAAGTAAAACCCATCCCTGTCTTCCACGTGTCCTTAATAGTAAATAACCCAGCACCATTTTCCAGCATAGCTTCTGCAAAAGGATAGGGATCCCCAGTGGGAAAACACATTTGATGCCTGTATAGCTTTCTGACAGGTCAAGCACTGATGGAGAGCGCTTTAATTTGACCGTGAGAAGGAGCCCCCCCAAGCCAAAGTGGAAGTCAAGCTCCATGGGATGGTCAGCCAAGTAAAGAGTATTGTGAAAGGTCAAGGCAGGGAATGGGACTTACGTGATAAGAATGGACTGGTTCTCCCGATCTAGAGAAGAGAAAAAATTATTAGAAAAGAAAGTGAGAAACATGAAAGCAAGGGGGGGAGGGAAAGGAGGAAGAGAAGGAGAAGATAGACGAGGAGGACGAGGAGGAAGAGAAGTAGGAGAAGAAGGCGAAGAAGATAGACAAGGAGAACAGGAGGAAGAAAAGGAGAAGATGGGTAAGGAGGAAGAGGAGGAAGAGAAGAAGAAGAAGATAGACAAGGAGAAGAGGAATAGAAGGAGAAGGACGAAGAGGAGGAAGAGAAGAAGGAGAAGGAGGACGAGGAGGAAGGAGAAGGAGAAGGAGAAGATACACAAGGAGGAAGAGGAGGAAGGGAAAAGGAGAAGGACCATTTGACTTCCTTAAATCTTCAACATCTTTTCTTCTCTCATGACATCCAACTTCCCTCCCCTCTGGCTCCCTCTTCCTCCTTTACCTGTCAACATGTACTGATAGGCATTGTCAGAGATGGAGAAAATGTGAGGAGGAGCTTCACTGCGCTTCTTCCCTCGATAAGCAGCAACCACTTCAGCGTTGTAGACGGGCAACCACTTGTAGGGGTTTACCGTCACACAGAACAGCCCCGAATAGGTCTAGAGAAGAGAGGGAAGAGAGCTGAAGTTCTGAGTGTCCTCCTGCTCTGTGGAAGAACCTCCAGCCTTAACGTCACAAAATGTGGGGAGAGGACAATTTATTTCTTCATCTAATAAAGAAATACCCAACTTTTCTCTAGAAGCTTAAGGCAACCTACATAGCCCTTCTCCAACACTTCTGTGAGGTAGGCTGGGTGGAGAGGTGGTGACTAGCTCAAAGTCACCCAAGAGTCTCCATAGCTAAGAGTGGAGGTGAAGTTAAGATTCCTCTGCTCCTGATTCAACACCTTAACTGCTACGTCATACTGGAGGTTGCCCCCAGTTGGCAAACTGGGGATTCTCCCAAGTCCAAGAGCCTTTCCCCACAGCATTTCAACCACAATGCAAGCCTCTCTGGCCCACCCTGTCCCTCCAACGTTACCTTCATCTCATCCCCAGCTCAAGAGTGAGATGGCCTGAAATCAACCTTTGCTGTAATGATGTCTGAAACTGTAATGGTGACCATTACACCATTTCCAAGGACAGCCTTACGGGGTGCAACATCTCTTAGACCAGTGTTTTCCAAACTTGGCCACTATAAGATGTGTGGACTTCAACTCCCAGAATTCCTCAGCCAGCAGTTGAAGTCCACACATCTTAAAGTGGCTAAGTTTGAAAATCCCTGTCTTAGACTTTGTCACCCCCGACCTGTGGGGGAATCAGGGGACCGTCAGGAACTGGGGGGAGAAGCAATAGTAGCAGGAGGGGGATCAGCAACCGAGACCACAAATTTCATGCCAGTATTCCTTTCCCCCACTTCAAGGAGAGGTGGAGAGCGCTTTGATTCATCTGTGATGAAAGGCACCAAATAGTTAACAGTGCTCCACAGGGAGATTTGCAATGTGCATGATAAATGTTTATTATCCCTGCAATTGGGATGGCCTCCAAGCACTCAACCCCACCTATGCTTTGCTCCTCACCCCTGGTTCCTGGTGGGTACAAGAAGAACTATTCGGGAGAGCCACCCTTCCCCGTCCCTCCAGCTTACATAGATCATCCAGGAGGCGTAGCGCTCCTTCAGGTTGTAGAGCACGGCCGGTTCGTGCAGAAAGGTGAGCATGGCCATGTCCTCGATCTTGTCGAACTTGGGCGGATTCTGCTGCATAATCTGATCTTCTTTCACTGTCACCGTCTGCCGATGAAAAGAAGTTGGATCTTGGTGTCAGACAGGCCTCACTACGAGGACGGGGTTCCCTTCCCTCAATCCTATCCTGACTCCTGACACTACCCTGTGAGTTCAACGCCTGCCTTAGGCACGAAGCCAGTGGGGTGATCTCGGGCCAGTCACTCTTTCTCAGCCCTAGGAAGCAGGCAATGGCAAGCTACTTCTGAAATCTTGCCAAGAAAACCTCAGGGACTAGTCCAGGCAGTTGCCAGGAGTCAACACTGACTTGAAAGTGCACACAGACACACAAACCATGACCCTTAAGGGGTAGCTCTTGACCTACCGGAAGATTTATCACTGTCAGCCCAACAAGGTAGACCAGATTAAGATATCAATCCCATGTAAGTCAGTACTACTTTTATTGCATTATAGTAACAGTCTTGCAAGTCTGAATGTGCTTCCCCCTCCCTCCCTCTACTATCATGGGAATTAGGGAGGGGCTGATCTGAGACGTTTTCTCACGTTGCTTCATTGGCCTGGGCTCAACCCCCTCTTATCTAACCATTGCTTTGGTCTTCCCCTCTTCCAGGCCATTCCCTCTTCCCTCTACTATCATTCCTTGTAGGAGCCATTCCAAGGGCTTCCCATTCCAAAGGCACTGGGGACAGCAAGGAGACACTGGGGAGATTATATGAGGCAGAGGGTATTTTAGGGTCTCTAGCCTTCCCCAGTTGGTACAGTCCAGGCAGCTTGGACTTTAAGTCCCATCTCCCCAGCCAGCACTATGGACACCCAGCTTTACAGCACACCTGGATGAAAGACTCCAAGCGTTTAGGAAGGTTAGGGTTAGGATCCACCTCCTTCAGATCTGGAGGATCACTTGAGGGGAGAAAGCCCAGAGCAGCTTCCCTCCAAGTTCTGACTTGCGAGGATTATGCCTGACGCAGAAAGAAACCTAGCAGGACGAGCTTACCTTGCCATGTTCCGTTTCCGCGGTGATTTTACCACCTTCTTTGGAAATGATCTTGGCCTTGACAAACTCCTCCTTGTCATCCGGCACAAACACGTCCTTTTTCATGTCGAAAGGCCGGTTCTGGGCTTCAATCCTGAGCTTCTCAGTCATGCGCAGGAAAGGGGCGGCGGGCCCAAACTCAGCCATCTCAGCCATGGTGGGAGCTGGAGCAAAGCAAGAATAACATAAAGAGCAGGCCGAGGCTCTCGTGGGGGCACGTGGAACCCCGGGTGGGATTCAAACTTGCAGCTTTGGGCAACATTTTGTGCACCAGCTGAGCACTTACAGAAAGAGGTGCTCGCCCTGCCAATATGCAGTGTGTCATTCATAAGGCATCCACCAGAGGGCAGCCTGGCCTAAGCCATCTCCCCAAAGTTTTGAATGGCGCTGCTGCCCCTAGTGTGCGACACGGGAACGACACCTTGCTTAAGCCCTCTACTTCCAATGCAAATAGTCTGCCCCCTTCTGGATGCTAGCAGAATTGCACTCTTTAGAAACCCACTTCAGGGCTGCACCCAGAACGGGCTGCGACTGGAGTGCGGATAGACATACTTGGAATAAATTGCCTTTTAGGTCAAAAACAGCTGGTTACGGTCATTACCCTTTGCTTTTAATAGGGTTCCACAGGAGAAGAACTGGGGACACCTCAGGCCGGATTCCTGTTGGGAAAAAGGGGGGCGTCAGTACAAAATACACCCCGATCCTTCCCCCAGCCACAGAGGTATCGTTTCTGCCATTATGATTCCAATATATTTTAAGGAGAAAAAAATATAGGGGCGAGGGAAGCTGTAATATATCGATTTTTATTATATGTATTAAAGATCAGGGTCTATGGGATATTTCCATAAAACACAGTTCTTTCCCGTAGGAACTTCCAGTCCAGATTTGACACCGCAACACAGGGCTAAACACAGAAAAGTTGGGCTATTCTTTCGGTCCAACACGCTGAGAATGACAGCCATTGTTCCCAGTGCGTTGAGGATTACAACAACCCTATTTCTCAGCCGGTATCTCAGAGCAATGGGAGTTGTAGTTCCAGCTATTTGGAAGAGATCAGCTATGGGGAGCAAAAGAATCAGAAGGGGTCTGGGCGCACCTTTTCTGACAAACCGATTTTTTTTGGGTGCCCATAGACCAACCGGGCTGTCCTCCTACAATGCCTACAGTTACGGGGCCAGTAGGGGAGACTGGGTGGAGCGGAAAAAAAACCTTTCATTGGATCAGAGATGGGAAAGACGGAGAAGAGAAGATCACGGGCGATACCAATTTCTTACCTTGATGGCCCACTCTTAATTAATGCCCAGGGCTTAGCTCAGGTTACAGTCTTCCTACACGCATCGATTCTGCTTGCAAGGATCTTCCACAAGAGCCCAACAGAAATGAAAGCGGGAAAGCACCGGCAAGAGTTTTGCCCAGGGGCACGGATGGGACTCTCTCTGTGTTTCCACTCGGATCTCCTGATCTCTCGCTCAGGCTGGCTTGTGCCCAATTCTACCATCTGCTTGGGAGGAATTCCTTCCTTTGTGGTGCACTTATTATTTTTTCAGCTGAACCAGAGTTTTGGTCCATTTTGGTCTTTCCTAACAAATGGCTTTCCAGATCTTTAAATTACAGTTTTCAGCATCCCTAACAGGCAGGTTAATGACGGGAGGGAGGGAGGGAGGGAGGGAGGGAAGGAAGGAAGGAAGGAAGGAAGGAAGGAAGGAAGGAAGGAAGGAAGGAAGGAAGGAAGGAAGGAAGGAAGGAAGGAAGGAAGGAGAATGAGGAAAGAAGGAGGGAAGGAAGGAAGGAAAAGGAAGGAAGGAAGGGAGGGAGGGAGGGAAGGAAGGAAGGAAGGAAGGAAGGAAGGAAGGAAGGAAGGAAGGAAGGAAGGAAGGAAGGAAGGGCATGTCAAAGACAGAAGGAAGGGAAAAAAGAAAGAGAGAGAGAGAGAGAGAGAGAGAGAGAGAGAGAGAGAAAGAAAGAAAGAAAGAAAGAAAGAAAGAAAGAAAGAAAGAAAGAAAGAGAGGGAGGGAGGGAGGGAGGGAGGGAGGGAGGGAGGGAGGGAAGGAAGGAAGGAAGGAAGGAAGGAAGGAAGGAAGGAAGGAAGGAAGGAAGGAAGGAAGGAAGGAAGGACATTTTTGAACTAAAAGTTAGCCTTGGATTTGAAAATATAGAATATTCCTGGCAAAAAGTGAGATTGTTTTCAAGACCAGAAGAAGAAACGTCTTCCCTCTTTTACAAGATGTGCAGTGCTAACTCATCCTTTTCCTGCTTGGCACCTCCAAGCGAATTGGACTACAGCCCCCATTATATCCAGGTGGGGGAAAGGTTCAGCTGGATGTACGAATGATGCCGCCACCAGGGTCGCACTGCCTCTAGATGGCAATCCCACAAGCACCAGCACGTGCCAGGGAAGCTCAGGGGACGTGGGTTACTATCAGCTCACTCCTTACAGATACCTCCTTCCCCACGGAAATTCAGGATGTAGTGTAGACATCTCATTGGCCACCACCTGCAGCCTGGCCTTCAAGAAATGCATCGCATTCCCACAACCCCAGTAAGACACGTGTTTATCATTTGCAAATGCCAGGCGGAGGACCAGCCTTTCTTTCACGTGCAAGACATTCGGAACAGCCCCGAGCACCCGACAGGCTCGGCGCACACGCCTGCCGACATCCATAGACGTTCCGCTTCCTTGCACTTCGAACAGGATTCCCCGTCACTGTCCCCCGCTGTTCCACCAGAAACTTCACCCCCTCCCCGAAGCATGCCTTTCATATGGGGAGTTCCCCAGCCCTCGCCCACAACCTTGGACCTCCGTCTTGGCGCCGGAGGGCTGCAATGGGGCCTTACCTGAGACCAGCACAGATGGGGGGGTTCTAAGCAGGGTGCCTAGCCGGGACCCTTGTTATAAATCCCCGCTCCCCCCGCCCCCTCCCCCTGGCCAGCCTCATATGGACAGGCAGACCCAGTCCTCCCCGCCCCCCCCGCCAGCCTGGCCCCGAACAATTGGAACTTGTCGTCATTGTTGTGGTATGAAGAATAAGAACAGGTTCAGGGAGAGGGAGGGGGAAGGGGGACATCAAAATATCTTGGAACAACAGGGCTGAGATTCCAGCGGGAGGGGGTGGAGAGGAGGGGGTCTTGGACGCAGAGAGAACCCGCCGCTCAGTTTATGCAATTGCTACCCCCCAACGGTCCATTTGCTTTCTTGCGTTCTCTCTCCCATCCGTGCTACAGAATCCTATCCTCGAATGCGACCTCACAAAGAGACAGGGGTTGCAATCCAGGGGCAAAACGAAAAGAGTTCATTATATGGGGGCTACCAGATCTGGATTGCAAAGCTCCAGATGCCCACCAGAGGGCCACCGACCATGTTTTCCGCCGCCCCCTGGTGGTCACCTGGAGCATTGCAGCCTAGTCTTACAGTGCTCTCTCTCTATTTATATTATTCTAGTCAGTTTAGAGCAGTGACTTCACTTGGGCGTAGAAATTAATGCCAGCTTTGTTAATGGGGTGCTTTTAAATGACCGAACTGGGCAATATCAAGAGTTTCAGGTTTCTGAGAGTTCCTTTCTCATCAAGTTGAAACGAGCCTCCGGTGCTTGCTCGGGGTCAGAAACTGGGGGACGCAGAGAAGACGTCAAGAGCATCATAATTTTTAACTGTCCTATTCTCCCTATTTGGCTAGCTAGCTAAAAGATACTTGCACAGCCTACCACTTTCTTAGACATAGACCGAAGATGAGTTTCGACTGTTTTTTCAGCGGAGTTAAAAACCTTGATTATTTTAGGTTTCCTCTCTGCATTAAATCCCCACCGATGGAGGTGGGGATGGGGGCAGGCCTGGTAGAAATGCCTCCCCCCCCCATGAACTAATAATAGAAACCTGGAAGGGGTTCTAAAACAGAAAACGGCATGTGACGAAAGTTTAAACAATATCTCTTGTAATCCCACATCTCTGATCACAACGACCTCCTCCTGATTTAAAGTAAATAATCATCATCGGAATAATAGCTGCTGTTGCTCTTATCATGATTAGGTAGCCCACTCACTGTAAAGCTGGGACATGGAGGCTGAGAAATGACCCCCCAAAGACCCCCAAAAGAAGCAATAATCTAGGCTAACAAACTCATTTGGGGCTTTTCTGAAAATGCAACCTATTTTTTTTTTAAAAAGCACCGTCCTGCCTCTTTTTTGCTGCATAAATCTGTCGCACCCAGGCAGAATTCGGAATAAGTTCGACGTAGAAATGTGAGGAGGGCCACCTCTCCAACAGGACAAAAATACATTCTTGGAGTTGGATGCACGCAACCCTCTCTGGCATTTTGGAGTTGGTACGAGGAGGGAGACTCATTCTCTGCGATGCCAGGGCTTGCAAAACCACACAATATCTGTAATGACTCTTGTCTTCTCTCTGATAAGGAAAAGTGAAGCTTGTTTGAGCTTTCTCCTCCTCCTTTAGCAAACATTTGTCTCCATTTCAAAAGAGGAGGCTTACTGACCGTTGAGAAAATTATCTAGGACAGTGTTTCTCAACCTTGGGAACTTTAAGAGGAGTGGACTTCAACTCCCAGAATTCCCCAGCCAGCCATGCTGGCTGGGGAATTCTGGGAGTTGAAGTCCACTCCTCTTAAAGTTCCCAAGGTTGAGAAACACTGATCTAGGATGATACATAGATCTCTGCCAGGCTGGGCTTCCAGGCTAAGCAACTTCAGGCCTGGTTTGGATGGGAGACCACCAGGAAATCGGAGAGCTAAACTGGGAAATTGGAAGAACATCCTGGAAGAAGACAGTGGCAAGCCATGTTGGTCCTGCTCCCAACAAGCTCACATGGAGACGTCCATAAAGTCACCAGGAGTTCAGTCTGGCTTGCAGAAAACTTGGCTTAGCATTAATGAGACCCAAGAATTAACAACTAGAAGTGGCTTTTTTTCCCCTCATCTAATTTTTTTGCCCAATGAGTAAAGCGAGGACAAAAATCGCCTGCTTTGAATGTTCGGATGGCAAAGGCGGTTAGGATTTTCGGTTGGCTGCAACAGCAGGGAGAAAAACTCACTTCTACAATGGGCTTAATATCCCCGAGGGTGTGTTCTTTGCCAAGGTTCAGTTCCAAGAAATCATATCGTGGATCCTGTTTGCTCCTCTCTAATTTCCTCGCCATTATGCGCACGCATGGCCTTGAACCCTGTGCTCAGCTGGGAACCCTGAATCAAGTCTTGGGGAGTTCCCAAAGCAGAAAGCCCCCTCCCTGTTTTTTTTCCCCTCCAAATGCCCAAGAGCCTCATTCGGCCCTCTCTTCCGGTCAAAAAGTGGGTCTCTTGTTAATTTTGCAAGCCTTGGCAATGGTGGTGCCGGTCCTCTGCCTGCGTGCCACGGGGCCAGCTGGGAACCCGGACGCCAGGCTCTCTCCAAGGGCCGGTCAGCCCATTGCAGCTAAAATAAGGCGTCTTTGTGGACTGCCACCGTTGCTATATAAGGGCCGGAGTCGGCAGGCAAGGTCGCCGGTCCTCCTCCTGCATTTTTGCCTTTTATTTGGGCCAAGGCTGGCGAGCACGTCACGGCCGGATCGGGTGACACGGCCGGGCGGGTGGCCGTCGGGGGGGTGAGGTGGGGGGAGAAGCTGACATTTGGGGTGGGAATGCCACCAGGGACAAGGGCCGTGTCATGAAAGGCAAAGAAGGGCGAGGCGCCAAAGGAGGGGACAGAGAAAGACAAAGGCCAGGAGGAAGGCGGAAAGGGACGGGCCCGTCTGCAGAAAGGGCCTCGCCGAGGACAGGGCTGAGCGTCTCCCCAGATTACAGCTGGGCTCCAGCCTCCCATTATGAAAAAACTCCTAATGCTTCTTTGTCCAAGGATGAGCCTCCGGCTTCATCTTTGCAGGCATGTCGAGCAAACGTAGCTCTCGGGACTACGTGTAGGGACGAGAAGGGAGCTCTCCTCTGCTTCCTTCAGCCCCGCTTGGTCGTTCCTTCCAAACGAGAAAAAAAATCCTTCCCTGGCTTTCTTTTCCAAAGGGCTGGCAAACCACAGGCAGAAAGATTTAATACATTCCTGGATCTAGGCTGCAAAGCCACAGATGTGCTCCAGGGGGCAGTGGGGAGAGACGGAAACCTGCTGGCCGCCCTCTAGTGGGCTGCAGAGGCAATTGCAGCCCAAATCTGCTCACCCTAGTCTAGAAGTAGACTTTGGTTGTGTTCAAGGACACAGACCTTTCGGGCATGACAGAAGCGGGGAGCCAGAAAGGGGGACTCCACATCTTCAAGATGGTCTGGCCCCAAAGGCCTTGGGAGTTGTGCAAAAAACAAAACAAAACTGGAAAGACAAGGATGTTTCAGAGGCTGATGGATCCCAGCAGCAACGTACGGAGACAGGTGGTTGTTTGAAGAGGATGGACCACTGGAGAAAAAAGTCATCTTTTTAAAAATGGGGTGGTTTCTTTGTTGTTCTAGCCACTAGGCCAATGTTTCTCAACCTCGGCAGCTTGAAGATGTGTGGACTTCAACTCCCAGAATTCCCCAGCCAGCCTTGCTGGCTGGGGAATTCTGGGAGTTGAAGTCCACACATCTGCAAGCTGCCGAGGTTGAGAAACATTGGCCTAGACCCTGCAAATTGGCTGACTGTTCCCCCCCCGCCCCCGTTGCAAAGCTGTGCAAAATCAGGAACTGCCTACTGCTGACATTTATAGGGCCCCCCAAGCCCCCTTTCCAAGGCAGGAATCCTCCGATCACCCCCAGACAAATGGATGTCCCACCTTTGCTTCAAAACCTCCCGTGATGGAGCCCCCGCAGCTCCCGGAGGAAGGGTGTTCCCCTGCTTCACAGCTCTCAGAGTCAGGAAAATTCCTCCTTAGGTTGAGTTTGGATCTCTGCCACGCTCCTGCCTATACTATCGTCCTTGGTCCAGTCCCTTTGCTGTGGATACTCATTTTATTGCCTCTCCCTCCATCAACACCCTTGGGTAGCATGTCTCTCTTTCGTTCCACCCATTCAGCCCTATTCTTTCCCCCCGATGCAAAGATCTTGATTTCCAATAACTCCCCTGCGATCAAGTCACTAGACCTCATGGCTCCCTCAATCTGGTGGTTCAGTCCCACCATCCAACGTCCTGTTTCCTCCTAGCTCTTTCCTTTTCATCCTCTGCCGGGTGAGCGTGGAGGACTTTTTTGCACCAGCAGCGTGCCAGCTGGGCAAATAATTGGATGGATAGTTTGGAAGTCCAGCTGGGAATGTAATTGGCACCGGCTGTACTAAAAATGAGAGTCCGAAAAGAGAGAGAGAGAAAGAAAGAAAGAAAAAGAGAGAGAGAGAGAGTGGGGGTAATGCCAACATAGGGAGTCCCCTGCTTAAAGGAGGAGGAATGTGCTGGCCACCCGCCCCAGGTTTTCACAACAATAGGCAGGTGAAAATTGACTCCCCAGATGAGAAACAGGAAGCTGGGAATAAGACAATGGGATGCCAGGCGGTTTCTGGCCAGCTTCTCTGGCGTGCTCCGGCTATTGTTGCTGAGTCCAAACAGCACAGCTGAGAATAGCTGGAAAAGAGCCGAGGTGGGAACCAGCCCCTGATTTATTGTCATCTATTTCCTGGAGGTAGACGCTACCTTTCTGCGCAAATGCAGGGCTCCCGGCACTGACCATTCAGAAGAGAACAGCAGAAGCAGCAAAAAAGGACAACCGGTCTGAGAAACAGCCCAAATATTAACAGCACAAATAAGAGAAGCATTTGTCTTGAAGGACCCGGCTCCAGAGACGCCCCTTTAGGGTTTTTCTAAAAGCAAAGACGGGGTACAAACGACGGAGTGGCCCTCTGCCTTTGGGGCAACGCAAGGTCTCTGCGGTCTGAGATGGGACCTTCGAAAGCCTCTCTTGTGGGTCTTGATGTCTGGTTGGGTGGTGCTTCTCCTGCAGCAAGACCCCCGTTCCTTTAATGGTTAACAACTACAGCACCTTCAGCGCTGCCTAGAAAACCTTGGCCCTGCAATTGAAGGACCACGTCACACCTGCTATGGCTGCCAGCAGAGACTGATCGTGAGATAATCTATAATTTGCCCAGCCAACTGGGGGCAATTTGCCAATCTGGCCTGATCTAGAAAAGCTAAGCAGGGCCTGGCTCGGTTAGCTCTTGGATGGGAGATGAGCACGATATCTAAAGAGTGGGAAGAAGGAGTCAAGAGCACTCAGCCTGATGAATATCACATTAGGCTGTTGTTAGGAGCAGTGCTGGCATAATTTTAAACTCTGTGTGTTAGCTTAGTTCAGCTGTCTTGACCTGAGTGCTTTCTAGATGTGTCTGATTACAGTTCCCATCATCCCCAACCAGCACAATTGACTGTTAGGTAAAGTTTTCACTTGAATCCAGCCAGCATGCAAGACAAGGATTAGGTTGTTGGCTTTTGAGGGGCACCTCCTATCAAGACCCCTCTCTGTTCAACTCTTTGGAGCGGCTTTTCCCTAGACCAGTGTTGTCCAAACTTGGCCACTCTAAGATGGGTGGACTTCAACTCCCAGAATTCCCCAGCCAGCCATGCTGGGTGGGGAATTCTGGGAGTTGGTCCACTCATTTTAAAGTGGCCAAGTTTGGACAACACTGCCCTAGACATTCTGTCTTTTTAATTTCCTACTCCACCCTAAGGATTTTGTATGGCTCCCACCCTTATGATATCCCCGATATTACTAAAAAAAACCAGTTTTTCTCCCGGGCTTTAGGACAGGAGGAACACCTTTCAGTGAATTTGGTTTTCTATACCTAAAGTTTGGCTGCTCGTTCTTCTGGACGGCTGTGTTCTCTTTTTTATATGTATTTTTTCTTCTTTTATTGGTAAGCTGCCCAGAGTTGTTGAGGACTCAAGCAGCCTGAAAACTGGATGAAATAAATAAATACATTTCCTGGTGGTCCCTCGTCCCTTTCTCAAGATCAGCCAAATTTGGCTCAGTGCTGTCCCCTAGCTGGGGAAATTTAGACCCCCCTCAAATCGAGTGCTGGAGACGTCCATGGTGTTTTCTTGGCAACAATAGGGAAGGGGGTTGATGTTTCCTTCTTTTAGAAAGGTTTTCCCACTCTGGGTGGTCTCCCATCCGAGTCCAAAATTGGGCTGCTCCTACTTAGGGCTTTGAGATTAACCAGGATGGGTAAGAGCTTCCACATACCCAAATACAGAATGAGGATAAAGAGATGAGATCTGAAGGGCATTATTTTGATACACAATTTTATATTCTATATCGAACATAAGCCAAGGACCGGTCTTCATAGTCAAGATGGGTTATGATAGGGCGTAAGCTAGGAATGAGTTGCGGGAGGAGAGCTGATAGAGTGGCCAGGGAGAACGAGATCAACCACCGAGTAAAATTCCTGGAAGCCAAGCTAATGCTTGGAACAATGGGCAGCCAGATTCCTGGGGAAGGTGGAAGCCCGGAGAAAGAACTCCGGGAATCCCATTGTCTCTCTCTCGGGATTCCTTTCCGTTCTGAGAGGAGTGACCTCACTGGCCTATTGTTCCAAAGAGGACAATGTCAGATCGTGGGGAATCCTCTCTGGCCCGCCCCAGGGAATCCCTGCTCTCTAACACATCCTCAGCTGGACTTAGGGCTTTACCTGGTTATCTTTATTTCTGAGGCTGCGCTCCACGAGTTGGCGCGGTCAGGTACGGAGTGAGCCACCGTGCACGCCTCGTGCCTGTTGCAATTGGGATCAAGTTCCAGGGTGATTTTTGATTGCAACTTCAAGGCGATCTTTTGAATGCTCCGTTTAATGCAGCGTTTCTCAAACCTGGCCACTTTCAGATGTGTGGACTTCAACTCCCAGAATTCCCCAGCCAGCACAGCTGGCTGGGGAATTCTGGGAGTTGAAGTCCACACATCTGAAAGTGGTCAAATTTGAGAAACACTGATCTAATGCAACGTGGGCTATCTGCATTGAATTTTGGGAGGGCCAGGAGCCATTATGACCAAGCAAGGCAAGAACCACCATGTTGAGTCAACTGGGTTGGGTGGTAGCATATAACATATGTAGTGCATAAATATGTAATAAACAGCCACATGTTTTTATGATGCTATTCAGGTCGGAGTGAAGAGTGTGGGACCTTTCAGGTTCAAATCTATGCTCAGCGGCTATGTCTGCCAGACGTGAAGTTCGACTGGTCTATCTTGCAGGCTTGTTGTAAAGATGAACTGGACAGGGGAGTGTCATATAGGCTAGCTTCAATTCTTCAAAGGGCAAATATGATAAAAAACGATCATCAATCATATTTCCTTTACCCATCTTTTGGTCCAGAAACCAGCAGCTGTGAATGCATGGTGCAGGGACCCCCGGAGAAAGTTCAGCCATCATAGTTACACAACAAATGTTATGTCACAGACTCCCTAGGAATAGCCAGATGAAAGGAAAACTACTTCAAATTGGCCAAACTGTTTATCCAAAGATGAACAATGCAGAAAAAGAAAAATTCCAGAATATTGGATGTTCCATGAAAGCGAGAGCCGCTGTTGAGGCCGTGGCTCAAAGGATCCAGCGCTGCATTTTTCCCCCTAGGAAAGTTACTCCAATCCCTTCAGTTCCACAAATAAATAGAAATAGAATAGGGTACAGTATCTTATTAGAAAGCATGACCACTGGGTGGAATAAACCTCCATATTTAGGTATTGTGCTGTAGTTCCCATTTTTAACAGTCTACAGAAAAGTTTCTCAACCTTGGCAACTTTTAAGATTTGTGGACTTCAATTCCCAGAATTCCCCAGCCACCATGTGTGGAGCTCAGCTCCCAGAATGCTCCAGCCATATTAAAGTTGATGAGGTTGAAAAACATCGGTTTACAAGTTATTTTCCAAAGTCCTCTCCAACCTCCAGCCACCAGATTGTTGGACTACAACTCCTATCATCTTGTCTGGGGATAATGGGAGGTATGGACCAAATCTAGCCCTTGGATGGCTGCCATGATTTCTACAAGACAGGCTCTCTGCATTATAACCAATCATAACGGATGCTGTCCCCAAACGTTTTATCAATGAAATAATACTAGAAGGAGGTCATTGATAAGAGAAGGAGGTCACTGATTGGACCAAATGTTTCGCGGGCGGTCCGGTTCGAATTATGATAGGTTGTTGGATTCAATAAGGCGGGAATTCAGCAAGATTCTGTTTAATAACTACTTGATGTTGCTGACTGGCCAACGTTCCAAACGGGAGGCACACCCTCCTCCCCTCATTGGCCACACCTATCCCGCAGGAGGCGGGCTCTTAAGCGCTATTGGTTGTTTACCTCCATAAAAGAGGCAGAGATCCACGTTTCAACTTCCATCTGCCCCTTTAAAAAGAAAAAAGAAAAAGAATCCTCGGCATGATTGGCTGGGAGGCTTCAGCGACGCGGAAGCCGCTCAACTATTGGTCCGAGGGCTGTGCCAGAGAGGCGGACGTTCCCTCGGATTGGACAACCCTCTTGAAGAAGGCGGGCTTTCTCCCAGCAGGAAAGAACGCGTCTTTTCCACGTGGGAGTCAAGGCGATGGCGGCCGGGCAGGCTCCGTCGTCGGAACTGCTGGACTTGCGGGTGAGCAGGAGGGCGGGGAGGCGTGCGCACACGCGTTGAGCACGGGCGCTCGTGAGAATGAGCAGTGCCTTTCGTCTGAGCAAACGCTCTTTGCCCTCTGGGTGTGAAACTAAGTCTATTTAATGTGATATATTTATTATATTTAATTTAATATATATGTGTGCATATTTGTATGTATATCCATATACGCTACATCTCTATATAACACATATAGACATATTTATTTTGTTTATTAAATTTATCCCCGCCCATCTCCCCCTAACACATATATATTTCTCTTTCGATACTTTTCTTCCACTCCCCTCCTCTTTTTCCTCCATAATCGATGTATTTGTTGCTGATTCAGCTGATCTAAGTTCAGTTGCACCGACTTAAGTTGCTGCTGTGCCTCCTTCGCAGGAAAACTTCACGAAAGGACCGGGTTGAAGGAAAGAAGCTTTGGCCGGGCTTTAAACAGGGATACGAGATAGAAACTGAGAACCAATTGCTTAAAGTTGAATATGTGGATTAAGCTACTCAAGAACAGCATTAATAGGATTTAAACTGAAAACAAGCTCTCGGCCGCTCTTTTTGCGAATTTACCGTCCGGTTCTGTGCCTGTTTACCTGGGAAGAAGATCCCTTGAGGTTGGGGGGCAAGCAGAGATTGCAGGCAAAAAAGTGCAAAAGGGAAGAATTGTTTTCTGGAGAGATGCCGCAAGGGGAAAATCTGTGTGAGGGTATTGAAAAGAGCCATGCTGCTTGTTGTCAAAATGTAGGCTCAGTGGAATAAGTAGGAGTAAAACAAAATAATGGAAAGACCATTTATAATGGATGGGCTTTCAAAGCAAAAACCTAGAGTGAGTGTGTTGATTTATTTCTATGCTCCTGTAACGCTTTAAAACGTCATGGAGAAAATCTACCTGTGTGGTCACTAGGATGACTTGATGGTCTATAATTGATCAAAAGCTTTAAAAAGGATGGCTTGGATCCTGACAGTAGCAGAACTCTTCCAGGTGAAAGCGAATTGCAATACAAAACACCCTGAGAAATGGGCCCCGGGAATTATTTTAGCAATGCCTTTGGCTGGGGTTGACCTTTCCAAATGCTTGGGAAAAGCAGTTCCCATCAAGCCTGTTGAGAGAATGGCATTTGGGAATTTATTTATTTATTATTAAATTTGTATGCCGCCCATCTCCCCCAATGGGTGACTTGGAATGAGCAAAGAATGTGTGACGGTGGCCAGCTTGCTTTCTCTGTTTTTGTTCAATGCTCTGGGTAGAAACTGTCTGTTCATAAGATCTCAAGGGGAAGCAAGTTCTAGGTTCCCCCCTCTGTTGGAGTGGGGGACAAGAAACTTGGCTGGAGAGCCCCCCTGTGGGTAGCCTCCCCCCCCCCAAGATTAAGGTTCTGGAGAGCTGTGGAGATCTGACTTTGGCGGATGGAGTGGAATGAAATGAGAAAGTTTCTCCTGGGACATGGTGACGTCTATTCAGCGTGATGGAGAGGGCCACAGAATAGACTGTTTGGTTCACAGTTCATATTTATATCAATAACTTCATTACTGGAGGTAGGAATTGTAAATTACCCAGAATCTATTCAACAGAAGAGGCATGGAAGGTGGGAATAAGGTTGCAACAAGGAGGTTGAAAATAGGTGATTTGAGACTGCAATTTAATACATGGATTGGTACCATCCCCCAAATTTGGGTGTTTGCACCTATAGGATCTGTTTCTCCACCATATAAGAAATTGGATTTTCAGAACTGATATAAATTATGGTAATATATAGTTTTAATTAGTGATTTATACTGTGTTCAGCAGGTCTCTTTGGTTTGAAGCTTAATAGGGACTTTTGAATTCTTCAGAAATGAAATGAAATGCTGTTTATTCAGTCAGTGGCCAGCAATAGTTGAAAATATGTAACAGAAAAGTAAAATCAAATGGGTGAGATAAAATGCTAGCATAATAAGGAGTCTCTATAATAAAGATGTAACATATGCTACTATAATGGTGTGTTAACTACTTGTGCAAATGTAAATCTAAAGTATTAGTCTATGAGTAAAAATACATATCACCTAAAACAAGATAGCTAACACATAATAAACCTGAAGTGATGAATAAAACAGAAGTAGTTATTTCTGTGACCAGTTACGCCTTATTTTCATTGCAGCAATACAGAATTTGGCTACTGTGCAATTGATAAATGGTTTTGAATCTTCTAGAAGATGGTTCACATACAAATTGTCTGACCTTCCTGGAAATTTACATATTAGGGGCAGAACACAAGCAGATCTAATGCCCCTGTAGAATTTACAGTGTAATAATACATGCAAAATGATTTCAATCTCCTTGTCACCATGTGGGCAGGTATGCTGGGTCAAAAAAAGTGATATATTTTACAAAAGGAATTGTATGTTGGAAAATTGTAATTTTCGTGACATTTGAAATCCCTTTTTTAGGTAATCCCTCTTTGCATTCTACTCTTTTATTCTTTTTACACGTCTTTTGTTTCTTCATTATATTCTTTCTTTCTAAGATGTTTAATGAATATACTAAGAAGAAAAAGTAGGTGGCTAGTCCAACTTTACATCAGCTTAAGTTTCATGACACAAAGTGTTAGAAAGGACGGAGTTTCAAGGAACTTGAAAGTTTGGTTCTGCTGTGCTAAAGGACTCCAGTATTTCTCCTAAGCGTGAAATACAGAAATTGATTTTTTTTCCCCTGCCTATATTTTCCTCCATGTTCCAGGATGTTGTGGAAGCTGACTTGCCCGCAGCACTAACCCTGTTCAAATCTCTGCAGGAACAGGTGAGATAAAGATGTTACTTTTCCATTACATGGACTTTCAGCCCCACTCCCACTTTTGCAGCTGGCATTGCTTCTTCATGTCCTTTCTGAGAATTGCTTTCTCCTTTTCCTCCTTTTGTGGGGATTCAGGTGGTTGCAGTTACTCACCATGTACAATGTTTAGTGCAGAAGGTACGAGCAGGAGACTACCCCACCGAAAAGGTAAGCTGTTGAAGGAAAGGGGACGGGTGTGGGCAAAGAAACACAGGAGATGGGGCTTAGGTCGAACAGACCTTGTGTTTCTGTGTAAAAACTCCATTTCTTTCTCTTACAACTTAAAAAGAAAAGGCATGGGCAGGGGGCAGCTAGTATAATTTGAATTTACTCCTGAGGCAGGTTTAAGCCTTGTACTGTTAGGAAATAACACGTTAAAACACTGTTTTTCAATCTTGGTGACTTTAAGATGAGTGGACTTCAACTCCCAGAATTCCCCAGCCAGCATGCTCCCAGAATACCTCACCCAGAATTCTGGGAGTTGAAGTCCACACATCCTAAAGATGCCAAGGTTGAAAAAATACAGAGTTAAAACAATATTTAAGATGATAACTTGAGTCATTATCCCTTGCCCAGAATGATCACTTAAGTGACCATCACTTGCCCAGAATGATCTTCTGCCTGGTGCTTCGAGTTTCTCATATTTTCTTCCTGTACTTTCCATTTCCAACTCATAACAGCAGAGAAGGGGAGTAGGTGACCTTCTGTCTGTTGGACTGCAGTTCCCATCATCCTTCCCTGTTGCCCCTGCAGGATAAGACTGATGGCACCTGGATTTCAACAATTCCTGCAAGGTTATACTTCATGCAGCCTTGCTTTGCTGGTTAAGTGCTCACAATCTTTTCTGATGTGAGAATAACTTCGGGTATCTTATTTTCTGCACCTTTTCTCCATCGTTCTATAGCAGTGTTTCTCAAATTTGACCACTTTCAGATGCGTGGACTTCAACTCCCAGAATTCCCCAGCCAGCTGTGCTGGCTGGGGAATTCTGGGAGTTGAAGTCCACACATCTGAAAGTGGCCAGGTTTGAGAAACGCTGCATTAAACGGAGCATTCAAAAGATCGCCTTGAAGTTGCAATCAAAAATCACCCTGGAACTTGATCCCAATTGCAACAGGCGCGAGGCGTGCACGGTGGCTCACTCCGTACCTGACCGCACCAACTCGTGGAGCGCAGCCTCAGAAATAAAGATAACCAGGTAAAGCCCTAAGTCCAGCTGAGGATGTGTTAGAGAGCAGGGATTCCCTGGGGCGGGCCAGAGAGGATTCCCCACGATCTGACATTGTCCTCTTTGGAACAATAGGCCAGTGAGGTCACTCCTCTCAGAACGGAAAGGAATCCCGAGAGAGAGACAATGGGATTCCCCGAGTTCTTTCTCCGGGCTTCCACCTTCCCCAGGAATCTGGCTGCCCATTGTTCCAAGCATTAGCTTGGCTTCCAGGAATTTTACTCGGTGGTTGATCTTGGCTGGCTGGGGAATTCCGGGAGTTGAAGTCCACACATTGGAAAATGGCCAAGTTTGAGAAACACCGTTCTCTAGTAATGAGCCTGCTTGATCCTTCCTCTCCCCCACCCCACTCTCTCATATTTAGGAGGATGTCTTTTGTGCCCCCAAACTTATCCTTCTCTGCATCTGCTGTAAAGTTTAAACTGTCTGCAAGACCTCCCCAGCCAGGCTCCTCTGACTTCCCTGTGGTCCTGTGTCCGTAGCAGATACCTTTGTCCTTCTGTTGTGGCATCTCATACCTTAATTCTGTCTCCCCTCAGTTTTCATTCCAATGCAGGCTTGTAAATCCTCCCTATGGTTCATCTGCCTCCTTTTTTCCTCCCATCAGGGCCTCAGTTTCCTGGAAGTGAAGGACCACCTTCTGCTCCTCTACCTTCAAGATCTCTCGCAGCTGATGCTGGAGAAGACCTTGGGACATTCTGTGGCCAACCATCCTGCCTTGCTGCGCTTGGTAGAAACTCGAACGGTATGAGCCGTGGTGGACTTTTGCAAGGGGATCTCGTCCGTGTTTTAATAGCTTGACCAGCTAGCAGGTAGCGTCTAGCTGACCTTGGCTGATCTCAGAAAAGCCAAGCAGGGCCAGACCTGCTTGACGTGTAGATGGGAGGCCACCAGAAAATCTTAAGGTGTAGGCCAGCCCGGGAAGTTGGCAGCACGCTACTGCAGTACTGTTGCCAAGGAAATTTCACGGCACCAAGAATCAAGCTCGATTCCAAAAAGAACATTGCTAATAGGATTGATTCTGGGCGCAGCAGCATCTTTAGAACCGGTTTCCCCTCTGCTTTCAGAAATAATTGCTCATGGATTAAGTGTTCACTGAGGCTTCTTAACAAATTGCACTGTGGTTGCTGCAATTCTGCCCTTCCCCATTTCCCTGCGGCAGTGTTTCTCAACCTCAGCAACTTTAAGATATCTGGAATTCTGGGAGTTGAAGTCCAGATATCTTAAAGTTGTTGAGGTTGAGAAACACTTCCCTACGCCTTCTTTTTCTTTGCCTTCCCAACACTATTGATCTGTTTCTTTTCTAGGATTATTAGCCTCTGGGATCACGGAGAGGTTGCCCGTCAAGATACTGCAGAACTCTTAATTGTTTTTAATTGCAATCGACTGGCACAACTCCTCTCCAGGGAATAAGATTTTTTTTTAATTTCTTAAAAGAAACACGTATTATTAATTTTTAAAATTTCATTAGTATTCGCTTATACATTTGTTAGATTTTTATCCTGCCTTTTATATAGCAGATCAAGGTGGCATTCGTAGCTCTCCCACTTTCCACCCCCACCACAATCCTGCAAGGTAAGTTGGGCTAAGAGACAATCACAGTCTTCAATTTTCCCAGTGGATTTCCATGGCCGAGGATGGACTGGTTCCCCCCACTGCCACTCCCCCATCTTAAGCAGCTTCCAAAATAATTTTATGGCTCTGTTCCTGATTTTTCCCAAAGTGACTGTGGGCCAATCACTCTCTCTCAGGCCAGTCTACCTTGCAGGGTGATCGTTGTGGGGGAAAATGGGGCGGCAATGCTGTGTACGCTGCCTTGAGCTCCTGAATAAAAAAAGGTAAGATCAAATCTAATAAATAATTAAACATAAATAACATTCTGAGCTGTTGGGTGATTTTGTGGTTTAAGGCTAATGCCAGGGCTTTTATTGATTTATATATCAAATTTGTCACCACCTGTCTCTCCAAAAAGCAACTCTGGGCAGTTTACAGAAGAGATAAAATCCATTAAAATACAATATAAAACAAAAATAAAGTAAATAAAGGGCTGGAGATGATGTTGCTGTTTTATGATGATGATCCACCCAGAATCTCATGATAGTGCAAATAGATCAGGCAACCTGGGGGGGGGAGTGTATAAAATGTTCCTTTCCTGATCCATGCTCATACCTCTGATGAAGCACATTGGGATCCAGAGAAGTTTATGACAATTTTAAAAAAAGCAGGTTCATTTTTTTTGAATAATATTTTATTGAAATTTTAAAGTTACAAATTTAAAAGTTAGAAATGAAAAAGAAAATTGGAAATACAGAATATAAAGAAAAGGAAGCGTGAGATAAAGTAAAAGAAAAAGAAAAAAAGATATGAAAAATAGATAACTTCCAATCTATCTCTGGTCTTAGGAATAATAAGGCTATCATAGGTGCTAGTTTTTAATACATTAAGTAGGAATAATTCTTTGTCAAAACATATCCCATTACATTTATAATCCAATCTTCAAATCCCCATGTAAGCTTCACCCCACCTGCATTTTGCAAATAGTCCATCAAAGCAGGTTCATTTTTCAATAAAGTGCTTTCCCCCCTGCTTTGGGAACAGGTGTTGGAGAAGATGCGCCCGATTGAGCAAAAATTGAAGTACCAGATGGACAAACTGGTGAAGGCCGCTGTTGTCGGGGGGCTGGGTGAGTCATGAGGGATTTGGGGGGCCTCCGGGGGAAGAATGGTGCAAATTGGGCACCTAAGAAGAGGTATCTTAACTTGCTTTCCTGGGCGCTGCTCCTCTCTTAGGTGAGAACGATCCGCTGAGGTTCAAGCCGAATCCGAATAATCTGATGAGCAAGGTAGGAAAAAAAAAAGATTTGGATCTGAATGGCTCGGGAAAAAGCCTTCCTTGTGGTTCACAGTAAAAATGAGCTGGGGTCAAACTTTTCCAATCTGTGCTTCCGGATATATTGGGTTACAGCCCCCATCGTCCCAGTTCAGTGCATCTGGGAGGTCAGAAAGTTGCACCCAGCCTCTTCGTTTTCCGGTTGGAGCATTTGTATTTCTCACTCCTAAAATGGATTTTGGGGCTTAGTTGTTTTCTCCTTGTCTAGGGGAGAGAGGGCAAAGTTTTTCTGGAGCTCTGCTTCCCCTCTCCTCCTGTCTGGTCTTGAGTTTGGTAGGAGGGGTGCAAATGGTTAAATTATGGGAACTTCTGACTCTCCAGTGGCTTCCGGAAGACTGGAATAGATAGGAATAGTTTGCATACATCTTCGAAGACGCAAATAGGTCCCTTTCTCCCTCCCTCCCTCCCTTCTTTCTTGGGTGAGGTAGAACTGCTCTTGGAAAAAGATCCACCGGAAAACAACCAGTGGCTTATTAATATTAATAATCTCTCTTTTGATTGAGGTTGATCTGAGACCAATCCTGCAGCCAGCTTGGAACCCAGTTTGTTCATTACTAGGACTAAGAAGGAAGTTGGCCCATTCTGGGAGTTGAAGTCCACCCACGCTGGCTGGGGGATTCTGGGAGTTGAAGTCCACACATCTTAAGGTTGCCAAGGTTGAGAAGCACTGATCTACTCTAAGTTAAACCGGCCTCTTGCCATTCTCTCTCCCCATTCCCAGCTCAGTGACTCGGAAGATGGAGAAGATGACGAAGATGACGGGGATGTGAAGAATTCTGGGAAAGAGACATCAAAAGGAGGCATCCGGAAATACGTCCCTCCTCGCCTGGTCCCTGTGCATTACAGTAGGAACAAAACCTGGTTGAGAAAAGTGGGGGGGGGGAGGCAGGGTCCGGTGTCACAGTGTCAAAAAAGCACAAACTGGGTTGCTCCGTCCCAGAAGCGGCTGCAGTGGAGCACCTGGCGAGGGCTTTTTTGCCGGCGCTCACCCCTCTCTCTGTCTCTCGCAGATGAAACCGAGATGGAGAGGGAGAAGAAGATGCTGGAGCAAGCGAAGAGGCGAGCGCTGAGCAGCTCCATCATCCGGGAACTGAAGGAGCAGTACTCAGACGCCCCGGAGGAGATCCGGGAGGGGCGCCACGCCCATGCGGCCCGGCAGAATCGGGAGGATGAGCACCGGTCAGTGGGGGCGGAGGGGGCAGGCCGGGGGGGCAAGGGGAGGGGGCAGCAGCCTGTTCGCTGGGAAGGGGGGGTCCCAGGAGTGGGTTGAGCTTAATGCCAGGCAAAGCTTTCTGAGCCTGAAATACTCCCAGCACATCTCCAGGCACGGGATGAAACTCCTAGGTGCAAAGTTTCCAAGACATTTTTGTGCTTGAAAGGATGGACGGGGAGCTCCTGAGTTCTCCGGCAGGATTGGAAAAGTAGGAGCTTGGTGGGTTGGGGAGGGAACTTGGAGGGCCGGAGGAGAGCACTGTTGAAGGGCCCAAGGGAGAGACGTCACAGATCTTGAAGCGGGACTCTCGGTTGTACTGGCCGGAGGCCTGGATGGAGCCTCCAGAGGCAGAGGCAGTCTACCTCTGAACGCCAAGGGCTGGGCTGCCATCCTCCTGCCCTAATCGGCCTCTGCCTGGGGACTTGAGCTGCGCAAACACGCCCCGACTTCTCGTTGCAGGACCAACTACGAGGAGAGCATGATGGTCCGCCTCAACGTGAGCCGCAAAGAGAAAGCCCGCCGCAGACAAGGAGGGGTCCTCGGCTCCCAGCTCAGCTCCCTCACCCACTTTGGGGACATCAGCGCCCTCACTGGGGCCACCCCGTCCCTGGGAGAAGTGAGTTTATTGTGGCTGCGTTATCGTTGAGTCAGGGGGCATCAGAGCCACCTGGTCACGGGGAAAGGTGGGCAGGTGGCCAGGGAGGGGGAAAGGGTGGCCCTTCCTGTGAGCATTTTTGGGCACGTGAACGCCGTGCACCAGAAGCCCCTTGGCCTGGTCTCCTCTTGGTTATTGGAGAAATGGAGGGGTGCCTGGAAGGGCTGGGCTATGCCCGAGGGCCCCATAGGCCTTCCTGCCAGCACGCTTTCCAAACTGGGGGGACTGGCCTCTTTTTTCACCCCTCTCCTGTTCCCCTTCAGCCAGGGAGGGGCTTGACAGAAATCCTCGTATCTGTGGCTTCTTTATGAAACGGTCCATTTTGACAACCAGCCCAAGGAAATGGGGCAGAGAAACCAGCATCTCTTTCCTTCTCCTCCCTATTCCCCGTCGCCCTCGCTTTGCCTGTTTTCTCCTGAGAAAGTTGCAGAGCTCCAAACGCGGGGGGTCCTTTTGTCTTCTGGGGAAAAAGGGGGACCCTCGAAGCACGACCCTCCGGAAAGTTCACAAGCGGCTCCCATCATCCTCCCCGATAAAACAAACATGGTGGGCTTGGCCATAGCACTCGTGGGGGCCAGAGAGAGCCTGGCGATCGTTGCTTGCAAATGGCCCACGTGCAAAGGGTCCGCCTGGGTTTGCCCATCTGTCTCCCATCCAGAAACTTGTCTGGATTGGTTGGGGTTTCCCCAGTAGCGGTGGCCACCGGCCTTCCCACTGGCATAGTGCCTCCCTCGGTGGCATTTTTAAACAGTGCCCCTTGGAACCAATTCCCCAGCATCGACTTCGGGGCTTCAGATGGTCAAGGAGGCCGTGGTGAGGCTCCGTGAGAGTGGAGCGATGCTGTCTAGCGAGGTTTCAGATCCGGGAAGTCTCCTGAAGTGCAAAAATTCCCTTCTCCGTCGCTAGACTCCCCTCTGCCTCATTGTCTTCCCTTTCTTCTGATTTCTCCTTCTTCTTACAGGATTCAAATCTTCCAAAGAAGAAAAGGAAAAAGATGAGCACAAAACGGGGCAAGAGAAAAGGTAAGCGTGGATGAAAAGCCTGTGTCCCCCTTTCTCTTTCTCCTCCCTTAAATCATAGAAATAAGGACGTTTCTTCCCGCACTCTATGCCTGCTGACTGCAGCCGGGGTGGAGGAAACAAAGGGAATCCCAAAAAATCTGAATGCTTCCCTATAGAAAGATAAAAATCTGGACTCACCCAAAGCGAGTAGATCTCAAAATCTACCCCAAATAACAACCGGGCATTTGGTTTTTTTCTCGATATTTTCCATAAAGTAACTTGGAATGGTATTCAATCAATACCACGCCAGGTCGGAGCCTAGTTAGGACTTGAAAGGGAGATGCTGGGAAATCCCACGCTGTGTTTTGATGGGGGCATTGCAAAAATCCCAAAAGGAGGCCAGAGCAAACAGTTTCCACGTTCCTGCCAGAAAAAAACTTTTAACATGCTCAGGGCCTCGTCTGCATCAGGGCTGAGCTTGGTTTGATGGAGATTAATCTCCAGTTTTCTTTCTTCCTCTTCCCCCAAAACACCCACATCCGAGAATCACCTATTGTTGAATAGCAAACCCGACCTAACTAGAAAAAAAAACTTGGGGGGGAAAAAGCCGTAGTTCCTTTGCTCCTTGTGAATATCACTTCCTCACAGAGGTCTAACCTCTTGATAGAACCCCACCCTCTTTCTTCCTAAAGCTGTGATATTTTCTGCACTAAGTTCGTTCCCTTTCTTTCTTTCTCTCCCCTCTTCTCCCTGCCCCATCCTCCAGGTTTTCGCAAGAGACGATAAACCTCCTCTTACTGGTCAGGATCGAGCTCTGGTGAACCCCAATAGCTCGGATGTGCACCCCCATTTAGTGCTTAATAATAAAATTTAAGAGCCATCTTTTCCTGTCTAAATTCTGTCATCTTTTTTGCTTTGCCCGGGTAGAAGTGCGGCGTAACCGGGGGGGAAAAAGCACATTTGGGGCTCGCCCTTAATCCTAACTGCCTTTTGATTGAAGAAAGGGGAAGCTGGAAAAAAATAATTCAAAGTAACATAGTTAACCGGGTTCACGACAGGTAATAACAGCTGGTTCCTTTCTCAGTTTTGCTCAAGCCCTTTTCTGTGCTGTTTCTGCAGTTCACCCCCAATCGCGGTGGCCCCCCACGCGTGGCATCAGCGTGTTTCACGCGTAGCGTGTTACTTCGCGTTGTGTTTTCGTTTCTGAGCGATAAAACTCCTTAATACGGGAATCCCCACATTTCTCCCTCTCTTTCCCCCACCCCAAACTCCTCGTCTGCTTTAGAGCGACTGGCAAAATCAATAGCATTGATCCAGCGTGGGGTGGGGGGGCCGCCGGAGCACGGAAGGGAATCCTCGCCTGCTTTAAACCCTGATCCGGGCTAAGTGGAATCCGATAAACACAAGGAGGAAATCAATGGCTTGACGCGCTTGAGGAACTGCGGGGGGGGAAGCCGTGGTGAGAAGGGGAAAAAAAAGGAAAATGGAAATGGAGAAATTGCACCAGATACAGGGCACAGGGCTTTTGAGTGGGCAGGGGGGTGGAAGGAGGGTGGAGAAGCGCAACAAACCAGGGTTTCTCTCCTTCCCCACCCAGGGATGCTTCAGTTTGTGTTTCAGGGTTCAGCCCCCCTCTTCCACGTCCATCCGTCCCCCCTAAAGGTTTCATGAGTCGGGTGGCGGTTGTGCCTTTTTGCAGAGTGCAAAAGAGAAAGATTAATTCATTAGTTCAGTGATTCTCAACCTTGGCCACTGGAAGACGTGTGGACTTCAACTCCCAGAATTCCTCAGCCAGCAAGGCTGGCTGGGGAATTCTGGGAGTTGAAGTCCACACGGCTTCCAGTGGCCAAGGTCTTCAAATGGCCAAGGTTGATGATTAGCTTCTTTGTGGCAGAGGGGACCTGGAGGGCATCTCCGGGGTGCTGAGAAAACCAGGGGCAGCTTTGAAACGGAGAGCCAGGTCTAGAGAATTAAATTGCATTTTATTATTTTTATTATTTTATTATTTTTATTATTCGTTTGTAGGGCTTATGCCCCCCACCCAGCACACTCCATCCCCTTTCCCTCTGCCCTAGCAAACCCCGGAAGTAAGATATACCTTGCAAGTCTCGGACCCACGCCGAGTTGCCCAGCGAGCTTCTGTGGCCGAGGTTGGACTTGAACCCGGCTCCTGGTGGATAGCCACTTGCCAAATTTTGGAAGGGGCAGGAAAACCAGAGAAAGCCTCTTCCAGGCTGTCCAGTCTCTTAAACTGCCCCAGCAGCAGAGGCGCGCTGGTTCACCCGAAAGAAAGGAAATGCTTTGCGGGAGTGGACGATGGGCTGGTGGGTTGGAGCTGGGCCTGCCAAGACATGGATCCGAATTGATGGGGGCCCTGGGGGGGGGTCTGAAGGGCAAAGGACCAGTGGGGTCTTCTCAGCTGGGGAAGGGGGGGTCTTAGGGCTGGGGGGGGTGGGCAACCCCTGCCTTCCTGCCCCCTCCCCGTCCCATGTTGTCTCTGCATTTTGGGGGAATCCCTTTCTGCCCCATTGCTGCCATGGCGTTTGCATTTATCTGTCTCTGCCTGCAGGGGGCTCCCTGCACCCCAATTCCTTCCCTCTCCCCCCCTCATTTTCATTCCAGCCACGCAGCCTCCCACTCCCGTTCTCAAATTAATTTGGTGCCGTTGAGCACTGCAGTGTGTCTCCCTTGCTGCAGGCCCTCCTCTCCTCTTCCTCCCTCCTGCATTTTCTCGCCGCCTCCCTTTCTCCCCCACCCCCCCAGCCCCATTTTTTAGGCATTTGTGACTCTGCTCCTGCTTTTTCCTGCATCTTTCCCGTGTCAGCCTCTTCTCTGTGTGACGTTCCCCTGGGGATTTGCAGGGCGGGAGGGCGGGGTGCAGAGGAATTGGGGAGGGAACGCTAAGGGGCCCGATCTCTTTGCAAGAACAGGGTGAAAATCCAAGGAGGATTTTCTTTTCAGCTCTTCCTAGATGCTAAACCTTGCAAGGGTCCATAACTAACAAGCCAAACTCCACCATTTTCTTGAGGGCTGGCTTTTCTGCATGGGCTTGCTTCGGAGTTGACTCGTGCGGAGGGGGCTGCACTGCGAGGCCTACACCCCAGCCCTCAAATTCGGAAGATCACCCCCTCTATTTTTTTATCCTGCAGAGGGGGAACCCTGCGTCAGGCTGGGAAAGACCGAATGGGTGAGGTTGACCAACCCAAGTTTGTGGCTAAGAGGTGATTTGAACCCTGGTCTGCAGCAGCAGAGTCTGACAGTGATTCTCCCTTTGTTGGACTCCAGTTCCCAGTATCCCCTGCCATTTGGCCAGGTGAGTTGGGACGCATGGTGTTGAGAGTCCAATGACCCTTGGTGGAACTGACTCCTCAATTAAAAGTCCTGGTTAGTTTCCCCTTAATCTTGAACAGTCCAAAAAAAAAACCCTACCAGAGAGTTTCATCCATTGCTATCTGGTTTGTTTCAACCATGTTTGTTGAATAAGCCACCGTGACGTAGTCCACCCTGCGTGAAGCAATGAGGAGGCGGCTCAGCATGAATTGTAAATCCTGCCTTTTAATACAGATCCAGGACTGGCTTGTTCACACGCCATGTTTGGCACGATCTGTAAGTACCCAGACTGTTACGGACCATTCTGCAAATCATGATTACAACTCTGGGCCAGGTGCCCCCTTTGTGCAAACAGCGTCACCTGGCTTTGCTTTGCCCAAAGGAAGCTTTGGGGAATCTGCTGTTGGGCGTTAAAGATCTGCCCGGCCATCAGCTGCCAGATCCCAGTCTCTGCTCCCTCTCTAAGGACCCAGAGCTCTAATTCGGTCCTGTCTAAACCACCTTAGATCCAAATTATCTGCTGAGCAAGAAAATGAACAAGCGATGGGCGTTTTCAGCAAAGGAGGTTTTCTGAATGCCTCGGGCAGCCTCACCCCATGTGGCGCTCTAGTTGCGGAGACTACAGTTCCAATCACGCTAAACGGGCGAGGCCAAGGGGAGTTGTAGTCTAGCACCTCCAGTCAGGGTGGGAAAGCACACCGGTGTCGAACGGTCACATCTGAATTCTGGGATTGTGATGGTACGTGGGAATGGCCTTGGGAGACAGGAGGAAGAAAGCCGCAGACTGGGCAATGGGCACCAAGAGGATATCTCAGCCCACAGATGGAGGGAGGAGGGTGTGGGAGGCGTTTCAGAAGGGACCCCCCTAATTTTCCGAAGAGTAAAAGGAGAGGAGGGGAGAAATAAAGATAGAATTAGGACTGGTTATGCTTCTGGTCTGGACTACCTCGCAGGCCTAACAGAGATGGCGTCTTGTGACTGATATTGTCAGCCCTTTGAAGTAGGCCAGGTCAGGAAGCAGACATCACAAGGACTATGAGAACTTTACTGATATAGGCTATATCAACTGTTACTCTATAGGCCAATGTTTCTCAACCTTGAAGATGTGTGGACTTCAACTCCCAGAATTCCCCAGCCAGCCATGCTGGCTGGGGAATTCTGGGAGTTGAAGTCCACTCCTCTTCAAGTTGCCACGGTTGAGAAACACTGCTATAGACTATAACGATGTTTCTCCTTCCCTCCCTCTTACACCAAAGAGAGTCAAAGTGGGGCAACCTTGAGTTTCTTTCTCACACTCCTGCTTTCCCAGACTGAGCTCATGTTTAGTAAACCTCCTCCAAGATCATCTCCATCCTCCACTACAGGTGTCCAGGGCCTTTGCAGGGTCGGGGAGCCAAACTTTCTTTTTAAAGAAGCCATGACGTTAATTCCGCTGTTGACCGCTGCATCCTGTAGTTTTATATTTACACTGGTTTGCTACTCTATGTAACCCGCTTTGGCTCTTTTGGCAAAATTCTGGGGATGAATAATAATAACGCGGTGCTTTAGTCAGGCAAATCTTTAGTAACTACTAACTAACTAACTACCCTAGTACTACATAATTGAAATGGCAGAAGGTTCTTTCCGAGCTCTGATTTTTTAGATTGATTCTTAGGTTTTCTCCCTATAGATCAGTGTTTCTCAACCTTGTCCACTTTAAGATGGGTGGACTTCAACTCCCAGAATTCCCTAGCCAGCATGGCTGGCTGGGGAATTCTGGGAGTTGAAGTCCACCCATCTTCAAGTCGCCAAGGTTGAAAAATACTGATACAGATGATAAACATGGCTGGCTGGGGAATTCTGGGAGTTGAAGTCCACCCGTCTTCAAGTCGCCAAGGTTGAAAAATACTGATACAGATGATAAACATGGCTGGCTGGGGAATTCTGGGAGTTGAAGTCCACCCGTCTTCAAGTCGCCAAGGTTGAAAAACACTGATACAGATGATAAACATAGCAGGGCTTGTAATTTTACATTTGGCTAGTCCTCAAGTTTCCTGCGTGCGCCTTTTGCAATAAGCTAAGAATGTCCCAAGCTGTAACCACTAGCTCACAGCCCCTATAGCTTAGCTGGTGGACATTTGGGCTTCTTCCCACGGCTATCTGTTAGTACTGGCTGTGGTTGAATTAAAGAGAGCAAGAAAGCAAGTTTCTGCAAGGAGTATCTTGCACCAAATTTGAGACTTCAGCAATGGCAGGTGGTTCCTCTGAGTTTCTGTAGTTTATTGTGGTCCTCGTATGTGCGATGAACACGGGGCTCTTGCCGCAAATGAGACTTTTCCGGATTTTCTCTATCAGCCACTGTTCGGGTTTATCTTCCACTGGATCCTCCTGAATCGTTCTGGCCACAGCCCAGCCGAGGAGGGGGAACAGCCTTCCAAAATGTCTCGGGGGGAAGGATTACGATTCCCATCATCCGCAGCCCCGGTGGCTAAGACGAAAACGGGAAGCCAGTCTCTTACATTTGCATCTTTGCCTCCCTTTAGAAACAGGGGCCAGAGAAGATTCAGCAGTATTGGTGGTGGAAAACTGGCATCGCCTTTCACACAAACCACCTTCCCACTCCCCAGCGTGGTTTGACATTAGCTAGGGACGTGGTAGGAAACCAGCATTCGTGGCTGAGTCAACGGAACGTGGCTTTAAGGCGGGGGTTTGAAGCCTCTCCGTCCAGGGGCAAAGGGAGAGTTTTGCACACACATCACAAGCTGGCATTTGCAAAGATGCATTCCCCAGAAGAGGAGCTGTTTGCCAACTTCCGGGTGATCCTTCCTATCTCAGCCTCCTTTTCTCTCTTTTTCTGGGAGAGGAGCCCATGTCTTCTCTCCTAGGAGAGCTGCTGTGACTGTCACTCTTTTCCTCGGAACGCCTTTAGCGTTTTTCTGGTCCCCAAAGGCATCCTTAGAAATAAAGGGGCGGTTGGATCTTGAACATTTGTATGCCGCCCAGCAGTCTTCCCGCTGCTTAAAATGAAAAGAATGCAGAAATAAAATAAAACCCGGGGAGATGGTGAGCTCACAAAAGAAACACGGTGGAAGAGCCGTAGCTCCCATGCGCTGTGACGGTGTTCCAGGCATGGCGCAAGGTCTGGACTCCCATCAACGATTGTCCTGGATTGGAAAGCTTTCTGGAGCGAAGCTTCCAATTCAGAGATTTGCATTGTCTAGGATCTGTGCAGTGCTGGCCTGGTTAGCTGTAAGGATATGTGGGAATGACCTTGGGAGACGGGGGAAGGAGACACAGCCAGAGGAAGGGTTGGATAAGAGGCAGCTGAGCCCAGAGCAGGAATGGGGTGTGGCATTCTGGGAGTTGAAGTCCGCCCATCTTCAAGCTGCCAAGGTTGAAAAGCACTGATGTAGATGATCAACATAGCAGGGCTGTGTCTCAGAAGAGACTCTCTCTAGTTCCTTGAGCTGTTAAGGGGATGGGGGAGAGGTGTCCTTTCAGACTTGCGAGGTTGATGTCAGCCTTGCGAGGTAGGCCAGATAGGAAGCATGCCCAGATGACCAAATTCTACTTTACCGTAAGGTTACATTAACAGCATCTTGCAAGTCTGAAAGGACCTTTCTCTCCCGTCCTCTTTACAGCCCAAGAAACGAGGGAGGGTCCCTTCTGAGACCTTTCCCATGCCCCCATTCCTGCTGTGGGGACCGCTGCCTCTTATCCGACCTTTGCAGCTCTTCCTCTGTTTCCCAAAGTCATTCCCACATCCCGTTACATTAGCACAGGAGGATCTTGATTGCAGTCCAGTAATGGAGAGGCTCGAGGCTGCTCCCTTCCAGTGCTCAAGGGGTGGCGGATGACCTCGCCTCTGCTCTCAATGATGCTCAGGGTGTCGCCAACTGTATTGCAAAGCCCCAGTTGCTTTGCAGTCCAAATTGCTAGCTCAGACTTTGCTGGGGCAGAGGAATATGCGTTTGCCTCTGGTCTCCAATTACTTTTGCCCATCCAATAAGATCCGACAGGGCTGGCACGCTTCAGGTCCCGTCGCTCAAGCGGGACCCAGGAGTCATGCCTCCCTCTGTCCTTCCTGGCGGGACGGTTTTCTTGAGATCCAGATGACCCCAATTTTGCCTGTCTTTCGGAAGATGTGGTTTTTCTGCTGAGGGCAGGGTCAGGAAGTTTTGTGAACCCCTTTCGACTGTTTTTGGTGGTCTGAATGATCTCTGATGCCATCGGTTTTCTCCTATTTCATTTGGGGTTGGTTGGAACCACGTCTGTCACCCTGGGCAGCAGGTCAAGCGGGCAGCTCTGTAAATTGAATGAATAAATCAGTAACGTGAAGAAGGTGTGAATGTCCGCAACTCCGTTATCTCGGTCAAGAGCAAAAATGCCAAGGACTGCTAGGGCCTCACTCATCCGGTTGCTTTTTAGCTCCCATGACCTCCTGCCGGTTCATGCTTTGTCCATGTTGGCTAGAGTTACGGAAGGGGCATAGGGCACGGTGCCACCAATGGGAAACATCTCCCTGTTGATTGGAGAACATTCAGCTTGCGGTTCAAGTGTTTTTCTGAAATTGAAAACGCTCTCGAGAGTTTATTTTGCACTGAGTATCCCCAGTGACAATATCTTCCTCCCTCTTTAGCAGTGTTTGTCAACCTGGACCACTTGAAGATGGGTGGACTTCAACTCCCAGAAGTCAGCCGGCTGGGGAATTCTGGGAGTTGAAGTCCACCCATCTTCAAGTGGCCCAGGTTGACAAACACTGCTATATACTATGCAACTTTGAAATTGCTTTTTTAAATTCCTTTTTATTATAATTATTAAAGCAATTACGTTAGGAGAAAAAGGAAGCTTGGGGGCTTTATTTATTTATTTTCTCTCCCCCACCCCCATTGTTGTGACTTTTTATCCGCACTGGTAAAAACCGTGGTGTGGTTGCCCCCCCTCCCCTTTTCTTGGAGGTGAATATTGACTCTCAAACATTGCTAACTCTGCGTTCAGCTTGAAGCTTTATGAAAACGATTGCTGCGTAGTTGATAACTTTGCCCTAATTGCTCGCTTTTCGCATGGCGCGTCTCCCTCCCCAACCCGTCCTGCTCTGGGTCCTGGGGTTGGGGCAAATAAAACCACTCTCTGCCAACCCACCGCTGCGGGTTCTTCGTTCCCGTGTCCAGGTTTTGCTGCGGTGATCGTAAGTTTCCCCTTGGTCCCCCCTTCCCCGCACTCCACCGTTGGAATGTTAATTAGCAACCAGGACTTAATTAATTCAGCTGCCAATTAGTGCTGTGGTGGGGGAGGGGGTCGCAGACGGGGGCACAGATGGCTGTTTATGGGCTGGCAGAGTGCCACTTTCAACGGCGGGTGGGGCGGGCGAGATGAAAGCCGAAAGACTGTGTTGGGGGGGGTGTCGCTTCCCCGGGAGGGACGCTAGACTTGGTCATGCACACACATGCTCCCACCCCCACCCCCCCTCCCTGCCCGTGGTTGGCATAAAGAGCAGGGCACCTGCACCAGAGACGGTACATGGAATGGGTGCTGGAATGAGGTTGGCGCTGGTGAAGGGGGGCGGTGGGAGAGACAGAAAGGATGGGATGATGGAGAAAGAGGAAAAGGAGGAGAGCGAAGGTGGAATAATGTTGCCCGGAGGTCTCAGGGAAGGAAGAGAGAGAACGTGCGGAGAACAAGAAGGGCAGAGAAGCAGAAGATGGCTCGAGCGACGAAGCCAGAGATAGAGGGAAGAGAGGAAGATGGCAGGGGGAGGTGGCATATGCCAGTCGGATACCAGGAGAGATTCTGCACAGGGGAGGGGTGATGACAGCTGGCATGGAACAGCCGCCCGCCCTGCCACCCTCCCCACTTCCCTCCCTCCTTTCTGCGGCATTCGTTCTGCTCACCATCTCCAATGCCAACTGGGCGGGTGGGGGGAGAGAGCGAGAGAGAGTGAGATGCCAGGTTGGTGCACAAATTGCAGCATGGGGAGGGGGCACGGCAAGGAGGGAAGGGAGAGAGCAGCTGGCATGACTGTGCCCGCGGGGAGACGAAGGCAGAGAAGGCCAGTGCAACTGACTGGCATCCGGGTGGAGGCTGGTGGGTCTTTCAGGGCGTTTGGGAGCATTGGCATCGTGCCCCCGGCCTCAGCCGCAGACTTGGGTACCAGCCGGCAGGTGGCGAGACGTGGAGAGGGTGGGAAAGGGGGTGCAAAAGCAACGGCGGGGGAAGGCGATGGGCGCTATGTGGCGACGGGCATCGATGGATGGACCCCTGAAGCGCTGCAGGCACTCAGGACGAGAATTCAGGAATGGCACAAGGCACGGAGCGAAGCGAGATGCAGCAATAGATCACCCTGGGAAAGAAAGGCAGGGCGTGGGCAGGCAAGTGGGGCAACCTTGGGGGCCGGGGGTGGGGGAGCAGCTGCTCGGCTGAGCCACAGAGAGGTGGGCCTTGGCACCCCTGGTCTATTCTGCCTGCAACGTCCGTCTCCCCTCCAGTTCTTTCCCATTGGCACCTCTGTACCCGCCTGAACTTGGCACTGAGTCAAAGCCGGTTGGGGCTGGCATCACCCTCACTGGCACGTGAATAGAATCGCTGAGGTTGGCACTCTGCAAAGAGCAGGGAGGCAAGGCATTGTTGCCATTGCTGCTAGCCGGGCACCGCCTCGCCATCCCAGTGGGCACGGGGAAAGAGGCTGGTTGGGTTCCTTCCTTCCTTCCTTCCCTCCCTCTCCAGCTGTTGCCCTATCTTTTTCCCCAAGGTGCCCACCCGCCCCTTTGCAACCTTGGATTACGAATAGCTACGGATCCAGACCGGACGCTCAAAGGATCTGCCAGATTCCCTCGCTCGCCTTCGTGGAACTTGCAGGTTAGATTCAATCTTTCTTTCTTGTAGGCCTCTCGGAACAGGGTGGCTGGGAGGGTGGCTGGGTAGGCACCCGGCTGGACCGGAGGGAGCTGCCCTGCGGAGGATGGTGGGCCTCTCGTGGCCCCAAACAAAGGGGCAAGGGAAGCTTTGCCTGGACCGACTGGTGGACTCGAAGGCCAAAAAGGGAGACCCTCCCGCCCCCCTGGATGCTGGTGGGGCAAAGGGGTGGCCGCTGGGCTACAACTTGCCGCGTCAGTCCTTTAGGAAACAAAGGGCCAGGAGACGCGGAAGGGGACGCGGGGTGGAGGGGGCAGCGGGCATTTGAATATTTAAAATTTGCGCTGGAAACTTTTTCCCCCCACTGTTTTATGAATTGGGAGAATCAATTTTCCTCTAGCCTTCCTTTAAAAAACAGAAACAAACAGGACCACTGTTTCTCCTTATTTTGATCTGAGCAAGTTTTTTTCTCTTAAATGGTCCTTTCATTTAAGTAGATTTAATTAAATCCATATTTTGTGTGTGTGTGTGTGTGTGTGTGTGTGTATATGTGTGTGTGTGTGTGTATGTACGCATGTGTGTATGTAACTGAACTATAATTATTCTAGGCACTTACAATATAATCCTACATGTTCTTGAGTTCAAAGGGATTTCCTTCAAGTTAAATGAGTATAAGATTACCGTTTTAGAGGAAAAATACCACCGTAACTAATTGCAAACAATTCGATGGAGATAATAGTTTATGTCATACACACCAATCATTTTTAGAGAGAATGATTCAAGGTACAGTTAAATTAGCCTGCAGCTAAGAAATTAGATGGCTAATTCAAATCAACAAGTGAAATACAATCCCAGCTCTTACGTGCTCTCTGCGTTCTTTATCTCTCCCTTTTTTCAACAGCTTCCTTCTGTTTCTTCTTCCACATACACTTGGATCCTGGTTTTGAATTTGTTCGTTGCATTTGTATTTTTTTTTTTATTATTTTTTTACTTTTTTGGCTTTTGCTCTGTCTGGAACT